>NW_027457651.1:2002500-2302500 GCF_050624435.1 Tenrec ecaudatus
GAGTCAATTAACAGATACGAAGGGACCCAGGGGCACTGCTGGGGGAGCAAGGGTGCTGGAGGAAACAAATTCCACACTTGAGGAACTCCAGCTCCTAATAGTAGCCCAGGAAACACGGTCAGTCTCAGCAGATCTGGCCCACGTAGCTCTACACTCCAGAAGCAGGAGGAATGATAGAGAGCTGAATACACCTTGCCCACTTTCTTGGGGTCCTTCACACCCCAGACATAAATACTATGGTCATTGTACACACAAGACAGCCACTGATTTGCAGGATCAAAGGCCAAGGAGATGGTGTCCGGATACTACGCATTGGCCACTCCAGCGAAAAGGCGACTGAGGAAAGAGGGGGGCAGGGTGTCCAGGGCAGACAGGGCAAACTAGTGAGTGAGCGCAAATGAAATGGGGCACTCAAGGGAGGAGCAGCAGGTTGGCCAGCAGTCACTGGAGAAAGAACGCAGCAGCTGGCCTGGCATTCCTTGCCATGGGGCTCTCCAAAAGAACACAAGTTATTTCATAGCCCCCAACGTCAGGCAGGGACAGTGTGTGGCCGTGATGCAGCCAAGCAGATGTCAGGCCCTTCTAGACTCACGTCAGAGGACAAGGAAGGACACTGTGCAAGCCACAACCATGGTCATATATCATTTCCTACCAATTGCAGATTTAGTCCCGTCCTGCCCTGAAAGAGAAATTAATATACCCAACTGCAGAACTGCCCCGCTTCCTGACAGCACTGAAACCAGAGCAAAACTTCACTTCCTGCAATCACCCAACCCAAGGCCCGAGGCTACAATAAGCCCCTCCTACCGCAGCTGCAACCCAGGACCACCCTGAGGGAGAAAGGCCTGCTCCATCAGGTTTCCAGTCTCTCTCAGAAACCCTAAGGAACTGCCCGTCTGTCCTAGCTGTGGTCTTTACAGGACAATGCATTACCACACGGCAGACTCAGATTACCACGGTTGCCCACAGTGAGCAAGAAATGCTAAAAGACCCACCTGTGCTTGACTGCATGGGTCTTCCCAGAGGCCTATGTGTGCCCTTCTCTCCTTGCAGCATGCCAAGGATGGCCTGGCACAGAGTGGGGCTCTGACAGGACTCAGGGGCCCACCCACACCGCTCACCTGGCCTCTGTGATGCTGGCAATGCCAGTCCACAGGGCATGGGGCCGGGGCAGCGTGCTGAGGAAGTGCAGGTTGGAGGGGTTGAAAAGACGCACGGTGCTGTCAGCACAGCCACAGAAGATGTAGTCCTGGCTCACCGAGATGCAGTGGGCCACTGTGGTCTGTGAGCACAGAAGCCCCATTCAGCAAGGGCGTCTGCGCACTCCTTCACCCCACCTCAACAGCCATGAGCCAAGAGGCAAGGACAAGTGCAAGGTAGGACAGCTGCCCTGGCCAGAGCCCCTCAATGCCCCTCCCTCTAACAGCAGCTAGCCAGAGGGCCCACAGCCCCATGCAATTAGGAAGAAGGAGTCAGCAAGCCTTATAAGCCACCTGAGTTTTAGGCAAACACACACTCAGAAAAGGCCGGCCAAGAGAAAGGCAGCAGAGGCAGCGGACAGGGCCAGCACACTTACTGTGATGCTGTCTTTGTGCTGAGCAGAAGAGGAAAGCAGAGGAAGCGGCAGAGACAGAGAGCGCGAGCGAGCAGAGAGGTTCCCAAACACCTTCCTCCGCCTGGGGCCTCCCCCAGCGTGCATGCAGACCCCGCTGCTAACCCCAGGACCCCCGGAGCCTGGAGGTGACAGACGGGAGGGTGTCGACAAAGCATTCACTTACCCTCAGCTCCACCCACTTGTCCAACAGTCTCTGGTCACTGAACTCGCACAGCTGCCCCGAGGATGTGATACAGAAGGTGCTGTCAGCCTTCTTCCCACGGCCACAGGCTACATCAGTGAACAGGTAGTTCTGCATGTCCCCCAGCAGCCCGGAGCGGCCCAGCAGGGGCACAGTGGCATTCACCTGTGGAGGCACACCACAGGTGCCACCCACACACCCACCCTGCAGGCTACCCCCTGGAAAGCAGGCCCTGGGGAGAGAGGGAAAAGGCTTCCCTTGCAGATTGACATAGCACCTGGCCCAGCTGAGACTTCCAAAGGGCTTTTGAGCATGCAGAAGGGGGCGCAGGTGGAACAGATCTGGGCAGACCCCACCCTGGTGGCTACTTGCTGCCTCACCTTTGAGGTCTTGCTGTCATCAAGGTACCAGAATTTGATGTGCCGGTTGCCTGCAATGACAAAGTAGCTGCTGTCCTCAGAGAAATATACTGCTGTCTCCCGACTGGACACCTTGTTGGAAGCCACTACAATGTTTTTCTGGAGAGAAAGTCAAGGGAAATCAAGGCTCTGCTTCTAGGAGCTGAGGGCAAAGAAACTTACACATTGAAGGAGGTTAGACAAGCTGTGAACTTGACCTCTCCTTCTGCCCCTTCTTCAGCATCCTAGATACACAGTTGCTCCTTTCTGCTCAGAGTTCTCTAGAAAGGGACTGAGGCCAGCAGGCGGAAGTGAAGGCCACCTGTCAGCAGTTTCTTGGCTCCCCTCCCGGCCCTGCCTGTCCTGAGGCCAGCAGCCCACTCACCTTCCAGGCCCAGACATTGACGATCATATCATGCTGGTAGCCCACTGAGACAATGTACTTGGCGCTGGGTGAGAAGGCCACACACGACACGCCATAATTATGCTCCTGAAGCTCTGCCACCTGGCTGCGCTCCGACACGTCCCACACCCGCACAGCAGGCATGTGTCCACTCTGCGGGGACGAAGACCCCGAAGTAAAAGCCAGAGGCAGCCAGCTCCCTCCCCATCCAAGGAGGCCTGGCTCTCCCACCCACTGGACAAGAGCTTGCACATAAATGAAGGACACCTAACCTAATGTGCCTGCACATGAATCAAGGACACCCCCGGAGGGAATGTGATCAGTGTTGGGGAACAGGGACTCTCAGGGATGGGCTCCTGGCGTGATTTGGATGGGCAAGAACCACCACTACTGCGGTTGGCTCCCACAGCCTCACAGGGCAAGTCTATGGGAGGGCAGCCCTGTTCCACACTGTGACCAACAGGAGGACTCCAGGATAAGGAATGTTTTAAGGAGGTGTTTTCCAAAATGTGGTTCCCAAATTGGCAGCTTCAGCCTCATCTGGAACTACTTGTTAGCATTGCAAACTGAAGAGAGCCACCCCAGACCTGCTGAGCCCGAGAGCCAGCAGTCTGTACTACGGGGCCACCATAGCACTTCTGATGCAGGCTACAGCCTAAGAACACTGCTCTAGGGCAGACCAAACACCCAAAGTGGACACCAGTACAGAAAGTCAAACTTGGCACCAGTCCTATGCGGGCCGCAGGCTGTCACTCTCTGCTAAGGCCAGGCCACCCCCTCTGCAGTGCCTGAGCTTCCTTCCTCACTCACCTCGCCGGTGACCAGGTACTTGCCATCAGGAGAGAAGGCAAGGGCAGTGATGGTTTTCCTGAAAGGAATGGGGGCAGGCTCAAGAGAGGCACTGGCAGCCTGGCCCAGGCCTGGCCTCTCACAGTCCCCTCTCAAAACAAGGGCAGCAAACCCGCCCTCCCTGTGCTGCTTCCCTTGCAGGCCTGGGGCCCAACAGGGCCCAATGCCACAGAGAAGCAGGTGGCACTCCTCTGGCCATCCCTGGGGAAAGGTGGCACTCCCCAAAGCCCCAGAGCCCATTTACCTGGAGCTGTTGAGGATGTGGTGCTGCTTGTGTTTCCGGGGATTGAAGAGCACAACCACACACCTGGGGAGAGGGAGAGGGGAGCACAGCCTTAGCACCCCACCTCAGTGGCCCAGCCCAGAGGACCCCACGTTGCCAGAGTGCAGCTGGCTCCTGGCAGCACTCTTCTGCCTTTCTCCCCTTCTGTAGCCCCACACGGTGCAAGGGCCTGTAGGGAGCCCTGCCTGCCCAGTGCTCTGTGCACCAGCACCATCGGGCCATGCCCCATAGTGATGGTTTGGCCGGTCTTCCCAGAGCCCTTGTCCCTACCCCAGGGCAGAGGGCAGAGAGAAGGATGCACATGATTTGCGTAAGAACAGGCCTCAGCTGTGCCCTTGTTTACAGACCTCCTGGTTTCCAGGAGAGAGTGGGATCTCTCATGTCTGCACCCATGTGTGTACTTGGCAAGAGCCAGCCCTCCACATGTTGGATGAGGAAGCAAGTGGAAGGTCAGGGCCCAGGGCCAGGCCTGCAGGGAGACTAAGGGGGATGGAGAGGCAGAAAACTGCCTGAGGGAGGGAACTTCATGGAGCTCCTGGCCCACGTCACACTCTTTAGCCCAAAGAGCCTGAGCAGCGCTATTCTAACAACCTCCAGGCTCCCTCTCCAGTCAGGCAGCAAGGCTGGGTGAGATTGCATGGAGACTGAAATTCAAGAGTGAACTCTAGAGAGGGAGGCAGGTAAGAGTCAGGGACAAGGAGCTGGGAGCCAACAGCTCGCCAGTGTCTCAGGGGCCATGGCGCTCAGCAGGTTTAGGCCCTCTGCCCAGCTGTCCCCTCTCTTCATTAGCGCTATGCCTACTAATTGCTATTAGCTGGCCACAGCAAGCCTGGAGCCTGCTCCACCAGGTAAGGGGGTCGACTGCGTAGACGGAGGAGAGACTCAGTAGAAGGCTACTTGTCCCAACACTGCCTTTTACAACAGGAAGCAGACACAGGACCCGCGTTTGGACCCCACTGCTTGCATATGGGAGCAGGAGCTGCAGCACAGGGCTTGGTCTCTTCTGCAGACAGAGGCCTCCGGCTTGGCTCAATGAGCCAGTTCGCTATGCAAATTCCACTGTCAACTAGGGATTCTGGGATCTTGGAGGTGCACCAGCAAAAGATAAGGAGGTCCCCAGGGTCTAACAAGAGCATAAAGCTGTTGCCACGTGTCCTATGGAATTTTCTCTTCAGCTCTTTGACTTTGTCATTTCTTCTCATTGTCTTAGCTACTCTATGATATAGAACAATTCTGACTCATAGGAATTTGATACTACTGTCCTCTCCCAATTTCCTTTATTTTCCACCTTCATGTGTGTTAAAATATGCAGTATTGCATCAGATTTCCTATGCTCTAAACCAGTGGTTCTCAACCTTCCTAATTCCTTGGCACTATAATGAAGTTCCTGATGTTGTGGTGAACATCCATTCATAAAATTATTATCGTTGCTACTTCATAACTGTAATTTTGCTACTATGAAGAAGAGACCGACCCCTGTGAATGGGTAGCTCAACCCCCAAAGAGGTCCCGATCCACAGGTTGAGAACCGCTGCTCTAAACTAAGAGGTGTTTCTTTAAGATGTAGTTCAGTATATTGTTAGACGCCCAAGTCCTGTTGTTGTTGTTGTTAAGTGCCGTCGAGTGGATTTTGGCTCACAGCAACTCTATGTACAATGTACCGAAACGCTGCCCCATTAGTGCATTCCTCACAGTGGTTCTTTGCTTGCGCTCATTGTTGCAGCCACTGAGCTATTCCAAATTGTAGGGGCTGCCTCTCCTTTGCTGCCCTTCTACTCTACCAATATCTGTATCTTCCTCTAGGACAGTGCTTCTAAACCTTCCTAAATTCACGACACTTTCATACAGTTTCCTTTGTAGTGGTAGACCCCAATCATAAAATTATATTCTTTGCTACTTCGTAACTCTCGTTTTGTTACAAGTTATGAATAGTGCAACCCTGTAAAGGGTTCGTCTAAGCCCCAAAGGGGTCACGACACACATGGTGAGAACCCCTGCTGTAAATTGAGAGGAGTCTCTCTTAAGGTCTATTTCACCATACTGTTAGAAGCTCAAGTCCATTTGTTGTTGTTGTTAGGTGCCGTCGAATGGGTATGTCTCATAGCAACTCTACGCACAATATAATGAAACGCCGCCCAGTGGTTCTCTGCTTGTGCTCATTGTTGCAGCCACTGTGCTAATGCATCTTGTTGGGGACCGCCTCTCTTTTCCTGCCCTTTCATACCAAGATTTGGGACTTCCTCTACAGCAGTGGTTCTTAACATTCCTAATGCCATGATATTTTCATACCGATTCTCATTTAGTGGTGACCCCCCCCAACCATAAAATGATTTCATTGCAGCTTCATAACTGTAATTTTGTTACTGTTATGAGTCACGACACCCCTGTGAAATTTTCATTCCATATTCACAAAGGGGTCGCGACACACAGCTGAAGATCCCCTGCTCTAAACTAAGAGGAGATTCTCTTAAGATAGAATTCAGCATACTGGTAGATGCACAAGTTCTGTTGTTATTGGTGTTAGGTACCATCGAGTGGGTTTTGGCTCATAGTAACTCTATGCACAATATAATGAAACGCTTTCCCATCCTATGCCATCCTCACAGTGCTTCTTTTGCTTGTGCGCATTGTTGCAGCCACTGTGCTAATCCAACTTTTGGGTAGCTGCCTCTTTTTTGTGGCCTTTCTACTGTACCAAGACTTGTGTCTTCCTCTAGGGCAATGGTTGTCAAATTTCCTAATGCCATGACCCTTTCATACAGTTCCTCATGTAGTGGTGACCCCCATCATAATATTATTGTTACTTCGTAACTGTAATTTTCCTACAGTTATGAATCATTTCACACATGTGAAAGGGTCATTCGATCACCAAAAGTGGTCGCGAACCACAGGTTAAAAACCGCTGGTCTAAACTAAGAGGAGTTTTTCTTAATATCTACTTCACCCTATTGTCAGGAGCACAAATCCTATAGTTATTGTTAGATTCTGTTGTGTAGCTTTTGACGCCTAGCAACTCTAAGCACAATATGATGGAAAGGTGTCCTGTCCTGCGCCATCCTCCCAGTGGTTCTTTTGCTTGCGCGGATTGTTGCAGTCACTGTTGTATTCCATCGTGCTGTGGGCTGCCTCTTTTTGCTGCCCTTCTACTGTACCCATATCTATGTCTCCCTCTAGGGCAGTGGTTCTCAACCTTCCTAATGTCATGACTCTTTCACACCATTCCTCACGTACTAGTAACCCCCCCATTCAAAAAATAATTTTCCTTGTTACTCCATAACTATAAGTTTGCTATGTTATGAATCAGGTCACCCATGTGAAATGCTCATTGTTCCCTCCTAAGACGTCGTGACCCACAGTTAGAGAACTGTTACTCTACACTAAGAGTTTCTTTTAAAGTCTCCCTCAGCATATTGTTAGAGGCACAAATCCTGTTGTTTGGTGCCTTCGAATGGGTTTAGGCTCATACCAACTCTATGCACCATGTAATGAAATGCTTTCCCGTCCTGTGCCTTCCGTACAGTGGTTCTTTTGCTCACACTCATTTTTGCAGCCACTGTGATAATCCATCTTGTTGGGCACTGCCTCTCGTTTCCTGCCCTTCTGTACCACGATATCTGTCTTCCTCTAGAGCAGTGGTTCTCAACTTTCCAAATGCCACAACCACTTCACACCATTCCTCGTGTAGTGGTGACATCCAACCATAAAATATTTGCATTGCTACATCATAATTGTAATTTTGCTTCTGTTATGGATCAGGCCACCCATGTGAAAGGTTCGTTAGTCTCCTCAAAGGTGTCTCGACACACAGTTTGAGAACCAATGGTCTAAACTAATAGGAGTTTCTCTTAAGGTCTACTTCAGAATATTCTTAGAAGCCCAAGTTCTTTTTATTATTGTTTGGTGCCTTTGAGTGTGTGTTGGCTCATACCAACTGTATGCACAATATAATGAAACTCGGCCCCATCTCGTGCCATCTTCACTGTGGTCCTTTGCTTGCACTCAAGCTGCATCTATTCCATCTTGTAGGGGCTGCCTGACTTTTGCAGCCCTTCTACTGTACCAACATTTGTGTCTTCCTCTAGGACAATGTTTCTCATACATCCTAATTCTGCGGCCCTTTCGTACAGTTCCCAATGTAGTGGTGGACCCCAATCATAAAATTATATTCATTGATATTTCATAACTGTACTTTTGCCACTGTTATGAATCAGGCCATCACTGTGAAGGGGTGTTTCGAAACACCCCCCACCTGAAAGTGTTCACGACCCAATGTTGAGAACCCTGCTGTAAACTAAGAAGAGTTGCTCTTAAGAGTTACTTCAGCATATTGTTAAACACACAAGCCCTGTTGTTATTGTTGTTAAGTTCTGCGGAGGGGGTTTTGGCTCATCGCATCTCTATGCACAATATCATGAAATGCTTCCCAGACCTGTGCCATCCTGTCAGTGGTTGTTTGCTAGTGCTCATTGTTGGAGCCATATTTGGGGGGCTGGCTATTTTTTGTTGCCCTTCTACTCTACCAAGACTTGTGTCTTCCTTTAGGGCACTGGTTCTCAACCTTCCTAATGCCACAACATTTTCATACCGTTCCTCATATAGTGCTGACTGCCAAATCATAAAATTATTTTCATTGCAACTTTGTAACTCTAATTTTTCTACTGTTATGACTAGGCGACCACTATGAAAGGTTCATTCATCCCCCAACAGGGCTCGTGACCCAAAAGTTGAGAACCGCTGCACTAAACTAATAGGAGTTTCTCTTAAGGTCTACTTCAGCACATTATAAGAAACACAAGTCCTGTTGTTTTGTTGTCAGGTGCAGTCGAGTGGGTTTTGACTCATAGCTACTCTATGCTCCATATAATGTAAAGCTGCCCCATCTTGTGCCATCCTCACAGTGTTCCCTTAGCTTGAGCTCATTGCTGCAGCCACTATGCTATTCCATCTATTTGGGGGCTGACTCTATATTGCGGCCGTTCAACTGTATCAAGACTTGTGTCTTCCTGTAGGACTGTGGTTTTCAGCAATCCTAATGCCACGACCCTTTCATACAGTGCCTCGTCTAGTAATGACCCCCCAACCAAAAAAATTGTACTGTTGCTACTTCATAACTGTAATTTTGCTACTGTTACGTATCTGGCCACGCCTATGGAAGGGTCATTTGAACACCCCCAAAGGATATACCACTCAACTCACAAGTTGAGAACGGCTGCTCTAAACTAAGAGCAGTTTCTCTCAAGGTTTAGTTGAGCATACTGTTAGATGTATGATTCCTCCTGTTATTGTTCGGGCCGTGGAGAGGGTTTGGGCTGATAGCAACCCTGTGCACAATATAATAAAGGCCTGCCCAGTCTTGCATCATCCTCACGGTGGTTCTTTGCTTGCGCTCATTGTTGCAGCCACCGTGCAAATCTGTCTTGTAGGCACTTCCTCTCTTCTGCTGCCCTTCTACTGTACTTGCGTCTTCCTCTAGGACAGTGTTTCTCACCCTTCCTATTTCTACGACCTTTCCATACACTTCCCAATGTGTAGTGGTGGTCCCCAAAGCATAAAGTTTTTTTTTTCAACTGTTATTCCATAACTGTAATTTTGCAAGTCTTATGAATCTAGTCACCCTGTGAAAGGGTTGTTCAACCAACCAAAGTGGTCACAAATCACAGGTTGAGAACCGCCGTTCTAAATTAAGAGGAGTTTCTCCTGTGGTATAGCTCTGTATATTATTACACGCAAGAGTCCTGTTCTTATTGTTGTTCGGGGGCAGTCGAGTGGGTTTGGCTCATAGTTGGCTCATAACAACTCTATGCACAGTATCATGAAACACTGTTCCATCCTCTAACACCCTCACACTTTTCTTTTGTTTTCACTCATTGTTGCAGTCTCTGTGCTAATCCATCTTTTGGGGGACTGACTCTCATTTGCTGACCTTCAACTGTACCCAGATTTGTGTCTTCCTCTAGGGCAGTGGTTCTCAAACTTCCTAATGCACGACTCTTTCACACCATTCCTCATGTATTGGTGACGCCCCCTCCCCAATCATAAAATTACTTTCCTTGTTACTTTATGACTAAAATTATGCTACTGTTATGAATCAGGCCACCATGTGATATAGTCATTCTCCCCCCCACCCCCCAAAAGGCATCACGACCCACAGTTTGAGAACTGCTATTCTACACTAAGTGGAGTTTCTTTTTAAGGTATGTTTCAGCATATTGTTAGAAGCACAAATCCTGTTCTTGTTTGTGGCTGCCTTCGAGTAGGTTTTGGCTCATACCAACCCTATGCACAATGTAATGAAACGTTGTCCTGCCCTGTGCATCCTCACGGTGGTTCTTCTGTTTGCGCTCATTGTTGCAGCCACTGTGGTAATCCATCTTGTTAGGGACTAACTCTCTTTTCCTGCCCTTCCGAACCAAGATTTGTGTCTTCCTCAAGAATAGTGGTTCTCAACTTTCTGAATGCCACTACTATTTCATACCAGTCCTCATGTAGTGGTGACTCCCCAACCATAAAATATTTTCATTGCTACATCATAACTGTAATTTCGCTTCTGTTATGGATCAGGCCACCCATGTGAAAGGTTCATTAGTCTTCTAAAGGCACTGTGACACAGTTTGAGAACGACTGGTCTAAACTAAGGGGAGTTTCTCTTAAGGTCTACTTCCGCATATTCATAGACGCACAGTCCTGTTGTTATTGTTTGGTGCCTTTGAGTGTGTGCTGGCTCATAGCAACTCTATACACAATATAATGAAACGTGACCCCGTGTCGTGCCACCCTCACAGTGGTTATTTTGCTTGTTGTCATTGTTGCAACCATGGGCTAATCCAACTTTTGGGGGGCTGCCTCTCTTTTGCTGCCCCTCTACTGCCCTTTCATTCATTTCCTCATGTAGTGATGAACCCCCCAATCATAAAATTATTTTCATTGCTACTTTGTAACTTTAATTTTGCTACAGTTATGAATCAGGCCTCCACTGTGAAAGGGTCATTTGACCCCCCCCCCCAAAGGGCTCGTGACCCACAAGTTGAGAACCACTGCTCTAAACTAAGAGGAGTTTCTCTTAGGATCTACAGCACCATATTGTGAAAAGCATGAGTCCTACAGTGATTGTTGTTAGGTGTTGCCCAGTGGGTTTCGATTCTCAGCAACTCTACGCACAAGATAATGAAACGCTGCCCCGTCCTGTGCCATCCTCACAGTGGTTTCTTGTCTGCACTCATGGTTGCAGCCACTGCGCTAATCTATCATCTGGGGGTCTGCCTCTCATTTGCTGCCTTTCTGCTCTGCCAAGATTTCTGTCTTGCTCAAGGACAGTGGCTCTCAACCTTCTTATAATGCCACAGGCCTTTTATAACACTGCTCATGTAGTGGGTACAATCCCAGTCATAAATTTATCGTCATTGCTACTTCATAACTGTAATGTAGCTACTGCTATGAAGTGGGACACCCCTGTGCAAGGGTAGTTCATCACCCTAATGGAGTCATGACCCACAGGTTGAGAATCTCTGCTCCAAACTATGAAGAATGTCTCATAAGATATATTTCAGCACATTGTTAGAAGCAAAAGTCCTGTTGTTATTTTATTTAGGTGCCTTCAAGTGGGTTTTGGCTCATAGCAACTCTATGCAAAATATAACGAAATGCTCCCCCATCCTGTGC
This sequence comes from Tenrec ecaudatus, assembly GCF_050624435.1. Classification (NCBI taxonomy): domain Eukaryota; kingdom Metazoa; phylum Chordata; class Mammalia; order Afrosoricida; family Tenrecidae; genus Tenrec; species Tenrec ecaudatus. Next base: position 2,013,889 of record NW_027457651.1, read on the forward strand.
ATTGCTCACAGTGGTTCTTTGCTTGCGCTGGTTGTTGCAGCCACTGAGCTATTCCAACTTGGAGGGGCTGCCTCTCCTTTGCTGCCCTTCTACTCTACCAACATTTGTGTCTTCCTCTCGGACAGTGGTTCTCAATCTTCCTAAATTCACGACCCTTTCATGCAGTTCCCAAAATAGTGGTGGATCCCCAGTCATACAAAATTTTCGCTGATATTTCATAACTGTAATTTTGCTAATCTTATGAATCAGGCAACCCTTGTGAAAGGGTCATTCAACCCACTCACTCCCCAAAAGGGTTCGTGATTCATAGGCTGAGAACCCTGCACTAAACTAAGAGGAGTTTCTCTTAAGATCTACGTCAGCATATTGTTAGAAGCTCAAGTACTTTTTGTGTTGCTGTTAGTTGCCGTCGAGTGGGTTTTGACTCTCAGCAACTCTAAGCACAAGATAATGAAACGCTGCCCCGTCCTGTGCCGTCCTCACAGTGGTTCGTTGATGGCACTCATTGTTGCAGCCACTGAGCTATTCCATCTTGTAGGGTCTGCCTCTCACTTGCTGCCCTTCTGCAGTACCACGTTTTGTGTATTCCTCTCGGGCAGTGTTTCTGAACCTTCTTAATGGCATGGCTCCTTTATACAATTCTTAATGTTGTGGTGATCCTCCAACAGTAATTTTTTTTCATTGTTACTCCATTACTGTGATTTCACTACTGTTATGAATTGGGCAACACCTGTGAGAGGGGGTCGCGACCCACAAGTTAAGAACCACTGCTCTAAATTTAGAGGAGTTTCTCTTAAGATCTAGTTCAGCATATTGTTAGAAGTACACGTCCTGTAGTTATTGTCATTAAGTTCTGTCGAGTGGGTTTTGACTCTTAGCTGCCCTGACCTGTGCCACCCTCACCGTGCTTGTGTGCTTGGCCTCAGTGTTGCAGCCACTGTGCTAATCCAACTTGTTGGAGACTGCCGCTCTCTTCCTTCCCTTCTGTACCAGATTTGTGTCTTGCCCTAGGGAAGTGGTTCTCAACCTTCCTAATGCCACGACTCTTTCATACCATTCCTCATGTAGTGGTGATTGCCAAATCATGAAATTATTTTCATTGCTACATCATAACTCTAAATTTTCCACTTTAATGAACGGTCCACTGCCGTGAAAGGGTCATTTATCCCCCAAAAGGGGTAACGACCTTCAGTTTGAGGCCCGCTGCGCTAAACTAATAGGAGATTCTCTTAAGGTCTACTTAGGTACAGTGTTAGAAAAACAAGTCCTGTTTTTTTTTTCTTGTGGGTTTTGACTCATAACAACTCTATGTCAATATAATGAAACACTGCCCCATCTTGTGCCATCCTTGCAGTGTTTCTTTGGCTTGTGTTTATTGTTGCAGCCACTGTGCTATCCCATCTATATTGGGGCTGAGTCTATTTTGTTGCCCTTCAACTGTATCAAGAATTGAGTCTTCCTCTTGGACAGTGGTTTTCAACATTCTTACTCACGACCCTTTCATCCAGTTCCTCATGTAGTCGTGACCAACCAACCATACAATTATTTTTGTTGCTACATCATAGCTGTAATTTTGCTACTGCTATAATTCAGGCCACCCCATGAAAGGGCTGTTTGACCCCCTAAGTAGACACGACCCACAGGTCGAGAGCCGCTGCTCTAAACGAAGGGGAGATTCTCTTAAGGTCTTCTTCAGCATATTGTTAGAAGCACAAGTCCTGTTGTTACTGTTGTTGTGTGCAGTCTAGTGGGTTTGGCTCATAGCCACTCTCTGCACAATATAATGAAACTCTGGGGGTCTTAAAGGCTTGAAGGCAAACAGGCTGAAATCAAGCTCAGAAGCAACAAAGCCCACAGAGAAGAAGCACACAAGCCGAAGTGAGCACGAGGTGTTGAAGGGATCAGGTAGCAGACACCAAAGAACAAAAACCATCATTGTGTGATCACCTTCCCCACATAAACGCTGAAGATGAATGTGTGCATAAGTATGTGTGGTGAAGAAGGCTGATGGTGGCCGGCTATCAAGCGATATAGCGTCCCAGGTCTTAGAGGCTTGAAAGTAAACAAGCTGGCCCAGAAGCAACAAAGCCCACATGGAAGCATCACACCAAAATGTGTGATCATGAAGGGCTGAGGGGACCAGTTTTCAAGCAACAAAGGCGGGAGGTGGGATTATATCATCGTGAATGAGGGGAGTGCATGACGGGGGACCAATGCCCACCTGTAGACAACTGGACATCCCTTGCGGAGGGGTAGTGGGAAGGAGATGAGTCACTCAGGGTTCAGTGTAGCAATAATGAAACTCACAACCTTCCTCTAGTTATTAAACGCTTCCTCCCCTCACATCTCATGATCCCAATTCTACCTTGCAAACCTGGTTAGACCAGAAGATACACAGCGGTACAGACGGGAACTGGAAACACAAGGAATCCAGGACAGATGAACCCCCCAGGACCAGCGGTGAGAGTGGCGATACTGGGAGGGAAGTGGGTATAGAAATGGGAAACCGATCACAAGGATCTACATATAACTTCCCCCCTGGGAGATGGGCAACAGAAAATTGGGTGATGGGAGACGCCGCGCAGTGTAAGAAAAGAGAAAATAATAATGTATAAATTATTAAGGGTTCATGAGGGAAGAGGAGCAGGGTGAGAAGGGGATAGGGGAAAGGGGAAATGAGCTGATTCCAGGAACCCAAGCAGAAAGCAAATTTTGAGAATGATGAAGGCAACGAATGTATAAGTGTGTGTATGTATGGATTGTGATGAGTTGTATGAGCCCCAATAAATGATTTTAAAAAAGAAAAAGAAAGAAATGTCTATCAATGAATGAAGGCAACATATGTACAAAATGCCTGATGCAATCAATATGGATTGCAACAAAAGTTGTAAGAGTCTCCAATAAAAGATTTTTAATAAAAATGTATATATAATAAATATTTTCCTAACTTATATAAATGATTAATAAGAATAAAATTAAGCAGCCTGGGTTTTTTATAGGAAAAAATGATAAAAGAACAAATGAGAGATTCAGCAGGAAGCAATGGATAGGAAAATATTATAAGGAAAGTTTTCTCTTATGTGGAATGTACATTCTCTTACATGACAACAATCAGAATATGCCGTAAGAACCTTAGACCAAATACTAGAATAAAATAGAGGAAAAAAATCCCAACCCTTCAATAAAATGCTATATGCTTTCTATGATTTTCACAAAAGTTCAAATTCTTTAACAAAATATTTTCTTCATTCACATTTTTAATTATGCATAAATTTATGTCTACTTGCATTACATCTCATAAAAAGGCATAAGAATTGTTTTTGCACTGTTTAAAACTAAATAGAAGATAGTGAAGGTGAAAAAATAGCTTTCGTGAATGTTGCTTTGAAATACAAATGGCATTGTCCTAAGAAATATAAATGAGTTAATTTTTTAAAATCATTTTATTAGGGGCACATACAACTCTTATCACAATCCATACATACATCAGTTGTGTAAAGCACATCCGTACATTCATTGCCCTCATCATTCTCAAAACATTTGCTCTCCACTTAAGGCCTTGGCATCATGTCCTCATTTTTCTCCGCCCTCCCTGTTCCCCCCTCACTCATGAACCCTTGATAATTTGTCAGATCTTACATATTTTGTCTCCCTTCACCCACTTTTCTGTTGTCCATCCCCCAGGGAGGAAGTTATATGTAGATCCTTGTAACTGAGGTCTCAGAGCAGCTGGGTGTGATGCAGGGGAGGCTCTGGAAGCAGCTGAAGACACTGTGGGAGTTGGCAGCCCAACAGTGAGGGTCACTGCATCCGTGGGTACCAGAAAACTGGCTGGGGTTGCTTATTCCCCTAGATGCTACCCCTGCCTTGAAGAGAACCGTGACAGAGGCCTGTAGACATGTGTCAGGAAAAGATGAGTCCTTCACTGTTTCCTCTTCCCACAAACCTTTGAGGAGAGCCTGCAGGGCAGGGGCTCGGCTCCCTGGATCCAGTCACCTGCCCTTCCCCACAGCCACACCCTCGCCAGCCCCAACTCCCCCTGCCCTGGGTTTGCTTCTTGAATCCAGAGGAGCAGCCTGGGCAAAGACCATGAAGAACCTTGTCCTTCAGGCAGCCCCTTTGATTGGGTCCCTTGTCCTGCAGAGTGTGGACACATGCACACTAACTGTTGGGGGACTCAGCTGTCACCACAGGGGCCAGGATCTGAAGAGGATGCTGGCACTGCAGGGCTTCCTGAGGGAAGCCAAGGACTTGCAGAGCTGGCTGAGCAGCCAGCAGCTGGTGGCCAGAGGAGAGAGGACTATGAGCACACCCTAGTGAGGAAGGGACTAGGGGCAAGGAAGGTGCCCTGGAGCCGAAGGAAGACGGGTGGTGGAGGGGGGGCTGCATGCACAAGGGACTGATGGGGAACATCAGTCTGGACTGAGGACAGCTGTGGCTTCCTATTCCCCTCTCTGCGTAGAGGGGCAAGTTCTGTGGCTGTCCAGTCCTGCCCTGCCCAGTCACTCACTGTGGTGTCTCACAGCCCACCAGCCAGGGCCCCCTGTGACCCCTCTCCTCTCTTCTCAGCTCCTCTTAACCATGTTTGCAATGTTTCAGCACCAAGTGATGATGGGTGGCCACCAGGGGGCAGCCTGCCCCACTAGCAGAGAGCCTGCTGGAGTGGCGGCCCAGCACTGCCCCCAGGGCCCAGCAGTGGTGACAGGACCTACAGTGAGTACCAGCAGCCTGGAGCAGGGGTGAGTTTGGGGGAGGTGCTGGGCATGGGCTGGACGGGCTTCCAGGGAGACCCATGCTGTGCTGCAGCTCTGCCAAACCCCTGAGAGGTGAACTTGCTTTCTGTGTGCCCACATTGGGGGCCCGGGCCACGTGTTCCAGGGAGCAACTTGTGCAGCCTGGAGTTGGGACCCCTTACTTAAGCTGAGAGGCCATATCAGACGACCTTCAGCAAAGCTCAGCCTTTGAGTTCTGGGCTTCTGGCTTCAGGGCACGGTGAGGGCAGCTGCTGGTTCTGGCCCAGCTGCAAGCAGCCTGGCTGTACCTGGCCCTTCTGGGGACTCCAGATAGCACTGGGGAAACTGGGTGCACCGAGAGGCTGGGTTACTTGCTAGAGACCACAGCTAATTAGCAGTGAAGTTGAGACGTGATATGGCCCTCACCATAAAAAGGAAGTGTTTTCTGCCCTGGTGACCCTTGGCCTTCCTTGAGGTCAAGGGTGACCATAGCAGCCACATGAAGAGTGTCAGAAGCAGGGCACAGTGACTGCCTCAACCTCCCCACTCTCCCCTGCCGGGGCTCTTCCAGTCTTGGCCTAGTGCCTCTATTGCTGGGGAGCAGGCTGGAGAGTACCCCACCCCTGCAGGCCCCACAACCTTCCTAGCAGTGCCAGCGGATCTGAGAAGGCACAGTCTGGCACTGTGTGACCAGGCTACCTGGAAATGATCCCATTGAAGATCTGGAGAGCAGACCGATTGTTTTCCTTTGATTGTGTTACAGACACCTTACAGGAGAGAAGGACGTTTATAGATCACTGTCTACAGTTTCTGACCTTCAAAGCACTCAAATCATTGCCATCGAGTCGATTTCTATCATCGAGGCCCTGTAGGACAGCACACGACGGCCCCTGCGTCTCTGAGGCTGTCACTACGAGAGCAGACAGCCGAGCCGCGTCTTTCTGATGGGTTTCAGACCACTGACCTTGCCATGAGCAGCAGCCCGGGGCATGCCTTTTTCTGACCTTAGGTTTGATATATATATATATATATATATATATATATATATATATATATATATATATATATATATATATATATATATATATATATATATATATATATATATATATATATATATAATGCACATATATATATGAATTTTAATATAGAGGGTTTTGTTTTAAGTGGAAACATGCAGAGCAGTTTAACAATTTCTACACATTTTGTTTGCAGCTCTCATAATATAACACAGCACTCTTCTTGCCTTCTCCCTGGCCCCTCCCTCCCTCCTGAACTTTGAGGGCAAATGCTCCCCTTTGCTCTGGGAAGCACTTGCCTCAGAGGTGCCATGTGTTCACTTTATCAGCTCGACTGTTGCTTGGGCAGGGGTGATTCCCGGAGCTGCGCTCTGTTTTGGATTTGAAGGGCCTTGGTCTCGGGGTTCCAGCAGTCCCTGTCAAACTTGTAATGCCCTCTTCATGAAGTCACCTTCCATTGGCTTTCAAGCTGTGCACAAGTTGCCAGTTTGAGCTCAACCAGAGCAGTTTGAGGCGGTGGCTGGGCACCATCTAACTCTCCTGGTCTCCAGGACAAGGATGGAGGGCTGTGGTGTTGGTGGTCCGTTAGTCCTGTGGACTGCTTTGCTTCAGTTTTTGATTTTCTTCACTCGTCAACTCCAGATGGGGAGAGAGGGGATCCTAGTTGCTAGAGGTGGCTTTGCAATGGAGACAAACATTTTATACTAAAGTGAGATTCTTACGTGACATTTGCGTGACTGCAGCAGCCCCTGCTCATCTTCCTCCGTACTCACCCTAGCTGACCACCTTCCTGCCTCAGAGGATGGGGCACTCCCTCTGCCCGTCCACCCTCAGGTCCTCACTTTCAGTCCCACAGGATCCTGTGGTATCAATCCCCCCCCCTATCAGCCCCACCCCCAGCCTACACAAGGATTACAAACCCTTGCTCCACTCAGATTCCCTGTAGCTAGTGTCACCACCCTGTGTTCCTCAGAGTGTGCTCTGCACCCATGAGATTATTGATTGGTTTCCACCCATAGTGACCCTGTGTGTCCCACAGGGCTTGCTCTGGGGGCAATTCTCACAGGGCGAAACCAGGAAGAGGAGGGGAGGGAGCAGTTGGGCAGAAGAACCTGTGATGGACCCAACAGAGCCAGACTGCCCATGGAGGACAGGACCCTCTGGCTGTTTCCCCGAAGGTGTGCCTCTCAGGCAGATCAATGCTCTGGAGACCCCACCGCAGGTGGAGGCCCCTCGACCCCTCCTCAGTCCCGCACTCCACACCCTCACCTACATTTGGAGCTGGGTGAGCTTCTCCTCCTGGGCCACCAGCTGCCTTTCCAAGTCCTGGTGCCAGGCATGTGGCCCTCTAAGGGGCGGATCCCTGCTCACCCCACAGTCAGGGTCTAGCAGGAGGTCCTCTCAGGAGGCCAGCCAGACCTCGGCCTGACCCAGCATTCCACGCAGCTCCTCCTAGTCCTGGCTCACCTGGCAGTGCTCCTGGTGAAGGGCCCAGGCCGTCCGGAGCTCCTGCAGCTGCCTGTCTAGTTCCCGGAGACACTGTGACCTGGGGGGCAGAGGGCTGTTGGGAGGGGCGCAGGGTGTCGCCTGGGTGGGATAGGGCTGGGTTACCATGGAGCAGGGAGCAGCAGGAAAGGGAGCTCTGGCCACGCACCACCCTGGCCCTAGACCTCAGCGCGCACATCTCTGGGGCCATGACGTAGCTGGTGTCCAGCAGCTGCTACCCCGCCGGCCGCACTGCCTGGGCTCTCAGGCAGAGCTCCTGCCCCAGTGTCTTCTTGGCCCCCGCTGGCCCTTCTGAGGATATAGACTAGCGCCTGCTTCTCTTGAGCCTGAGTGCTGGGTGGGGGACAGGGCATGGGAACAGGTCTCAGGGCCAGTGGGCAGAACAGGGAGGAGGCAGGGAAGAGCTGGGTGCCCCCACCCGCATGGGACAGAGCGAGCCCGCATCCAGGTGGGGTGGCACATACAGCAGTTCCTGGCAGTGCCTGAGGAAGGCGTGGCCATGGGCTACCCACTCCAGCTGCTGGCCCTGCTCCCAGGCCTTCATGTTCAGGTGGCCCAGGCCTCCAGCACCTCAGCCAGCTGCTCGGCCAGGCCCTCCTGGACCGCAGGGTGTACCTGGATGGCCTCCATCCGCATCTGAACCACCACCTCGTCCACAGCCACCAGCTCCCTCTGCAGCTGGCAGAGAGCAGGCTGAATGCTCCTCCACCCAGGACTCTGCAGGCCATCCTGGCTGTACCCCAGCCTAGGTCAAACCCAGGCCCGTCACCCCCAATCCCAGAGGGGGAAGGGGCGGGCTGCAGTCCTGCCTGGGGTCAGCTGGGGGTGAGGGTTCCTCATCCATCCATTGCCTACAGAAGAGGGGTTCTTGCAGGGGGGAGGGACTGGGGCCCTCCCCTGCAGGAGGCGGTGCTGGCGCTGCAGGACCTCCACAGACGCCAGGTCGTGGCCAAGGACAGCACCCTCCACCAGGACCACCTTCTGCATGTGGCCCCACAGCTCGAGCGCCACCTTGTGGAAGTCGAGGGCACAGCGGGAAGGAGGGCCAGCAACTTTCTCCCTTAGAACAGGGCCACCTCCTTTTGAGCAAAGACTGTGGCTTGGGGATTTGTGGGGCGTTAAGATGGAGGGAAATAGGACGAAGACTCTATTCCCTAACTTATAACAGGGAGAATCTGGAAAGCTGGTATTTCACGGTAGGAAAGCCTCTACTTTAGTAAGTTAGAGGTAAAGTCCAAGTATATTATCCTGCTTTAAAAATCATTCCCACTGATTCTCCGTTAACAGCTAGGCTGCCTTAATGTGAGCACATGGCTGATTGTATCTCTGTGTAGAAGCAGATATGATCCTTTTGCCCTCTCTTCCCACCGTGACACCCTGCCCCCCTTGTAGCTTCCCCCAATGCAGGTATTAGCTTTCCTCACCTTGGTGAGCTCAAGTACAGGGGCCTTACGATAGATACCGCCCACCTTGTGACCCATGTCACTACTGAAGAGGTGTGTCTCCAGGCTCCCTATACACGTCCCAAGATAGCAAAGGTTCCACTTCTCCCAGTTCCACGTGGTCCATCAAGAGGAGCTGACGTGAGCATGCCTAATAAAACATGTCTGACTCTGTATTGTATTCTCTCGCCCCTGTCTTTCCTGTCCTCTGTGACTTTACCGTGACCTTTACCTATTATCATCGCTGTACATTCGCGCCTTCTGGCCCTTCGGTGGTTAGAAGATGGATGGTTTCCTCTGATCACAGCAGGTTCCTGATGAGGCCCGGGGGCCACAGGCAGGGCCGGAGGGAGGAAAGGGTCTTGACACGCATGTTGGGAGGAAGGCAATAAGATGGGGAGCCCTGAGCACATGAGACGGCGGCTCAGGGAGCGAGTGGGCTGCCTGTCAGGGGGTCTGCCTGTAGCACCTCCAACAGTCAGTGAGGAGAGGGCTGGCCCCGGGGCCACCCAGCCCCAGGATTTCGGTTGCAGGACCTGTCAGGTGCTCAGTGCACTGAGACACCAGATCCCGCGAAAGGAGGGTGTGGGGAGGGGCGGCAGGGAGCTCTAAGAGTGGCGGTCAGCAAGAAGACCAGCAGGGCCTGTGCCCCCAACGAAACTGTGGCCCGTGCTCAGGGAGCATTGGGAGAGCCCACTTCGTGGTCCTGCCACAAGGAGTGACCTGCGCTGAACGACTCCAAACTGGGGGCAGGAAGGAGCGTGGTTGGACGGGGAAGGATGATTGATGCTGGGAGCTGGAGTCAGCCATGCCCCTTCATACAAACATGTGCACACGAGAATACACACAGAAGTATGCATGCACACACCGACATGCCCACCCCTACACATGAGCACACACACACACGCACACACATGCACACATATCTGGGGTAGGCCCCTTTGTCCCGAGCCCCTTGGCTGTCACTGGCCTGTCCCTCTGAGCACCCACCTCTGTGCGGGCTTTCATTGCCTTGCCCAGCCTCACCCATGTGGCCTCAACGCCGCTCCTGTGGACTTGACTCTGGGCCATGGAGCTGGGGGAGGCGAGTTCCAGGGCACCTGCCAGCTCCCTCAGGGCCTGCACCCTGGCAGCCCCACACTCTGCCCTTTCTCCCGGAAGACCTTGAACTTCTCTGCCAGCATCTGCCAAAGGTGGGGCTGGAGAGGGTCAATGTGGATGGAATTCAGGCAGCTCCTAAAACTCACGAAAGGGCCAGCTGGTCCCAACAGCTCCCACATCCCTCAGCCCTTGTTCTAGAACTCTATAGGGCATCTTCTGCCCCCTCAGCCCACCCAGCATCTACCCTACCCTCCGTTCCTCCATCCACTTTCCCAGCACGACTCACTTCCACACCCTCCAGATCCTGCCCACACTGTCTCTGGAGATAGCCCGAGTTCAGGGAACCCAGGGCAGCCCCTGCTGTCTGCAGCCTGTGGAGGAGGCAAAGTTGGGTCGGTGGATCAGGGAGCCTGGTCACAAAGCCCACTTAGTAGGGTCACTTTCCCAAGCCAAGGGCTCCCTGCACCTGCAGGGGTGTTCTGGGAAGAGTTGAGCTGGGCTGAGGATGCCCTGCACAGCCCCAGGCTGACCCAGGTCACAGTACAAGCTACTGCGTTTCCAGCCCAGATGGAGCTTAGGCGAGATAACGATTTGCCCATGATCCTAGCCCAGAGGCTGGACCGGAGTCTCAGGGTCCCTGCATTTGCTGCATGCAAGAACCATGGAGGGGTGCAGCTTCTACCTTTGAAGGGTGTGCAGTCTCCTCCAAACACACAGCATGCCTGGGTGGCACACAACGTGGCTACCTGCGGAGTGCCGGGCTTTAGAATGACCCCACCTACTGACTCATGGGGATCCTCCAGAGGGTTTGCAAGCCAGTAAATCTTTCCAAGAGCAGGGAACCTCTTCTTTCTCCTGAGGAGCAGTTAGTGGGACTGAACCAGGCAACAGCCCAACACTTCCCAAGCAGGCCTCCTGGAGCATCGTTAGAGCAAGGGGTAAACTGCTAGTGATAATGGGCTCCTGGGAGGAGAGTTTGCAGAAAGGCCTGAAGCGCTGAGCAAGATCTCAGGACGGTGGCCCTCTGGGAGCTTAGGACAAGTTCTAAACCCAGCCAGGAAGCTGAAGGGCTGACCAGACAGAAGCTGAGGGGGAGGAATGAGCATGCTGGGATAACTGCTGACCCCCGCCTGGGGGCAGGGCTTCCTGGTTGGAGCTGTGGGAGCTGACTCAGGCCAGACCCCACCTGCTCTGAGACACTGAGGCCACCCTCAAAGTTCACAGCCAACTGTCTCACGTGCTCATCCATATCCAGGTGGGTGCCTGGGGGAGGGGGTGGCTTCTGCAAGTGCTGCCACCCCAGGCCCAGAGTCCCACCCTCAATGCCTGGGCCCTTGGCCACCATGCTGTCTCAGGAGAAAGCCACAAGCCTCCCAGATGCTGTGTCCCACTGGGTGGAGGCCCCCCTGAGGAGATATGGATCGCACCAATGAATCACACAATCTGCCTCTGACCCCTTGAGGTCTCATCACCGCCCACTATCATCACCCCAGTGCCGCTTCCCACTCTGGACTAGAGTGCATAGGTATTAGCAAGAGATAAAACTCACAACACATGGAACCCAGGAACAGGAATGGGAATAGAGATACCAAATGACATATAACCGCACACCCCTCGCAGGGAGAGGAGCAACAGAAAGCTGAGGATAAAAGAGACAATGGTCGATGTGAGATATGAAAATAATAACAATCTATAATCTATCAAGGAACCACGAGTGGGGGAGGAGGAAAAAAAGGGGAGCTGATCCCAAGGGCTCAATAGAAAGTAAATGTCTAGAAAAGAATGATGGCAATATACGTATGACTACGTCAGATACAATTGGTGTATGGATTGTAATAAGAGTTGTAAGAGCCCCCAATAAGGACACACTGAGGATGACAAAATACACCACTGAAAACCTTATGCTAATCATTGATACACTGTCAGGTAGTGGAGGACTAGTAAAACTAGGCAGAACCTTGTCAGAGAGAGGACCAGATGACGAACACTTTTGGTCAGATTAAAGGGGAGGATCAGTGACAAAGAGCCAGGCCGTTTGCAGGATGCATGGCCACGGGAGCTGCAACGATGGGTTCAAACATCAGAAAGAAATGAGGGTGGCCCAGGACTGGCAAGCCTTTCCTTGTCCTGTACATTGGGGTTGCTTTGAAGCAGACCAACTGGACAGCACCTACCAACAAGACCAACCGAGGAAGAGGAAGCTACTATGGTCCCAGAAACAGACATCACTAGGACGTGTCAGGAGACTTTTATAAAGGTAACCAATGGCCTGGCCCTACATCACAGAAAGCTGGGGAAGCACCATTGTCCTGGTTTACCAGACGTTCCCCAGATAAATTACTGTCCAGCTGCCCATAGGAAGGAGAAATACCTATAGACATAACGGAAGGGAGGTTCACTCCACTATGGGAATGTGCTAATCTGTGCACTGAAATGTTGAAATCCACAGACACACGTGTATAAAAGAGAGTTGTAATTAAATGTTTTACCGTGGAAGACGGGTCACCACAGAGCTGTCTCTTTTGTGTTGAAACAAACTTTGCTGAATTTACCTGCCAGCAGTTGCATGTCCTCCCTTTCTTTTAAGGTCGATGGAGACGCACGAGTGTAAGGAGAATGGTGAATGGTGGCCGTTCATAACCCAGGATCATCAGAAACCACAGAGTAAATTTTAGGAACGTAGACGTAGGACAGCGGAGAAAACTTCACTCAGGGACTTCAGTGAACTCTCCTTACAATGCTGAGGCCTGACACGCCTAGTGCCTGGGGGCAACCGGGCTCCTGCCCTAGGTAGTTTTGTTGAGCATGGCTCACTCAGGTGGTGCCTTTTCTCTCCCAGCAATATTGCTCCGTGAAATTCTGCCCATGATGAAAACTATTTGCCATGGGTATGTCTTTTCACATCATTGGCCGAGTCTTCAAAGTACAAATGCTTTTCTAAACGGGTGCTGCCTCCCTGAGCTTTCCTTTGTCTTGGCTCAATTGATGCAGATTCCTGTGCTGAATAAGCCATGGACTAGCACAGGTGGGTGCTTGTCAGTATAGCCAGCACAAGCAGCAATTTCGTTTGTCAAGACCCACCTGGCTTGATCAAGATTCCTTATTCCCGTGAAAATGATTTTTATCCAAATTCTAGAGGAGCACCAGTGTGCCTCTGGGAGCTAAACCCGGGCCTGCTGAACAGAGGCTCCGGAGTTTTCATTTTCTGACTGAAATTCAACAAGGAATTTCATGGATCTAAGGAAACCGTGAATTGCGGACGTACCAGATTCTCACATCTTCATTGTCTAATGGAAGCTTAAGTTTCCCAGTCTGATCCGGCTGCCACTTCATTTCTGGCAATGACCATTCAATTGTGGACGTTCAGCCTTCTTCGGAATTCTCTTATATCGGCATGTTCCCGCGCCACATTAAGACCACTCGGTGGAGGTTTATGTGACTCAGGACAACTCTTTATTTCAGGTGACTAGAACAAAGGGAATTCACAGAGGTTGATGATCACTTATTAAAGTCCCGTTTCTCTATGATGCCCACTGATGACACTTCTACATCTGAGGGCAAAGAACTCGTGCAGCATGATATTCTCATTTCAGCCACGCCGCCTGCAGTTTCTTCCTTGCAGAAAAAGCTTTCCCAGTGTACTTCTTTAAAATGCTGCAAAATAGTGGGACCGAAGATTTTGGTTTAGGGTTAACTTTAAACGGGCATAGGTACAGGCATGTGGGCATGTTTAGAGACAGTGTTCGAGTTCAGGTTCGAGTTACAGCTGCGTGAGGATTCGGGTTATGGTAAGGTTGTGGATGAAATGTAGGGTGAGTGTGAGGTTTTAGGTAAGAGTGCTTAAGGATGAAAGAACCTATTGTCTCATTTAGGCTTATGGTAAACTTGAATGTTTAGGTATGGGTTAGGGTTAATATTTGTGTGAGGGTTAGAAAGTGTACGAGGTTAAGAGTTGGGGTCAGGCTTGCGGCTTGTGTGTTACATCCGTTTTGGTTGTGGATAAGTTTAGCTCTCTGTCTAGTTTAAGGGATTGGATTACATTAACGGTGATATGGAGGCTTGGATTGAAGGTGATGGATAGAGTTAAGTTAGGTTCAGGCGAAGGGTGACGGTTAGGAGTAAGGTTAGTTGTAGGGGGAGCTGCATGTTCACATCAGATTTGGGGTTAGGATTAGGCTTAGCCTTAGGGTAGACATATGGTTAGGGTTAGGGCTTGGTTTAGGGTGAGCCTTAGGTTAGGGTTCAGTTTAAGTTTAGGAGTATACAGAATTAGACCTAGGCTTAGGGTTACACCTCTTTTTAGGTTTAGACCTAGGGCTAGGTTTTGACCTAGGTTAGGGTTAGGATTAGGGTTGGTTTTAGGATAGGATTTAGGTTTGAGGTTTCATTTAAGTGTTGGATTATTGGAAGTACATCTGCTCTCCCTGGTTTTCCTTCACGATCACAATGTTTCTGAGATTCATGGTTTAAGGAAAATCTTGCTTCTTGCCGGTCTCAAGGCAAAAAGGCGCCACCGGCAGTTTTTTTTCCCGTCAACCTTACGCTCGCTCTTTGAGAATCTTGGGTCTTTGGGAAAGCCGTGAGTCCAGCAAGATTTTTCAGTTCAAGTGTGCCCCAAGCAGTGGGTTCTAGCTCTGAGCAATACAGCCCGTGGAATTCCTGAGAATCTGGAACCTGCTATGAAGTTCAGCCTGCGTTTTATTCACACGGAAGAAGCTCCTTCGAGGTTCCCATGCCTCTGTACACTGATGCTTCCAGCAACGTCATGTCTCACAGGTCTATAGTGCTTCTCTGAGTTTCACTGGTCTAGGGTAAAGGGTGAAGCGCCTGGGTTCCCGTGCTTCACTACTGTATGGCCTCAAGATGATGTTTGTAGGCACAGCGGCAAATCCATCGGTGGCAATTCTCTCATATTGTCATTGCGATGGGAAGATACCTTATTCGCTAGGAAATGTTTTACCATGGAAGACGGGTCACCACAGAGCTGTCTCTTCTGTTGAGACAAACTTTGCTGAATTTACCAGCCAGCAGTTGTGTGTCCTCCCTTTCTTTTAAGGTCGATGGAGACGCACGAGTGTAAGGAGAACGGTGAATGGTGGCCGTTCATAACCCAGGATCATCAGAAACCACAGAGTAAATTTTAGGAACGTAGACGTAGGACAGCGGAGAAAACTTCACTCAGGGACTTCAGTGAACTCTCCTTACAATGCTGAGGCCTGACACGCCTAGTGCCTGGGGGCAACCGGGCTCCTGCCCTAGGTAGTTTTGTTGAGCATGCCTCCCTCAGGTGATGCCTTTTCTCTCCCAGCAATATTGCTCCGTGAAATTCTGCCCATGATGAAAACTATTTGCCAGGGTATGTCTTTTCACATCATTGGCCGACTCTTCAAAGTACAAATGCTTTTCTAAATGGGTGCTGCCTCCCTGAGCTTTCCTTTGTCTTGGCTCAATCGATGCAGATTCCTGTGCTGAATAAGTGATGGACTAGCACAGCTGGGTGCTTGTCAGTATAGCCAGCACAAGCAGCAATTTCGTTTGTCAAGACCCACCTGGCTGGATCAAGGTTCCTTATTCCTGTGAAAACGATTTTTATCCAAAATCTAGAGGAGCACCAGTGTGCCTCTGGGAGCTACACCCGGGCCTGCTGAACAGAGGCTCCGGAGTTTTTATTTTCTGACTGAAATTCAACACGGAATTTCATGGATCTAAGGAAACCGTGAATTGTGGACGTACCAGATTCTCACATCTTCATTGTCTAATGGAAGCTTAAGTTTCCCCGTCTGATCCGGCTGCCACTTCATTTCTGGCAATGACCATTCAATTGTGGACGTTCAGCCTTCTTCGGAGTCGTTCTGTGCCTGGAACACTTGTTTCCTCATAAAGGGAGACAATGGGTAGCAAACATCACTAAGGACATGGCATATATTTAGTCCCAGATATCACCACAGTTATTTTCTCAGACAAAGAGATCACTAGTCATTTGGTGTCAACAGAGCACAGGGAGCAATGCAGAAGGAAACCTCACAGACCTGCCTCTGGACGGTAGTATGTCACTGAGCTCAGTATATTTGAAATCATGCACTGCACGCATGAATCTGGCTATGCCTGTAGGATGAGAATTACCATGATAACCTGTATTTCAAGAAGGAAAGTGGGTTCTATAGGATGACAATGAAATATTAGAGTCACTTTAATATTTGTTCTGCAAACAGAGAATACTAGTTCCTCATTTCAAGTGGGCAGTGAGGAGAAAATTTAGGTTAAGGAAAAGAAAAACTCTCCATGGAGACCTGATTCCAACAGGAAATCCTCCCTATCCTTCATCTGTGTCTGTCTAGGGCTGGGTGTCTGTGCTCAGTGGGTCCTGTGCGCCCCCTGCTGCCCAGTGTTTTCCCTGTAGGGGAGGCTTATGTCTGGGCTCACACTGACTTCCCCTCACTGGGCTCCTTGCACAGTAATACATGGCCGTGTCCTCAGCAGTCACGGAGCTCAGCTGCAGGGAGAACTGGTTCTTGCATGTGTCTGGGTTGATGACTAGACGATCTTTTAGAGATGGCGCATATTCTCTGTACCATTTTGAGCTGTAGTAGTAAGTCCTTCCCATCCATTCAAGGCCGCTACCAAGTAGCACTGGTACTGGAAACAGAGTCCCCCGTGATGGTGCAGGTGAGAGTGATGGTCTGTGAAGGTCTAACCATCTGAGGACCAGACTCCTGAAGCTGCACCTGCGCCAGGCCACCTGGAGACATAGGAAATAAACATAAAACACCCTACCTCTGTGAATATGCCTTGTAGGATTCCATCTTCCCCCAACACTGACCTGATGGGAGACACAGCACTATGAGGAGAAGGAGGAAGGAAGCAGACATTTTGGAGCAAGGTCACCCTTATTCAGCAGTCACTTGAGTCCCTGGTGGGGAGACAGCATTTAAACAGGAAATCACATTAGTGATTTGCCTATGAACACCATTGGCTGGATAAGGTCTGGAGACTGTGAACAGTCCACGGGCACATAGGTCCTGCTGCTCCAAAAGGAGTTTTCTCCAAGACTGGCTCCTGCCGCATGCTGGACCAAGGCAGCTTGCAGACATGGAGGTTATCAGATGCCTAAGCAGAGGCTCAGTTTCACATCTTGCCAGATCGAAGTGTGTGCTCGCTGAAATTAATCAGAGTCCTGGTGTATCTGTGTTCTTTGATATGAACACTTCACATTTTCATTCACTTATTCTTTCTGTTGTTCATTGTGAGCTCTGAGAGCTATTCACACACCAGGAACTTTTCTCCACTGAGGAAAAAAAATCATTGAATCAAGCAAGCAAGTCAACAAGCAAGCAAAGAAATATTTGCCTCAAAAACCTAACCCTCTCTCCTTGAGTCTTTTCTGCCTCATAGAGACCCTGTATGGTTGAACAGAACTTCTCTGTGGGATTCTTGGTACAGTTTGACAGTTCATAAATGTACCCTGGGTCTGATAACCTCCTATTTCTGCAAGGACTAACTAGTGATTTTAAATCATCGAGCTTTCATTTAATAACCAGATACATAACCTCAAACTTTCACTTGCCTCTTCATATCTCCTCCCTAAGGTGTCTAATATATTACAGGGCATTATGATGTCACATTCAGGATGAAGGAGCCCATGAAAACAGCCATGGGTCAGAGTTTTCGCTCACATTACATACAAGTGAAGCTGGGCAATGGGTAAAGAAAGCTGGAGAATACTTGGATGGACTTTGAATGATGGTGGTTTTGGAGAAGAATTTTGAAAATACCATGGGGTACTATAAAAATAAATTGATCTTAGAGGGAGTACAGGCACGGAATTTCCTAGAAGTAAGGATACGGATGGTAGCACTTCACCTCACACACGTTGGTCATGCTATGAGGAGAGGGCAGTACCTGGATAAAAAGACTACATGCTCAGTAAAGTCGAGGGTCAGTGAAAAACGGGACCTCCCTAATGACATGGATTGATGCAACAGATGTAGCCATGAGACCAAGCATAACCAGTGTGATGATGGCGCAGCATCAGACCGTGCTCTGTTCTGCAGAAGGTTGGTATCAGTTGGAACAGATTCAAAGGTACCTGAAATAAGCAAAAATGTGTCAAAACACACAACAGTATTCTACACAGGCCCTGTTAGAATGATAGTTTGGGGAAGGGGGTTGGAAATGAATATGTAATGTCATGTTGAAAAACACACTGCACCAAGGGCTCAAGTAGAAAGAAAATATTTTGAAAATAATGACAGCAACATATATACAAATGTGCTTGACATAATAGATGGATGTATGGATTGTGATAAGAGCTGTAAGAGCTCAAAATAAAATGATATTTTTTAAAAAAGAAGAACCAACTAATAAAAATTTTTTTAAAAAGAAATGTACTCATCAAAAGGAAATGTGTTCCAAGTTTCCAACCCAATTACTGCTGAGAAACAAAGGCAGGGGCTGGATGACAATGAAATGGGGAAGCTTTACTTGGAAAGTGGAAGGAATGATCCAAAAGGAGAATCCTCAAGATAAGATCCTGAAAAAAAAGGAATATAAAAAGAGAAGGATAATTTTTTTAATTTATACTTTTAGGCATAAGGATCAGTAAGTAAATTTAGGGATTAATGGATATGTACCAGTTTCACAGGAACAATCATGGATATGCACAGGGTGGGGTTGTGATTATTGAAAAGACATGGCTTTTTGTACTTCTTGCTTCTAAATGTCTTTCCATTTCATCTGATGTCTTTCAAGCACATTTTGGATCCTTGGCCAAAGTCCTGTTTCATGGTGACCTGGAGGTTGGGAATGTCTTTCCTCTGCATGTGTGCCCAGCAGGTTTAGTCCTAAATGATAGTAGGACCCATTCTCAGAGGAAATGGGTCAACAAAGAGAGGGTATCAGGAAGTAAAATGCAGAATAAGTATCGGCAATACATAAGGTATGTATATTTCATAATCTTGTGTCAATATGTCATCTCCCAGGGGAGATTCCTTGGGGAAGTGTGAAATTTGCAGTGTTACACAGGGCCAAGGAGTTTGGGCACTGGTCTCACACAGAATGTCCAATGACTTCATTGTTCTTATTCTGGAATCTGATTCTTCTTGGTTCCTTTATTGGTAATAAATTATTGGTAATAATTATTGGTGATAAATATTGGTAAAATTTCACCAAAGATTATTTACAACATTAATAAAAATAAAATTTCCTTAAGATGGTAAATCTATTGTCATATATTGTTGCTTATTTTCCTTTCCTCCCTTCCTCTCTCCCTCCTTCCCTCCCTCCTTCCCTCCCTCTCATCCTTCTTTCCTTCCTTCCTTTCAGGATGTAGCAGTGATTGATAGACAGCCTTGAGAAAGAATGTGCATACCATTTCCTCTTCCATCATTCCTGTCAAAGAGAAAACTGGGGTTTCTGTTAAAAATTAAAGAGTTTATTTGAGTAACAAAACAATCCAGGGAGTGGCAGTAGTATCTCTAAGGATCCAAAGTACTGATGTGAAAGGAAATTTTCAGAGAGTATACATACAGAGGGATCCGGGAAGTTACAAGAAAATTCTGATTGCTTGGCAATTTATAAAGTTTGAGTAATTTCACAATTATATATATATATATAAGTGTGTATATATATTATATATAAATAGGTGTGCTCATAGGCTTCTTGAAGTATGACAACTTTGGAAAGTAATTACAAAAACACTACACATCATCAACAACAAAAATGAGGTCTGACCTATATCTTTGGCAGAAAGCATCTCCTTATGCTGACCACATAGTTCTTTTGAGCTTCTTCGCAGAATTCAAAAGAAACTCACAAACAATTAGTGGCAGATCAATTAAACACAATCACATGTGGGACTACAGGAGCAGGGAAAGGACCCTGACTGGGAGAGGTACACTACTGCCAAACTGAATAGCTTACAAAATTGGGGCAGAAATCTCTGATGTCCAAGTATGACTTAAGAGCATAGGACTCTAGCTCCCCAATATCCATCTAGGACATAACCAGGGAGTGTGTTCTTAACTGTGTCTCCCTGCACTGGCCAGGGTGCTCTCAGCAACCTCGCTCTGTCTGACACTCCTTACATTGCTTTCCATTGCAAGTCAGGGACCAGAAATAACTCAGTAGAGGCTGACTATGTGGAGATACAAGCTGAGTTTAGCTGAGTCTGAACTTAAAGTGTCAAACTGCTATTATTTTATGGTAGAAATATAAACTAGTTAGGGGAATTTTATACTTTGTTTAGCTGTAACTTTGCAAGAACTTCTCCATAGCCCTGACCCAGGTTAACCCCCTCTATCTTGTCTCACTGATTCTCCTGTGACTGTGTGTAGGCATGAGTTGTCATGGGTGCTAGCTAAGTCAAAGGCCTAATTTTTTCCTTAGTGTCATTTCTGTCCCTACTTGTTAAGATCTGGCACCTGTATACATGGCCGGTCTCATCGATATTTAGGGCCCTAGCACTGAAAGCCCTGAAAAATAGATCTTAGTTAAAGCAAATTGTTTTCACCGTTTGTAGCTGTCATTCCAAGATTTGTGTCTGTGTGAAAAATTGTTTCACTCAGTCTGTGTACATGTGTGTATATGTGTTAGGCCAGGGTGACTAGAAAAAAAATGTAATGACACTCCTATAGGTATAAGAAAGAGCTTTATATCAAGGAGTGATTGTATATCAAACAAACATCCCAGTCCAGATCAAGTCCATTAGTCCAGTACTAGTCCAGGAATCCCTCGTCAAACTCACACAGCCACAAGCAACGATGCAGAGTGCAGGAAGCACAGCCTTGTGGGTGAAGAGTTCTGTGGTGGACGCATCTCCAGGGCTTTGGCAGGTCTCCCAGTGGCCCCTCAACAAGAAGGTGAAAACAGAGAGAGGAAGTTCCCAGGATGATCCTTGTGATAAGGCCACACCCACTAGGAGCTATCATCAGGCTTCCAAAATCTACCTCTTCATTTCTATATCTTCAATTTGACATGACATTGTGTGTGTGTGTGTGTGTGTGTGTAATCACTTCTAGTCAGTTGGCCACACAGCTGTGTTAAATATTACATGGCAAAGGTGAGTGAGTGCTTCCAGTGCCTCATCTGCTTGTTGAAGCATTTCAGTAGGCATTCCACTGCTCCCTGGACCTACTTTTTCACTGATGCTCTTAGTGCACCTTTACCTTTTTCTTGAGTGATCCTGGTTTTTGCTCAGATGGTTCCTCTTGAAGCAGTGTGGGAAACAGCTACCTGTCTTTTGCCCTTTGTTCTGTATCCTTGAACAGCGTTCTGCCATTTGTTTCAAAGTTCACTGTAAAGGTGAACTCTCATGTATTTTAGCCTAAAGACCTTTATTATAGACATTTAGAGTCTTTACCACTGGGAATGTTAACATTTTTTTTAAAACTACCAAAAGTCCCATGGAAGTTTATTTCCAATAATTTTGATAAAGCTGCCTCTGAAAGCTCACCCTGGCTAAGAAGGTTCTGGAGTCCCCTGGTGGAGAAGCTGCATTTAAAGATGCCAGGTATTTGTATATGAGTGTCACTGTGAATGGTATACAATATGGGAACAGGGAACAGCTTGCTAAACTCATGGATCACAACTCCACAGGAAGGTTTCCCCAAGAGCTGGTTCCTGAAGCAAGTGGGATGCAGGCAAGTGAAAGACCAAGAAGGTTTCCAGGGCTCTCAATATTATGACACACTTAATTTAATCTTTGACTCAAGGAGTGGATGCTGGGTTTGAACCCATAACCTGTGGTTAGTAACTTAATACTTAGTCCACTGCACCATGCAGCCTTTTTATAAACATCTGCTTCAGGGAACCTGTATTACAGGGTAGTGTGATGTCACTTTGAGGATCAATTGCCTCAAATGCCTGTGATATCTGTACAATGGGTAGGGACGACTGCTGAAAAGTCGATGACCAAAATTATGGTTAGGGGGAAGATATTGAAAGTATCAGTGACTGCAAGTAAGGAAACCTTACTTTATCGACTCGGCATCCCTGATATTCTCCTTCAGTCTTATTTTTGTTCCCCAAATGCAAAGGGTATTTAAAAGAACGTGATTGGAGTTCTCAAAAAATGTTCGAAAAGGAAAACACTGACTTGAACATTAAATTACATTAAAATACACTGTCAGGAAATAGCTTTTTTTTTAAGATTTCTGTTTTTTATCAGTAATAAATCTGGTGTACATGTACAAGGGACCCTCAAAGTGGCAGATATACTTATATTTCTTTTTACATATATACTCATACTTTGAATATATTGAGCATATATTCAAATAATATATTACAAATATATTGAAATATTTTAAAAACATTTTATTAGGGACTCATACAACTCTTATCAAAATCCATACACACATCAATTGTGTAAAGCACATCTGTACATTCGTTGCCCTCATCATTTTCAATGCATTTGCTCTCCACTTAAGCCCTTTGCATCAGGTCCTTTTTTCCCCCTTCCTCCCCGCTTCCCCCTCTCCCCTCCTTCGTGAGCCATTGATAATTTATAAATTATTATTTTGTCATATCTTGCCCTGTCCTATGTCTCCCTTCACCTCGTTTTCTGTTGTCATCCCCCAGGGAGGAGGTCACATGTAGATCTTTGTAATCGGTTCCCTCTTTCCAACCCACTCACCCTCAATCCTCCCAGTATCGCCCCTCACATCCCTGGTCCTGAAGGTTTCAACTGCCCTTGATTCCCTGTGCCGCCAGCTCCTATCTGCACCAGTGTTCATACTCTGCTCTATCCAGACTTGCAAGGTAGAATTCAGATCATAATAGTTGGGGGGGAGGAAGCATTTAGGAACTGGAGGAAAGCTGTATTCTTCATCGGTGCTACATCCCACCCTGATGGACTCATCTCCTCCCCTAGACCCCTCTGCAAGGGGATCTCCAGTGTCCGACAAATGGGCTTTGGGTCTCCACTCTGCACTTCCCCCTTCATTCACTATGGTATGATTTTTTTCCCCTGATGATGCCTTATACCTGATCCCTTCGACACCTCGTGATCGCACAGGCTGGTGTGCTTCTTCCATGTTGGCTTTGTTGCTTGTGAGCTAGATGGCCACGTGTTTACCTTCAAGCTTTTAAGACCCCAGACACTATCTCTTTTGATAGCTGGGCACCATCAGCTTTCTTCACCACATTTGCTTATGCACCCATTTGTCCTCAGCGATCATATCATGAAATATTTTTATTTTATATAATGATATTTGTATTTATTTATTCACTTTAACATATATTTACTTATATTGATATTCACAGTAATTTTCATATTTATATTCATATTTATGTTCACATATATGTTTAGATTCATATGTGTATTTAGATTTGGATTCATATTTACATTGACATGCATATTCATATTCACACTCAAATTGTTATTCATGTTTATATTTTCAATTATATTTACACTAATATTCATGTTCTTATTTGTATTGATATTAATATCTGTACTTCCATACATATTCACATGTATATGTGTATTCATACTTAGGGCATGTTTGAGTCAAATTAATCTAGCAACCAATGATTACTGTTTTCCAGTGCAGTCATAGAGGTCTACCATTTTTACAGTTTGAACATTTTTTATAGCATATGATCTATTTCTTCTTTTTTAATTTTCAGTTGACATCTTGGACATCAGACTTTTTAAACTTAGATAGATAGTGTTCAGGGCCCAGGCCCAATCCCAACTACATGGAAAGCCACTGCTCCCCCCAGAAGAATTTACTTCAGAAGATAGCACAGAAGCTACAGGTCAGAGAGAGGGATATGTCTGATCAAAGCACATGGGAGCAATGAAGGGTGAGGAAGTGGGAGTGGAGCACATCCTGACCCACCAAGCCTTGAGGACTGATATCCTTGCTCAGAGTAGTCAATGCACAGAGAGAACCATATGGCCGGCCCCACTAGGAGACATGAAAACCCTCAGGAACCCAAAGCCCTACAGGGGACAGCACTGGAGATACAGTGTGGGAGTGGCACCCGATCTGACCCCACCACAACAAGGCAAAACACTAAGGCCGGGCAATAGAACAGCAAGAGTACAGAGCAAGGAAGTCCCAAAGGAGTACCAAAAATAGACTTTGGGGCCAGGCCGTGGCACCCCATCAAACTCCACTGGAAAACACTCCTAAACGTCATCAAACAGACCTTGAACTATTATGTCTTTGTTTTGTTTTTGCTGCTGTTTTGTTTTCTTTTGTCACTTTGTCTTGCTCTGTCTTATTTTGTGTGCGTATTATTATCTCTGCAGGTCTATCTAGGTAAGATAGGCTAGATAAACAATCTGGAGGAGAAAACAACGTGACTGATGGTCCTGGGGGAGGGGGGGTCAAAGGAGAGGGGGAGGTTGGGGAAAGGAAATGGTGTTAATAAACCTGGGGACAAGGGTACAAGAGGGGATCCAAAATCAGTGGCAAGAAGCATGTGAGACACCTGATAGGGATTGATCAAGGACAATGTAACTGAGTAGGATTACTGAATCCAAAATGGAGGCTGAGCATGATAGTGGGACAAGAGGAAAGTAAAAGGAAATAATGGAAAGAACTAGGAGGCAAAGGACATTTATAGAGGTCACAATGCAGGCATGTACATATGTAAATATATTTATATATGATGATGGGGGAATAAATCTATGTCCATATATTTATAAGTTTATATTAAGGTAGCCAATTGACATTGAACCTCCACTCAAGTACTCCCTCAGTGCAAGAACACTTTGTTCTATTAAACTAGCATTCCATAATGCTCACCTTCCTAATACTATCACTGAAGACATATGGGTGCATAATCTAATGTGGTGAAGAAAGCTGATGGCGCCCAGCTATCAAAAGATATAGCGTCTGGTTTCTTAAAGGCTTGAAAGTAAACAAGCAGTCATCTAGCTCAGAAGCAACAAAGCCCACATGGAAGAAGCCCACTAGACTGTGTGATCACGAGGTGTCAAAGGATCAGGGACCAGGCATCAAAGAACAAAAATTCATATCACTGTGAATGAGGGGAAGTACAGATTTGGGAGCCAAAGCCCATCTCTAGGCAACTGGACATGCCCCTACAGAAGGGTCTTGGGGAGAAAAAGAGTGCAGGGTGCAGTGTAGCAAATATGGAACACAAAACTTTCCTCTAGTTCTTAAATGCTTCCTCCCCCCACCACTATCATGATCCCAATTCTACCTTACAAATCCATCCCGACCAGATAATGTACACTGGTACAGACAGGAACTGGAAACGCATGGAATCCAGTTCAGAAGATCCCTTCAGGAACAGTGGAGTGAGTGGCGATACTGGGAGGGTTGAGGGAATTTGGGGATGTAAAGGGGGAACCGATTTCAAGGATCTATATATAACCTCCTCCCTAGGGGATGAACAAGAGAAAAGTGGGTGAAGGGCAAC
This sequence comes from Tenrec ecaudatus, assembly GCF_050624435.1. Classification (NCBI taxonomy): domain Eukaryota; kingdom Metazoa; phylum Chordata; class Mammalia; order Afrosoricida; family Tenrecidae; genus Tenrec; species Tenrec ecaudatus. Next base: position 2,039,080 of record NW_027457651.1, read on the forward strand.
ATCAGACAGTGTGAGATATGACAAAATAATAATAATTTATAAATTATCAAGGGTTCATGAGTGAGGCAGAAGTGGGAGGGAGGGGAAAATGAGAAGGTGATACTAAGGGCTCAAGTAGAAAGCAAATGTTTTGAGAATGATGATGGCAACAAATGTACAAATGTGCTTGACACAATGGATGGATGGATGTATGGTTTGTGACAAGAGTTGTACGAGCCCCACCCCACCCCCGCAAATGATTTTTTAAAAATAAAGATAGGTAGTGTTTTTCTAGAAATATGTCCACTTATTCTAAATTTTCAAATTCACTGTTGTGATCTTCATAGTTTTGGTTCTGTTGTGATATTGGCCTTTTCATTTCTTATTCTTTATATTTGCTTTTCTTATTCCTTTTAGTTTAATATATTTACCAGTAGTTTGTCAAACTTTGTTAATATTTTTAAAGAATTAACTTGTCTTATTGATTATTTCCCTGTTTCCTTTTCATTTATTTCTTCTGTTTTTTTTGCTGCAAAAGATCTCTTTATTGTTTTTTTTTAACAATTTATTGGGGCTCATACAATTCTTGTCACAGTTCATAGATATACATACATCAATTGTATAAAGCACATCTGTACAGTCTTTGCCTTAATCATTTTTTTCTCCTCTTTTCTTTTTTTACATTTTATTAGGGACTCATACAACTCTTATCACCATCCATACATATACATACATCAATTGTATAAAGCACATCCATACATTCCCTGCCCCAATCATTCTCAAGGCATTTGCTCTCCACTTAAGCCCCTTTCATCAGGTCCTCTTTTTTTTCCCCTCCCTCCCCTTTCCCCCCTCCCTCATGTGCCCTTGGTAATTTATACATCGTTATTTTGTCATATCTTGTCCTATCCAGAGTCTCCCTTCCCCCCTTCTCTGCTGCCCCTCTCCCAGGGAAGAGGTCACATGTGGATCCTTGTAATCAGTTCCCCCTTTCCAACCCACTCACCCTCCACTCTCCCAGCATCATCCCTCACACCCTTGGTCCTGAAGGTATCATCCACCCTGGATTCCCTGTACCTCCAGCCCTCATATGTACCAGTGTACAGCCTCTGTCCTATCCAGCCCTGCAAGGTAGAATTCGGATCATGGTAGTTGGGGGGAGGAAGTATCCAGGATATGGGGGAAAGCTGTGCTCTTCATCGGTACTACCTCGCACCCTAATTAACCCATCTCCTCTCCTAAACCCCTCTATGAGGGGATCTCCATTGGCCGACACTTGGGCCTTGGGTCTCCACTCTGCACTTCCCCTTTCATTTAATATGGTATTTTTATACATATATACATATATATATATACACAGATATACACATACATACACACACTTACATCTTTTTTTTTGCATGATGCCTTATACCTGGTCCCTTTGGCACCTCGTGATCGATCTGGCCGTCGTGCTTCTTCCATGTGGGCTTTTTTGCTTCTGAGCTAGATGGCCGCTTGTTAACCTTCAAGCCTTTAAGACCCCAGACACTATCTCTTTTGATAGCCGGGCACCATTAGCTTTCTTCACCACATTTGCTTATGCACCCATTTGTCTTCAGCGATCCTATCATGGAGGTGTGCAGTCAATGATATGATTTTTTGTTCTTTGATGCCTGGTAACTGATCCCTTTGGGACCACTTGATCACACAGGCTGGTGTGTTCTTCCATGTGGACTTTGTTGCTTCTGAGCTAGATGGCCGCTTGTTTATCTTCACCTTTTCATTTATTTCTGCTCTATTCTTTAATATTTATTGTCTTCTGGTGACTGATGTTTTACTTAGCTCTTTTTTGTTCTAATTGTTGAAGGTTTGTGTTACCATGCTGACTTTTGCTTTATTTTTTGATATCTTCATATATTGTTCATAACGTGTGTTCTTAGTATTGCTTCTGAAGTATACTAAAGCTTTTGGTATGCTTATTTTTGTTTTTGTAAGGAATTTAAAATCTTAATCCCTACCATTTCCAAGTAATTTAATGCACAGAATTGCTCATTTTCCATGTTAGATTTTATTCTTTTATCTTCCTATTGTTCATATATAATTTAATAATGCGGTGAAGTAAAATTTATTTGTAATATCACAATTTTTAAAAATGTATTAAAGCTAGCATTGTAGCCTAACGTATGGTTTATTCTGAAGAATGGTACATATGAACATGAGAAGAAGGTACATTGACGTTTTCCCAGATAGTATGTTTCCTACATGTCTAAGAGGTCAGTAATTGTGGTATTTAGTTCTTCTGTTACTGTATTGATTTATTATCTAGTTGATATTTAGTGTTGTTCTGTCAAACCCAGTGTGGATGTATTTAACTCTATTACTGTAAAATTATGTAGTTCTATCTTTAAGTCTATAAGAGCTTGATTAATATATTTTGAGGGTCTGCCACGAAATTAATATATACTTATTACTATTTTTCATCTTGCTCTTTTGTTCCTTTTATCATATAATGCCCTTATTTGTCTCTCATTAAAGATTTGGTCCTATTTTATTATTAATTTGTATAGCCAGTAACACATTTTAAAATTGTAATTGATTAATATTGCTACCCTTGCTTTTTTAATTTCCATTTTCTTGATATATTTTCTTCTACCTTTGATTTTTAGATTATATTTGTCTTTATGTCTTAATTGTGTTTCTTTTTTTTTTCACAGTTGAGCTTGCTTTATGGGTGGCATGCTGGCTGGGTTGTGGGGGCAGGGCAAAGACTCAGACTGAGCTTATCAAGGGACTGGGGCATGGCGTCCTAGCTGGTGCCAGGATGGGATCAACTCCTTCAGGACGGAGGGGCTATGAGAAGAGGCGGCAGAGAGAGCGAGGAGAGGTGGGGAAGGAGGGAGGGGTGACAAGGGGATGGGGTAGGAAGAGAGACAAAGGGAAGGCAAGGAGGAGACAAAAAGCAGGGCCTGGCTGGGGCTGATGTACAAACCAGAGGTGCTCCGTCCGGTCAGCAGCAGGAGAGGCTCAAAGGGGAGCCTCCTGGGAAGTGTAGGCAGCCATGCGGGCCCGCTTCAGCTGCTCGTAGGTGACGAACATCACCACGTTCCAGGAACCCAGGCGGAGAAAGGAGGGCATGACCCCTTTGTAGAAGGCCCGGGGCCCCTCCTTCTGGAGCATGGTAAGGGCGCAGTTGCCAGCGCTGCTGTACTGGCCCAGGGCAGAGTTCATATATCTTGTCTTGACCACGTTGACGGGGAGGCGATAACGGTGGTGCAGAAGCCGGCCCCGAAGGCGGAAATGAAATGGCAAGGGAGGTCATCCGTCATGAGGTTGGCCTTCAGGAGGGAATCTTTGATGAGGTCATAGGTCACCAGTTCAGCACAGTTGACAATGGCATTCCGAGCCACATTGGGTGAGGTCCCTTTCCAGAGTCCCTGAAACCCTTCCTCCCGAGCAATGATCTTGTAGGCATCCACAGTGCTCTGGTATCTTGGGCTACCTCCAGCCGGGGCCTGACCTTGGAACCAGACCTTCACCACATCTGTGGGCTGGGCCACCACCACAGCCAGGGCACCAGTGGTGCTGCCTGCCAGGAGGCGGCTACCGATGCCGGCATGCTCAGAGCCCTTGGTGTAGAACTGCTTGACGGAGTCATAAAGGCCGATGCGAACAGAGGCGAAGCTCATCTGGCGCTGGAGGCCGGCGACCAGCCCGTTGTAGAGGTTGCGGGGGCCCTCTGTGCGCACCATGGTCAGGGTGGTGCCCAGCACGCCGCGGTACTGAGCGCTGGCTATGGCCCTCAATGGCCCTGGGCTTTCTCCTTGGATCTGCAGCCGGACTTTAGCGGTATCCAGGGGGAAGGTGATGAGATCCGCGATGCAGGCGGCTGTGCCAGCCCCCAGGAACTTCACCGTGGCGGTCGGGGGCACATCGGTAGCCTTGGACCCAACCATGATGCTGACTTCCTGCTACCTCCCAGTAATGAAGACGGGTGGAGAAGGGGAGGGCACCTTCAATCAGCAACAAGATGAGATAGAGGAACTCTGCCGGAATCCGGACTTGTAAGGTCTCAAGATGAGGCCTCCGAAGATCAAGCTTCTCTAAAGACGTCCCATTCTTCAAAGCCAACAGTGGCGATCAGGATCTGATCTCTTTGGTTTTCCATAGAAAATAGCTGAGATATGGAACACCTATTGGTCATACTATGTATCCGGGCTGCGGGGAGAACACGAGATGCAGATGGCAGTGCGGTCGGCAGGGACACAATCGGAGATGAAGCCGTCGTGGTGCAGCAGATTTATGGATCAAGCAGATTTATGCTTTTCACTGCCTCTTGAGAGGTGCATTGAGTCCTTTTACATTCCATGTCATTATTGATGTGTATGCATTTATTGCTGTCATAATGCATTGCATTTCTGGGTTTTTTTTCCCCCTTTGTGGAGTTATTGAGTTTTTCCCCTCAAATTTTGTGCCCTGAGTTCATTTTTTTAAGTTTCTGTTAATTTTTTTCATTATTATTTTGTAAGACTCCATGCTTTGTTCTTGTTTTTCTTATGGATTAGCTTTATCTTTTCTTCTTCTTCATCCTTTCCATATTACTTGAGAATTTTGTTAATAATTATATGATTCCAGACAATAATATTGGCATAGAACATATTTTCTAGATCATTCTAAGGGAAATTTATTGAATAAATATGCATTTTTGAGTATTTATTAGGATGAAAAGATTCAAGATACATCAGAGGGTGTGAAGAAAATTTCCACTCAGCATGAGAATATTTTTTTTGCATTAACTATTTCTAACTTTGACAACAAATGGCCCTAGTTAGTTTCCTGGAGTGTAAACTGAGATCTCATCTATACTTATTATTCTGAAGTCTGCCTTTGGATCTCTGGTGACAGACAGACAAAGCCCATTCCAATGAAGAGAAGGCAAGTGCCAATGCAGGAAGTTTCCCAAGAGTCACTGTGCACGGTATCCCTAGAAAGGTGCTGACAAGGTGGGGAAACCACAGCTTCTGAGAGGAAATCATCACGACTTCATTGCCTGGCATCTGCTGAAAATGGCCTAAAGAACATTTTGAGAAATTAGTTTGCAATTTCCTCCCCTTGTGACATATTTACTATCCTTTGGAATCAAAGCTGTCCTTCCAATGAGTGCTCCCTTTATTGTGACTCCAATGAGTGATCTTACTAATGACTCCGCCCACCGGACAGGTCATTCCAGTTCACCTGTTCCCAGTGTCAGGAGTCTCTCTGTTTGAAACCCTTGTTTCTGCATACAGGGAGACAATGGGTAGCAAGCATCACGAAGGACATGTCACAAATTTAGCCCCAGAAGTCACCACAATTGTTTTCTCAGATATAGAGATCATTAGTCATTCACTGCACGATTCACTGACAACAGTGCACAGGGAGCAAAACAGAAGGAAACCTTCACAGACCTGACCCTGGGCGATAGTAGGTCACTGAGTACATTTGAAATCATGCATTGCATGCATGAATCTGGCATGCCTGTATTTTATTGTCAAAGGTTTTGAGTCATGGATAGGGTGAGAATTACCATGATAACCTGTTTTTCAAGAAGGAAACTGGTTTCTAAAGGAAGGCAATGAAATATTAGAGTAACTTTAATATTTGTACTGTGAACAGAAAATGCTAGTTCCTCCTTTCAAGTTGGCAGTGAGGAGAAAATTTAGAGAGTAATAAATTCTACATTACAAATCTGACTAGATGAGAGGATGTGCATAGGCACAGATAGCAACTGGAAACACAGGGAATTCAGGACAGATGACACCTTCTGGACCAGTGGTGAGAGTGGTGATTCCTGAAGGGTGGAGAGAATGTGGGGTAGAAAGGGAGAACTGATTACAAGAATCTAGGTATAGCCTCCTCCCTGGGGGATTGACAGCAGAGAAAATGGTGGGGAGAGATGTCAGACAGTGTAATGTATGACAAAATAATAACAATAATTTATGAATGATGAAGGGTTAATGAGGTAGGGAGAGTGGGGAGGGAGGGGAAAATGAACAGCAGATACTAAGGGCTCAAGTCGAAGGCAAATGTGAGAATGATGATGGCAACACATGTACATATGTTCTTGACACAATGGATGTATGTGTGGATTATGATAAGAATTGTACGAGCCCCCAGGAAAATGATTTAAAAAGAAAAACAAAAACTGTCCGTGGACATGCTGAGAGATGAAAGAGGGAAGGAACCCTGAGTCCTCCTTGTCATCCATCTCTGCCTGTCTAGTGCTGGGGATGTGTGCTCAGTGAGTCCTGTGTGCCCCCTGCTGCCCAGTGTCTTCCTTGCAGGGAAGTTTGTGTCTGGGTTCACACTGACTTCCCCTCACTGTGTTTCCCTTGCACTTAAAGTAATACACAGCTGTGTCCTCAGCAGTCACCGAGCTCAGCTGCAGGGAGAACTGATTCTTAGATGTGTCTCTAGTGATGGAGAGCCGGCTTTGGAGGGATGGGTCATAATTTGTACCGCCATTATAGCATATGAGTCCCATCCACTGCAGACCCTTCACTGAGGGCCGGCGGATCCAGTGCCAGCAGTAACCACTGCTTGTGATGGAGAAACCAAAGACAGTGCAGGTGAGTGACAGCTTCTGGGAGGGCTTCACCAGTACTGGACTCGACTCCTGAAGCTTCACCTGGGACAAGACGCCTGCAGAAAAAACAGATGGTCCACGTCAGTCACGTGAATTCACAACAATTCCCAAAGACCCAGGGCAGATATCTGAATCTCCACTTTGGGAACTGTTACCAGGCACAGGAGAACACACAGAAATAGCATCTTTAGACCACAGCTCTGCTTTCCCAAGAGACCTAGAGCCCTGTCTGTAGAGAACTGATAGCTTTCCCGCCCAAGGGTGAAATTTACCCTAGTGCCTGAAGAATGATTGCATGTGAGGGAGCCCTGTCCTTATAAACAGATAGTAATAGAGACCAGACAACCTTTTTCCTCCTGAGCCCATGCTAGGGTAGCTCTTTGTTTGAACTCATATGCATGTTAGTCTACAGAGAGAGAGCACTTGACCTAAGTGGTGTGTATTAAAGATCAAAGGAAAACCAAGTATTTCTGAGCTCAGTGTTTTCTCCCTCCAGCCCCTCAACGTCTCTGCCCTGCCTTGGGCTCCTGTATGTCCTGTGCCCTAGAGAGTGGACAGACTATCATTTGTTGAAACATCAGGTGGACACCAGGGTATCGTCATCACCCACAGTCTCCAAACATCTTTTCTTTCCACTTCAACACTTCCATATCAACCTCCTCAAAGTCTTCAGGGGTTTTCTTTGGGCCACTGCCATCACCAACACCAGCACTCCTACAAACAACACATCTCAGGTTTTGATAACTAGGGCCAATCTCAGTGTAAATAAAGAGATCCAAGTGGCATAGGGCCTCAGGGAGGAGGTTTCCAACTGGGGAATGTGGGCCCCAGAAAAGAATAGTTTCAACTTTGTAACTTCTAACTGATGCAAGACTGAGATGACAGTCCCTTGGTTTGCCAGAGCACATGCAACATTAGGGCAAAACTAGTCAGGAGTTCAAGGATAAATACATAACAGAGAAGTGAGTGAAAATTTAAGTCACCAGGGGTACAGAATAAGAATAATGATATTTCAGGTTTTGAACAAAAAGACACCCACTTGAGACCCAACAAGCACCCTGAATTAAAATAAGGTCCATCCAGGCACTAGTCCTGATCCTGAGCAGGAGCTGGAAATAAAGGAGGGAAGGCGAGGGACGGATTAAACGGTAATCACCTGTAATACTTCAGCATCATTAATAAATCGATGTAATTTATACTCCAGGAGCCTTCCTTATTGGAATCTCCAGCCTTTGGTGAGTCCAGAAAATCAGGGGTTCTCAACCTTCCTAAGGCCACGACTCTTTAATACAGTGTCTCATATTGTGGTGATGCCCAAACATAAAATTCTGTTCTTTTTAACATTTTATTAGGGGCCCATACAACTCTTATCACAATCCATACATACGCATACATCAATTGTATAAAGCACATCGTTACAATCTTTGCCCTAATCATTTTCAAAGCATTTGCTCTCCACTTAAGCCCTTTGTATCAGGTCCTTTTTTTCCCCCTCCCTCCCCACTCCCCTCCCTCATGAGCCCTTGATAATTTATAGATTATTATTTTGTCATATCTTGCCCTGTCCTATTTCTCCCTTCCCCCCTTTCTCTGCTGTCCGTCTCCCAGGGAGGAGGTCACATGTAGATCCTTATAATCGGTTCCCCCTTTCCAACCCACTCACCCTCTACTCTCCCAGTAGTGCCCCTCACACCCCGGTCCTGAAGGTATCATCCACCCTGGATTCCCTGTGCCTCCAACTCCTATATGCACCAGTGTACAACCTCTGCTCTATCCAGTCTTGCAAGGTAGAATTCGGATCATGGTAGTTTGGGGGAGGAAGCATCCAGGAACTGGGGGAAAGCTGTATTCTTCATCGGTACCATATCACACCCTGACTGACTCATCTCCTCCCCTAAACCCCTCTGTGAGGGGATCTCCAGTGGCCAACAAATGGGCTTTGGGTCTCCACTCTGCACTTCCCCCTTCATTCACTATGATATATTGGATGATGCCTGCCTTATACCTGGTCCCTTTGGCATCTCGTGATCACACAGGTTGGTGTGCTTCTTCCACGTGGGCTTTGTTGCTTCTGAGCCAGATGGCCGCTTGTTCACCTTCAAGCCTTTAAGACCCCAGACACTATCTCTTTTGATAGCGGGCACCATCAGCTTTCTTCACCACATTTGCTTATGCACCTGTTTGTCTTCGGCGATGGTGTCATGGAGGTGTGAAGCCAATGATATGATTTTTTGTCCTTTGATGCCTGAAAACTGATCCCTCATAAAATTATTTTCATTGCTACTTCATAACTATCATTTTGCTACTGTTATGCATCAGGAGAAACATGTGAAATGGTCGTTCCACCCCTAAAGGGGTCGCGACCCACAGGTTGAGAACTACTGTTCCAGATGAAGGCAGAATAAACCCGGGTTGGATTGGGTGAAGTTGCTGTGGGAGGTGTTCTTAGGAAACACTTGGCACCTCTGGGAACGCCTTGCACACACAGACACACATGCACACAGGTGAACACATGAAAATATTAGCAAACAAGAACCTAAAATGTACGCAGAGAGAATTCAAAAGCCAAGTGAAGTAAGAGACCATGTACAATATTTAACTTACAATAAGAGCTCACCCAAAAACCCAGAGCTTAGCATCGTGATCTGCGTGTTCGTTGCATTTATAAAATGTAATACTTGGTGACACTTTTTTTCCAGTTAATCTCATTTATCAAACAAGGTTTTTTCAACAGTAAACAAACTCTTGTCAAACTTCATTGTTCATTGTTCAACCATAACCACCCTTAAATATTATAAATGATCTCTCTCTCTCTCTCACCTCTCTCTCTCTCTTCCTCCTTTCAGTGTAGACTGGTTAAATTTTTTCATGTTTGTAATTTTTGAATACTAAGAGGGCACTACAGCATCACCCCAGGGCATAATTACCAATGAAAGCAAATTAATTAATTATAAAGATTGTTTAGCTTAATTATGTCTCCTTAATTATGTGTGTCTTATTTGGAGATAAATAGAATGAATGGGATTAACAATGAATGGTAATTTTTTTATCACCATTATTTGCAAAAATCTGCCTGGGCACACAGACAAGACAGTAAGGCGAACATCAGCTTGAGAAATGATGTCCACTGGCTGGAGAGTACATCGTCAGAGGACCATACTGGGGATACATGGTGTGGAGTGAGCCTGGTCTGACCCCCACCTCCCTCCACAGTGGGATGGACCAATAAGGGAACAGAACAGGTCAGCAATGGGAGCCAAGCCAAACCATAAAGCCCCTGAGGAGCCAGGAGCCACAAAAGTAGACTTCAGGCTAGGAGGAGAAGTTCCCTAAACTCCCCAGGACCGGCGGGGAGAGAGTCATAAAGGTCAGCAGACAGATCTGGGATTATGTATGTTTTTAGGGTTGGGTTTGTTTGTTTTTTGTTAGTTTTTCCACCCTTTATAATTCAATCTATTCTTTCTGTTTTGTTTCGGCTTTTGTTGTTTTGCCTACCCATATAGGCAATGGTTTTGGAGGGCCTTGGTTCTGGAGTGTGGGGGAAGGGAGTGCTTATCAAACAATTCCATAGGTAGAGGAACAATTAGGAAATTAAATCAATAATGAGGAGGACTTAGAGATTCTGGGGGTGTTGGAGCAATAGCAATTTAGCTAAGAGGCATTACTAAGAGGCAGAAAAGGCGTGAGTGTGATGGTAGAACAGGGGGAATGTAAAACAAAATACAGAAAAGATCTAGGAAGCAAAACTATGGATAGAGGTATAAACATAAGGGTGTACATATATAAATATATTAATTCATAAAATAGAGATATTGACTTATGTACATATAATTGTATGGCCATACATTGAGGAAGTGGATGGACTATGGGCTTCTGCTCCAGCCCGCCCTCAACACCAGATCACTTTGTTCTAACAACATGGCATTTTACTGTATTGTTATTTAAGTTCAAGTTAATTGGGTACAAACATAACAATGGTTGAGAGACAACAATTAATAACACATTCTATGAGTCCAGTAATATTCTGATACCAGGGTCAGATAATGATACTTCAAGAAAATGTAGACCAATATTGATAATGGAGCTACAAGAAAATTTTTTTTAATATTAAGAACTGAGGCAGACAACATTTAATATGTTGTCTGACTCAGTTCCCAAATAACTTGAACTTAAATAACAATACAATAAAATGGTATTTATTCATAACTGCCAGAATCTGCACCTTTAAAAATCTTACAATTAGGCTAGAAGTGTCTCATGGAATTTTATTTATTTTATTAAATATTTTATTGGGGGCCCTTACACCTCTTATCACAATTCATGTAGTCATCCATTGTTTCAAGCAGATTTGTACAGGAATTAACAAGACTAACAATAGCATTGACCACACATGCTAATGATCCTCAGAAATCAGGATGGTGACATGTTGTCTCATGTACTTTGAATATGTTATCAGGAGAGATCCATCTTGGGAAAATGATATCATGCCTGGTAAAGTAAAAGGCAAATGAAAAGAGGAAGAGCCTTGTGTGGATCATTGGCTGCAGCAATGGGCTCAAACATAAAATCCACCGTGAGATGGAGCAGGACTTGGGAGTGTTTCATCCGATTGTACCTAGGTTCTCTGTGAGCTGGAACCTACTTGAGGGCAACTAACAACAACAACACACTGTCCTCTTTGTCCAAGACTCTCCTGTTTCCATTCTTCCCCCTGAGCTAAATCCTGTCCTTGATCTTACTTACATGACTGGTTAGCCTAGCAGGGGGTGAGTTCAGTTCTGGACATGAAAGTGACCAAAAGCAATTCCTTGAGGGTCTTTTTTGTGAGTCTGAGTTTGGGTCCCCATTTTTCTCCCACTCTCTCCAGGATTTTCTAAAGGGATTACTTTTGGAGCACTTGGTAGCAGTGGCTATGCACATCCCGTTCTGCTGATCAATCACTAATTTTTGGTGAGCAACCCACTGGAAAGTGGCTTGTATAACTAAGAAACCGTTTGGACTCTAGTTGCATGCTATTGTGGGTGGCTCTACAATGAATGAACAAACCCCTGTTTGTGAAGAGGCTAGAAGTTGGGCTGCTAACTTTAAGACTAGCAGTTTGGAACCACCTATAACACCACAGGAGAAAGAATGAGCGTTCTCTCCAGCAAACGTTTTCATTCTTGGAAACTCACCAGGGAAGTTCCCCCTTGTCCTATAGTATCTATGTGAGTCTGCATTGACTCGATGACAATGAGGTTTTTATGGTGGAGGTTGGGGAAAGGGAAGTTAATGATTTATCCACAGAAACAGGAAACCTCACATGAAAACAGGTGTAGTAGCTACATAGTTTCATTTCAACTTGGGAAATAAGTCTAGGGGTAGAGGGTAGCCTGTCAATCAGATCACAGCTTGATGATGCCTCCTGGTGGGCATGACCTTCTCATGTAGATTCTGGGAATTTCTACTCTTTTTCCCTGGAGCTGGGCTACCCTCTCTTTCTGCTTCACCTTCCTGCTCTTGAGTAACTTGGAGAGCTAGAAGAGCCACACGAGACCCATGCCAGCACTAAATGCTTCTACCACCATTGGATACACAAAACTTTTCACCCACTGGCCTGTGGTCTTCCTGCATTCGTCATCATTCCATGTGCTGTGTGAGTCTGAAGGGGAAATTTTGGACTACTATCAGATATATGGGCTAATATCGGATGTTTAGAGCTGATCTGGATTGGGATAAAATGTTTTCTTGTTATCTATTAGTCATTGATGTAAATCTCTTTCTTGCACATATTTGAATGACCGTGAATTTGTTTCTCTAGTCTACCCAGTATAACACAGCAAGTATTTCCAGAGAAGTCACCCTTTAGTTGCAAAACCTAGGCTAAGTTTTCCCAGATCTAAGGATAAGGTGGCTCCAGCAGAACTGGGAACATAAACCAGTTTAATTCAGAAAATATTGCCTGATAAGTGATGTTTGTGGATTCCTGATAAAGTCAGGTAACAGTTTTCTGTACAGCCTGGGGAACTATCTGACCATATTGGGAAACATAACCGAGTGTTACAAATCAACTTTCTCTATTTTCAGCCAGGAACTTTGGAATCTGACTTGAACTTTCATAAAGGAATTCCCAAGTATAACAGGCATGAAAGAAGCACAATCTTTCTGGATGCAAGTTAATCGGGAAATAGTTCACTTTGATCTTTCCCAAAAACACTTATTCTGAGAGTCTCAGCAGCCAAGAGTTACCTGCAGGTAGGAAATTTAAATTTCAGATCACTCAACTTGGAAAAGTCTTCCCCACTGTCCATAACGACCTCTTGGACTGATAGAAACTTGAATGAGTGATACATTAAATTAGCAGAGTGCACGAATCATGATAAGCATCATAGAAGAACATAACTCTCATGTTTAACTATCCCCAAAGCTTCCCGGTGAAATCAAACAAGAAGATAGTATAAATTCCAGCTCTATGGACATTACGTTTAACAACCATTCTCCCATCTACGTTCCTCCATTTCCTTTTCACTGCTCCTGCTGAAGGTTTATTTTTAAATTTTGTTAAAATGACATATAACTTACCTAGACGTGCATGCCATTAGGTACTTCTCTTTTCCCCAAAACCAGTCATACACGATAGTGCTTTAGGTCAAAGAATGGACCATCACTGTAAAGGTTAAGCAAGGACCCTAAGTTCTTGCTTCAGACCCATTAACACCTTGGCAGGATTGGATGGTTGGGTGTTTGGAGTTAGTTAGGAGGATGCACATCCGGGGAATCTGATCACAGGCTTACGCACCCAACGTACATTGTTGTATTTCACCCATGTCACCCATACACGCTCTCTGCTATGGGGGAAAGTACTGGAGCCTCGGCCATTGTTATCTGAGTCTCAGCCACTGCTGTGGGCCCTTTGGCGCGGACCGCCTCTCCCTGGCTCCTCCCCGAGCCCCGTCCCAGGCCCGCCATGCCCCGCCCACCCTTGCCAGGCACCTGTGTTGGTGCCTCAGCAGAAATGGGCGGGGCAAGAGCTGCCGTGAGAGGACTGAAGGCAGAGACCCTACTCCTCCCTGACCCCGCTAGCTCCTCCCCCTCCGGGTCACGCCCAGAAAGGGCCGGAAGTGGCGGTGTCTTATACTGAACTGCCGCTCACAGCGAGGATGCCGCTGTCTGGTGCTCTGCTTGCGGTGCCAGAGAAGCGCCCACAGCCTGAGCACCCTGTTGCCGGCGCTCCCAGGTGGGAGGCCCTGGGCTCCGGGACATGTGTGTGGGCGGAGGCTGTTTTAGTCCAGCTGACTAGGTTGCAAGCGCCCTTTCTCTCCCCCAGGAACCCTGCCAGCGCTTCTCTTGGTGAGAGGTTGGCGGGTGTCCCCAAGGCCGGTCCTATTTCCCTGCTTTCAGATTGGTTGTGGTTCATGGTGGGAGTCCCTGTTGGAGAAAGGGGATCCCGGCTGGGGTTTGGGGCTTCGGGGTTCCCTGATTCTCTCTTTGCGGGTCTCCTAACCCCCCTCCCTTGTTTCCTTCGGCACAGCGATGCCTCCTCCCGAGACTCCTTGCGCCTCCTCAGCTCAAAGGTGAGCCCGGGATCTTGTTCTGCTGACCTCTCTCTGGACCCGACCAGAGTCTGTTCTAGGCGCAAGATCTCTTGCTGGTCCGTGACAGAAACGTCTTCCCTGGCTTTAAAATATTGGTGGCCGCCCTTTCTTCTTACTCTTTGTTTTTATTTCTATCTATATATTACTAAGGTTTTTAAAATCATTCCCATTTCATTTCCTTTCTATTCTTTATTGTTTCTGTTGGGTTCAGTTTGTGAAGCACAAAAGGAGTGGATGCCTAGAGATGAAATAACAAGCGAGTGTCTGTAAGGATGTCTGGGTGGGGTCGGGGTGGGTCGCTGGCGGAGTTGGGGAGGGTGAGGGGACTTGGGGAGTAAGAATGAAGGATTGAGGGGACTGAACACTACAACTGAAGGTGACTAATAAGTCTGCTTAAAGGCGATTTAATCATAGTGGGAAAATAGACGATGTGAAATCGATTGTGGTAGTGATTGTGGAATGCTTAAGTAGGCTGAATTGTGGGATTATGTGGGATATGTGGATTAAGTGCCCCAAAACGTGTTAAAAAGAAAGAAAGATGCTCTCCATCACAAAAGTAATCTAACTAAACTATGCACAGAAGAATCAAAAACCAAACTGAAACAAAGGAACCAAAAACAAGGTAATGCTAAGGTGTTCAACCTCTATTTGGGGGATGAAACTGGAAGTGACCCTGAAATGGGCCCTTGGCGTTTGAACGTTGTGAGGCTGAAGGACAATTTATTTGGGGCTGGTGTGCTGGGCGTTGGCCCTGGGGCCCTTGGCCAAGGCGCCTCTGCCAGCTGTCCAGGCAGCAGCAGGCTCATGGTCACCAGGATGTCGCAGGCTGTGATGGTGGAGTAGTTTGGAATGTGCCAGTTGAGATGCCTGGTCGGCGATGTGCCCAAAGGTGTCTTTGATCAACGAGTGCACAACGCTCATGGCCCTGAACGAGATACTGGAGTCTGAGTGGACCTACTGGAGCATCTTGTGCACATAACACACAGTAGGTCTCCTTGCCGCTGCATTGGCATTTCTTGCTGTGCTCCCTTTGAGCCTTAGCTGCAGCCTCCTTGGGACTCCTCCCTGGAGCAGGCAGGGACTTAGCAGGGTCAGGTGGGTTGTTTGACTGGGACGGTACACCTGGTAAAGGTAATGTAGGTGTCCTAAGGCGAGCTGAGGGAGGACAGAAACCTCCCCTGGAGCAGAAATTGTTGAAGCTCACTGGATCTTGATTTTTAGTAGGAATTTAGACCATGAAAGAAGGACCTCTAGATCCCTCTGACCTGTTGGGTTTTCAGCAGGAAGTGTTGGAAAAGTTACCACAGGGATAACTGGCTTGTGGTGGCCAAGTGTTCATAGTGATGTCACTTTTTAATCCTTCAATGTCGGATGATTTGATCTAATCTTCCTTGTAAGATGGGGGTGGAGGGGTGAGGGGCAGGAGTAGAGGAGAGGAGGGAGGACAGGAGAGAGGAAGGAGGTGAGAGGGAATGATTGGAGCTGCCTCCACATTCCCTGATCGCCCCTAGCCTTGAACCCCGGGCAGCCACCTGCTGGAAAAGGTGTGTAGGCCAGCCACTGAGTGGGGACTTGTTTTTCTCGACACTACCTAGGTGGTCAATGAGGAGGTCCTGTTAGGAAAATGGGTTGGAGATGCTCACATTGTGCACTTGTGTGTCAGCATGCCGTTTGGATCCCTGGCCCGCTGTCGGCACTCTCCCACCCTGGGGTCCCCAGGCTTTCCCACCTGTCTCACAAACTTGAATAGTTGAGTTGGATCCCATTTTATTTTTGTAGATCTTATCATTGTTTCAAAATGTTTCACACACACAAAAATCTATTTTCAATTTCATTATTTATGTGATTTTGGTGTGTACATAAGTGCATGTGTGTGTACCATACACATGTTTTTGTAGTATCCTTTTTGATAACGACTAAGGATGTTTACCAGTAGTTTTGTTAGGGCAAAATATGTGCTACCTGCTAACTGCATATATAAATCTCCTAGTACTGCTTTTGCCCATTTTAGCCCTGCAGGCAGGCTGGCCGGCTCTCCCTGCTCTCTGGCAAACAGCATCACCTCCTCCTCCTCTTGTGTTTTAGAAGGGTATAGGTGTGTTTGAAAGATGGTCAGCATCTTAATATGTAAGGGTTAATGGTTTGGGAGTTGGAGATTAGCAGTTTATCATTAGGGATTTAAGTACCAAGTATTTTTGTGTGTTGAAATGTTGCCTAGAACATTTTAACATTTACTACCTATATATAGTATTTATGACCTATTTGACAACTTTTTAAAAATTTAATAAATCTTTTTATTGGGGCTCATACAACCCTCATCACAATGCATAAATATTCGTTGCCCTCGTTATTCTCAAATTTCTCCTTCCACTTGGGTTCCTGGAATCAGCTCGTTTTCCTTTTTATCCCTTCCCTTCCCTCCCCGCTCTCCCCTCCCCCATGAACCCTTAATAGTTTATAAATTATTATGTTATCTTATACTTCCAGGCCTCTCCCCTCACCCACCTTCCCATTGCCCATCCCCCAGAGATTAGAGGAAGGTGATCACACAATGATGGTTTTTGTTCTAGGTGTCTGCCACCTGGTCCGTTCAACACCTTGTATTCGCTTAGGTTGCGCACTTCTCTGTGGGCTTTGTTGTTTCCGAGCTAGATGGCCGCTTGTTTGCCTTCAATTGGCAACTTTTTTACATGACATCTTCAATTTATGATGAATAAGGAATTTTCTTTTCTTCTTTTTGGAAGTCATTTTCTTCTTTTTATTAATTCCTTTTTTCTGATCAATCTAGCTAGTATCATTTTTAATATGAGTGGTGAAAATGGATATGTATGTTTATCCTGATTCTGCGGTGGGGTGAACTTTTTTCTCTTTCTCTTACATGTGACATTTTCAAAGTTTTTTTTACAAGAATGTATATTAGCATATTGAGTTTTACCTATTTCATGTTAGATTTGTAGTTGTTTTTTTAACATGAAAAGCTTTTTACTTTGTTTATTATTCATTCTGTGTCAATTTAGATAATTGACTTTTCCCCCATCACTAGGCATATTTGAGTGTTCATTTTCTTGTGTTAAATCAATTCTGGGATGAATTAGAATTAATCTTGATGCATGCTTATTTTAATATATTGTCTGACTCAGTTTCCTATTTTAAAAATAACTTTTTCATTCAGATCCATTATCAACACTCGTCTATAGTTTTCTTAAAATATCGTCATCTGACATGGGTATCAGGTTATTTCTTGTCTCATAGAAAATGTTACTAAGTGCTCTCTAAAAACTATTGTTATGTTGGAACCCAATAAGTTGAACTTAAGCAACAAAACAGTAAAAAAGTGCTTATTAATCTTATGTGAATACTCTAGCTGCCAGAATTTTTAGTTTTCATCTATCTTACAGTTAGGCTGGAAGTTTCTCAAGAAATTTTATTTTGATTCAATTGATTATAGACCTTCTAAGCATCCTGCAATCCAGTGAGTAATTATTGTCAGTCTCTTGCTCTGCTGGATCCTCTGAACTTCCAGCTGAACCCTCAGTGTACAGGACTGCATGATTTACAGTTTCCTAGACAGACAAATAGCTGCTCACCACTTAGTGAGTGTGTTGTTTTAGACTAGAGCCCATGTTCCTGAAAGTACTCTGCCACCTGGCATGCTGTGAGGCCCTTAGAGAACTGCCTTCAGCTCACCAAAAGAATGGACTAATGAGGGGTGGAAATGCCTCAGTGATTTTGTTGTCACCTTGTTTGTTCCAACTTTTTTTAACTGAAGAAACCTCTTCCCTTTTTTTCATGAGAGAAATAATATCTTTTGTAAACATAACACACTAATGTCTTTGTGTTTGCGCTGGGTGTATATTTGTGGTTTCTGAGACTGTTGTCATATCAGCTGTCATTGAGTCAGTGCCATCTCACTGGGACCCATTGCACAACAGAACAAAACATTGCACTCTCCTGTGCCATCCTCATAATTGAGGATGAACGCATGTTTTTTAAAAATTTATTTATTTTAACTCATTTTATCAGGGGCTTGTACAGCTTGTATTACAATCCATGCATATATCAATTGTGTTACACACATTTGTACATGTTGCTATCATCATTTTCAAAACATTTTCTTTCTACTTGAGCGCTGTATCAGCTCATTTTATTCTTCCCTCATGAAGCCCTGATAAATTATAATTTTTTATTGCTTTTTCGTGTCTTATACTGTCTGATGTCTCCCTTCACCCACTTTTCTGTTGTCCATCCCCCTGAGAAGGGGTTATATGTAGATCATTGTGTTCATTTCCCCTTTCACCCCTCACCTACCCCTTACTCTCCTGGTATTGCCACTCTGATTATTGGTCCTGATGGGTTTATCTGCCCTTGATTCCCTGTGTTTCTAGCTCTTTTCGGTACCCATGTGCATTCTCTGGTCTAGCCAGTTTCGTACAGTAGATTTGGGGTCATGATTGTGGGGTGGGGGAGCACTAAACAACTAGAGAAAAGTTGTATGTTTCATAGGTGTTATACTGAACCCTAACTGGCTCATCCTTGTGACCCATTCTGATAGGTTAGTTTATTGTGCCAACCTGGCTCATAGGAACATGGTATAAATAATGTTGCAGTTTGATTGGAGGGCAAAGAGATAAATGGCTAGGCAAACCGTGCCTCTCTCTCTCTTGCACTCTTCTCATCAGATCAGGGTGCGCCTGCTAGTTCTCTGCCACAACTTGTGAGCTACACTAAGTGTTGGCCTAACAACCTGCGGATCATGTGGCTAGAGCTTGAGGTTCCTTTGAGAAGTGCTTCATCATGTTGCTGATGTATGCATCACTTGAGCTTGGGACTGTTGGATCCTATCTTCTTGCTCTTTGTTGATGATCTGTCCTTTGTTTGCTGCCTGTGTCCAGACTGCCTGCATTGCCGTACATAAGACTCACCTGTCTGCTTCCTTGACCTTGGACCCAGTGGCCCTCATGAGTTGAAGGACTTCCAGTATATTAAATGTTTCACGGAAGTGAGTTGAACTGAGCACTCTGGACAGCTGTGTGAACAAATTAGCTGCTATATTCTTTTGTGCTTTATATGTCTATCCATTATATAGAATATATAATAATATATAATGATTATATATAATGGTTTTATATATAATGATTATATATTGTATATGTAATAGATGTATGTATGCACATATCTATATATATTCACAAGTGTCCTGGTTTTGTTTCTGTGTAACACACCCTTCTGTAAGGGGGTGTCCAATTGCCTACAGATGGACTTTGGGTCTCACTCCACACTACCCCTCTTTCAAATTGATAGGATTTTTTGTTCTGTGTCTCTGATGCCAGATACCTGATCCTATTGACACCTCATGATCACACAGGCTTGTGTGCTTCTTCCATGTGGACTTTGTAGCTTCTCAGTTTGATGGCCTTTAGGACCCCAGAAGCTATATCTTTTGATAGCCAGGCAGCATCAACTTTCTTCACCATATT
Source organism: Tenrec ecaudatus (assembly GCF_050624435.1). NCBI lineage: Eukaryota > Metazoa > Chordata > Mammalia > Afrosoricida > Tenrecidae > Tenrec > Tenrec ecaudatus. The sequence goes on from NW_027457651.1 coordinate 2,058,714, forward strand.
TGCTTCTGCACCATTTTGTCTTAATCGATTGTGTCAGGAAGCTGAGCATCATGGAATGCCAGGTTATTAGAACAAAGTCTTCTTTCATTGAGAGAGTAATGGGGTAGAGGTCCAATGTCTATCTGCTACTTTTATACTTAAAATTTAAATATATTTACATAGATATGTTACCCTTTTGTCATATATATGTGTACATATGTAAATGACTGTATTTAGAACTCTATAAATGCCCTTTGTCTCCTACTTCTTTCCTCTATTTCCTTTTACTTTCCTCTTGTCCCACTATCATGTTTGGCCTTCATCAGTTTTCAGTAATTCCTCTCATTACATTGCCCTTGATCACGCCCTACCAGGCATCCTACACTCTCCTCAACGTCGATTTTAGATCACTTGTGCCCTTGACCCCAGGCTTACAGCCACTTCCTTTCCCCCACTTCCCTGTTTCCTTTATCCCCCCCCCCCCAGAACCATCAGCCCCATTGTTGTCTCCTCTGGTGTGTTTATCCTGCCAATCTTATCTAGATAGACATGCGGAGACAATAATAAGCACAGAAACAAGACAGAGCAAAATAACAACAACAACAAAAAAGGAAGCAACCACCGGGAAAAAAGAGAAAAGACTTAAGAATCATTCCAGGTTTGTTCGTTGATCATTAGGAGTATTTTACTGTTGGTTGAGTCTGATGTGGTACCATGCCTTGGCCACTCAGTCTGTTGTTTTGTATTTCCCGGGCACTTCATTGCTTTGCTCCTCTTGCTGCTCTGTTGCATGCCCTTAGAGTTTTGCCCCAGTGTGGTGAAGTCAGATCAAGCACATTTCCCACAGTGTGCCACAGTGTTGTCCCTCATAGCGCTGTGGGTCATTAAGGGATGCCGTGTCTTGTGATTGGGATGGCCCTATGGTCCTCTCTGTGCATTAGGCAATTTGAGCAGGAATATCATTCTTCGGGTTTGGTGAACCATTTGTCGCAGTCACTTTGTTAATCCATTTGGTAGTGGGATTCCTGTTTTTCACTGCCCGTCATCTTTACCAAACAAAATATCCTTTTCGAGGAATGATCTTTTCTGATATATGTCCAAAGTATATAATATGAACTCTCACCATCCTTGCCTCTAAGTAGCACTCTGACATTACATCTTCCAAAACAGACTTGTTTGTCCTTTGCATGTCCATGGTATGTGGGACATTCTTGTCCAGAACTACAATTCTAATATATTCATTCTTCTTCAGCCTTCCTTTGTTCATCTTTCAAATGCACAAGAGTCAATTGACAATAGCCTGCTTTGGTCAGGTGAAACCAGTCCTCCAGGTAATATCTTTTCCTTTCAATACTCTAAAGAGGCATTGTTCAGCAGATTTATCTAATGCAATGATTGCTCTCTTGACTGTTATACTTTCAGTATTCAGGATATTTGTTTGTTTGGTCTTTTTTCTATACACCAACCAATTTTTTTCTGGAAGGAGTTAAAATTTACTCAAGCTTTAGATTAAGAATTTTGATCAAGGAGGGGCTGTCGGAGCCAGCTCAGGAGTCAAACCGTCCTGAAAGAGGGGGAATGATTATTAGGGTAAAAAGAAGAGATTAAAAGTATTGGGAGGGCAACAGTGAATACTGAAGCTTCGGGTTTGTTTTACATACTCCTTTTATCCATGCAGAAACAACCCGGGGTTTATTATCTCATTGTTAAGCAAGCACATTTACTACACATAGCAATTTTGTCTTCTGCCAAGGCAGACATCCCTGAGAAAATTAAACAACCTATCTTCCCAGACTTTGCATACTTTCTTGTTCTTTTTTGTTGTTGTTGTTCTTGTTCTTAACAGTATGTTCAAAACGTAAAGTCACAGAAGAAATCAGCAAACACTGATACATAGTTCATGAGACTTATCAGCTGTTTCAAAGCTGAGTCTTAATGGCCTTCAACAGCCCCCGCTTTTTTATTTACTGAAGACGTCTTTACTCAAAACGTCAGCAGATCACTGTGTCTGTCTTAGGTTGTGAAGTCCTGAAATCGCCCTTACCCGTCATCAGTCACTGTCTGCAGGAGACTATGACCTGTCTTAGGTTGGAATACTCAGACTCGATTTTACCCGTCTGACTAACCAGCCTCTGCCTTATACTCCTGTTTGGGGAGGGAGTGAAGTATGCAGGTGTACTTCCTGTAATTTTGTTCCTAAAGCCAATAATTCAACCATAACCTTGTGCAGTATCATAGGGAGTATGCATAAGATAAACAATACACACACTCCCGCTGTGACTAGAGAAAAAGCATGTGAGGTAGGCCTCTGAGATTTCCTAACGAAAGGAAAGAATCTTGAAAATGCTGGAGCCAATCCTCAGCAACCTTGTCGACATCAAAATAAAGAGACTTAGCATCTTTTATGGCTAATATTTCTTGATGGAGTTGTAATCAATCTAAAGACTCATTAGCATTGTGCCAAGTACCTTGAAGATGATTCTACACTTTAATCCAGCTATACTGACTGTTAGTGTACTATTTAGGTGTAACACAGATCCATGTATGTACAGCATGGCACTGTAGACTAGACCTGGCCTTAAGCCCCTGCACCTCGTCTCCTAAATACATGACCATGTCATAAAGAGCATTTACTTTGTGTTCTAACTTCCTGTCTATATCTTCTTGAGTACCCAAAACATTAGTCACATCTTTGGATAATTCATTTCCACAGTGGGCAGTTTGTAAGATTTGTGAAAGTACAATTGCTGCAGTAGTAGCAGTAGCAACTAAACTTAATATAGCTAAAATACTTGCTATAAGCAAACCTACAAAACACTTAAATCTGGTTGATGCTTTTTCAGTCTCTTCTAATACCTGTAACCCTCTTTCTGAATACCAAGGCCCAGTAATATTCACTGGCAGCATAACAAAAGAAGGTTGATATAAAATGGCGATGACAATACCTTCAGGGGACCAGGTAATACAATTAGACAAATTGCAGTTATTACAAGACCTGTTAAACTTAGAATCATCATGATCTATAGTAATATTCCCTGCCCAAAGTACATAAGGCGATGGTACGCAGGCAGTAACATTTCCCTGTGGTCTGGAGGTAGGGCCCATAAGCTTCATGTCCCCCTAAGCAGCCCCTATTTTCCACCACTGAGTTTGTGGAAAACCCAAGTCTGACCACCAAAGTCCTGCAGACAGCCCCTTTTCCCATTTGGCAGTGTTTTTTTTTTTTTTTTTTTTTGAGTATTGTCCTGGTTGACAGACCAATCGATGATATATCTCTCTTTTGTGACGTTATACCTGATGGGCTTGTCTGTGAGACATGATCTCCACAATATGGTTTTATTATTCTTTTGAATCTCTAGTCTACATGAGGAAAAAGACTGTGGAGTGGGTGGAATAACATTTCCTTCACTTTGTACAGGGAGGGCGTGAGTCATTAACCCACATCTTGATTTCCAGACCTTCCCAGACAGCAGGAAGTAAGAGTGGTGGATCAGAAACTTAAGCCTAGTACTTCTCACTGAGCCATGTCCCCAGAAGCACTCTGAGGCAAATTACCATCTGCATGGTTTGCAAACTGCACCAACCATTCAGGCAGCCCCCATGCTCCATCAGCATCCTGTGTAAAAACCCAAACATGCCCTCCTCCCCATATTAATAGCGGGTTGGGGCCATTCCTCCAGGCAAAACAAGCCAATGATATCTCTTCATAGGCTCTTTGAAGTTGGTGGAAGGGACACTAAAGGCAAATCTTTTACAATATTTTGGATCCAAGGGTGTGGTATAAAAACAATCTTTTAAATCTAAAATGATCTTATATGTATTGGCTGGAATAGCAGAAGGGGAAGGGAGCCCAGCCTGCAGGGCTCCCATAAGTTCCATAGTATCATTAACCCTCCTTTACTGTTTTTCCTTACAAAGCAGCTGCTATCGCAAGCCCCTGAGTAAAGAAAGGGTCAATGTCTGAGCATAGTCTGATATAATCGGACAGGTTGCCCTTTTTTCCAAAAGGTCTCAGCGCTGCCTGGCAGGCAGTATTTGCATTTTCAAAAGCCAATTGTTTCCATTCTGCGGCGGGAAGTACCTCGAAGGAAAGTGTATCTAATAAAGATTGAGTAAAAGAGGCAGTTGGGCCATATTGGGCACAAGCAACCTTGAGTTCTTTTAGCTGTTTGAAAGGAATAGGAGTAAGCCCTCTCCAATAGTTTGTGTTGTTTTTCATCAGTTAACCTTATTTAGAGAGCTTGAACCCCATTCTCTGGGCAAAGATGATGGAAGATAAGTCATCCTTTTCCTTGATCCATCTCATTTACCTTTAAACTTCTGCATTCACGTTGGCTCTTGGCATCACCCATGTACCTACAACTAGACATCCTTTGAGTGTAGCGTGCATTCTTTTACAAAGGCTTTATCATTGCCATCCATAAACACAAGAGCTTCAGAGAGGAGAAAATAAACATCCCTCTGGGCCTGTTTCCTAGTTAAGGATGTCTCTGCATTGACTAGTTCACCTCTAGGATTTGCTGTTCATGTCCTTCTGTTTCTTATTGTCCGCTTTAAAAAGAAGTTTCACTGATTAGCGTACTCTGCTGTGCATATTACTATGGGCCTCTAATGGATTCCCCCAAGCTTAGTAATTTCTTAACACTCAATAAAGTATTTTATTCAAGGAGATGTGAGCTCATAAAGTTTGAAGAGCTCACATGGGTTGGACTGAACACACGCAAGCAGGAAACTCACATAATGACATTTGTGTTTTAACAGTCATATTAACATACACATGCCTACTATGAACAAATCAGCACATATACTAGAACTAACAAATCTTCATACAATACCCTCAGATTAATAAATATACATGCATTTACTTAAGAAAAAACCCACAAAGACACACTAAAATATACTAGAATTATAATAATAGAATCAATGCAGAACAGACTACAAGTTCTGTCACATAGTATAACATATTAAGGCACAGAGTAGTTCATGTGTACTAGCACATACAAAAAAACAGACAAAGTGCATACAAGAATATACACACTGAGCTACAAGAATGTGGAGGTGTGTGGCAGAGACATTTTCTCTGCAGGTAGAGGAAATAGTTACCTAATTTAACTAATCCTTCTTAGGCTCCTCTACATTTCTCCCCTGAGGGTCCCTGTTATCTGTGGGCTTGAGTGACCCCTGAGCCCCGCCCTCTCCCTGTATGGGTGTATGTGTCTGGGTTCCCATAGCCTTTCCCTCTGTGTGTGCCTGACTCAGAAATATGTGATCATAACTACAGCAGTCACAGTACTGATTGACAGAAAATCAGTCCCTGGGCATGTCTCTAGAGAAGGATATTCTGACAGAACTTGAAGGGAACCTGTGGGTGCCCTGTACAGAATAGGACGCTTATAGCCCATGCACAAGGGGACATAGGGCAGGAAGGGAGGTGAGGTCTGGGGAGGCATGTTGAGACTAAGCATAAAATGTGTCTTATCTCCCTTTTCCTACTCTTGTATCAATATGCACAACTGCTAAATTAAACAGCCTTTGGAGAAAAAAACTGACTCTCAAATTAGCCTGTGGTGGACAAGGACAGACAGGAGCTGTGAATGAATAAAATGAATGAACTCAGAGAAGAAAGTCTCCGTTTGGATGAATGGAGAGAGGTGACTTGATCTAGGATTGGGCTACTGGTCGTAAGTTCATGTAGTATGTTGTCTGGAAATATATATATATATATATATATATATATATATATATATATATATATATACATACACACACACACACACACACATACAAAGATAATAAAGTGAGATCCTTTGCACAGCAGGGACTGTTATCCCGAGGAAGGAGGGAATACAGGAGGGTTATTGAAAGCAAGGGATAAAGTTTTTGATGAAGCCGATGATTTGAACAGAATTTGTCCTAGATGCACGAATTACCAATTACATGGGAAATTTGAGACAATTCAAGGGAAAAACGAAACAAGCTAATTTTGAAATCAACCTATCATCAGAGGGAGATTGGGTGAGTGTTTCAGAAAGACGGGAGGAGATGCACTGATTCCCTGAGGGATGCTGAGAAGGAGAAGAATCCCCAGACACAATAGGAAGCCAGTAGTGAAGCTCCATTTGGACCTGCTCCTGGGTCTGAGTCCTGTGCTGTGCAGATCCTGAGGGATTCCTGCAGCCTAACCTCTTCCACTAGGGTACATTCATGTCTGGGTTAACTCTGACTTCTCCTCACTGTGTGCGTTGGTCTGGGTAGACTAGAGAAACCAATCCATAGACACACGTATATTGTGTATAAGAGATTTAATATAAAGGGCAATTGTACATTTAGAAAGCATCTTAACCCCAGTTAGGTCCAAGCCCATAAGTCCATTATTAGCCCATGTGTCGGATACCAATGTATAAATTCCTCTTCATACTTATGAAATACATGCAATGATCCAGAATGCAAGATGATCACAGGCCAGTGGGCAGAAAGTCTTTGGATCCAGTGGCATTGTAAGCTTTTCAGCGGAGACGGGTCTCTACATGGCTTCTCCAGAACCCAGGGCTGCATGGGGTAGGTCCATGTGGCTTCTATTCAGGGATGTCTCACAGAGAGTCACCCTTGTCAGTAGGGTGTCTCCCAGGGATTAGAGAGTCTCTCTTCCACCTCCAAGATGGAATACGGGATTTCCCAGAATTCTCAGAAGGCCATGCCCACGCAGAGGCTTCATTGGCTATGATCCAATTGACAGACTCCAACCCTTCCCTCTTTATCCTCTGAAGTCCCAAATTCACACCAGATTATGTAACTACCATACTGTGCATCTTTTGCACAGAAATACAAAACTGTGTCCTTGAAGTTCAGGTTGTCCATTTGAAGTTATAGTATGTCCTTACCATTGTCTTTGGAGATGGTGAATTGGCCCTTCGGAGAGTCCTACCAACACTATTCATGTATGAAACCCACTGCCGCCCCTTCTCTGGGGCTAGGCAGATCCAGTGTATATTATAAATACAGGCAATGAATGCAGAGACTGTACGGGAGAATATCAGAGAAGCCTCCGACTGCCTCAAGTCTCCCTCAGATGCCATAGCTCCACCTCACACTGGACACCTGCAAACACACAGACATCCTGATCCTGAAAATCATATTTACTGCCTCTCACTCATGCCCCCTCATGCACACTTTCTCTGCATCAAAGCATCTTTTGAAATTCCAAAAAGGAAAATTGAGCTCAATAGAGATTCCACTGTGACTTGATTTGTTCAGTCTTGAATGGGGGTACCTTGGAATTCCAGAGGTGGAGCAACTGTCCAAGAGCTTCAGAGTTGGGACTTGGATGGTTTTCCTCAGCAGGGGAGGGGTCTATTTGCATACCTTCTGCCTATATAGTCATAAGTAATGTTGAATGACTTCTAAGAGAGTCACTCCAAGAGTAGATAAGAATGTTCTAGATATCTTGGAAAGCCCTGCGTGTGGGGTTCATTATGCAGTGTGCTGCTAAATGCAAGGTCAGTCATTCTAAATCTCCAATGGCTCTGCAGGGGGAAGAATTCTCTACACACCCATGAAGATTTATAGACTCAGAAGCCTACAAGGGCAGCCCTATTCTATAGGGTTGTTAAGAGAAAGAATTGACTTAATGGAAATGTCAACCTACAGTTAGAGACAGTGCCTTGAAATGTGCCCTCCTCCTCTCCACCCCTTAAGTGTGGTGCTTATTCATTTCTTGATGCAGTTAAATAAATATTCCCCTAGAAATATATATTTAATCTGACACAAGCTTCCCTTGTCTAATTCTCTTTTAAATTATCTTTTGGAAAAGAAAATTAATATGCTAAAAGTAAAACCCTCCCCAGCCCCTTCTAGACCTTCCCTTAATTGTCCCCTTGAGCTGAATATGACAGCGGCTCCTGAGTCTCGCTCCTTCCCTGCAGGTTTGTCTTGCCTTGAATCAAGCTTGCCTTCCCTTCACAAATCTTTTGCACACCAAGAATTTTAAGGTACTGAGTTAAACTTAGAAGTTCTGTAGATGCTGAAGGTCTCTACATACCCAGAGAAGCCAATGCTGTCTGTGAATTTGCATAACACATCGGGACGTTTCCAGGGCATCTTCCAAAAACTAGAGGAAGTCTCCCATGCTTGAGGAGTTGATTGTGCTCTCCAAATCTAGGTATTATGCTTTACAATACTAATGCTTTCTTTTTTATTAAATACTTTTATTGGGGGCTCTTAGGGCTCTTATCACAATTCATGCATTCATCCATTGTCAAGCACATTTGTACATATGCTGCCATCATCATTTTCAAAGCGTTTGCTTTGTACTGGAGCCCTTGATATCAGTTCCTAATTTTCCCCTCCCTCTCCCACTCTCCCTCTTTCATGAACCTTGATAAATTGTAAATTATGATTTTCATATTTTGCATTGTCTGCTGTCTCACTTCACCTACTTTTCTGCTGTTTGTCCCACTGGGAGGGAGTTCTATGTCAATCCTTGTGATTGATTTCCTCTTTCTACTCCCACCTTCCCATTACTCTCTTGATATCTCTATTCTCATTGTTGGTTCTGAGCGGTTTATCTGTCCTGGATTCCCTGTGTTGCGAGATCTTATCTGTAGCAGTGTAAATATTCTGGTCTACTAAGATTTATAAGGTAGGATTGAGGCCATGATAGTGGGGGGAGAAGCATTAAAGAACTAGAGGAAAGTTGTTTGTTTCATCGGTGCTGTAGTGCACCCTGACTGGCTCTTCTCTTTCTTGTGACCTTTCTGTAAGGGGATGTCCAATTGTCTATAGATGGGCTTTGGGTCTCCACTGCACACTCTTCTTCATTCACAAAGATATTATTTTGTTCTGGGTCTTTGATGTCTGATACATGATCACGTGTACACCTCATGATCATACAGGCTGGTGTGCAAAGAATGTACAGACGTGCTTTATACAATTGATGTATGTATATTTATGGATTGTGATAAGAGTTTTATGAGCCCCTAATAAAATGTAAAAAAAATAATTGGACAAATCCTGGTTAAAGGATATGTTTTTCTCAAGAGAATAATTACCTATTAAAATAATAAATATTGACAAAAATAATATACAACTGTCAATTATTTCAGAAATGGTAAAATCAGGTTTGGTTTGGTTTTCTCTTCACAGGAGATACTTGGGCTGGGATTCACACACATACAATTTCAACCTAAAATAATTTGGAAAAAATAATTAGGATGGAGAGAAACTGATTGTGTTGAGTGAAGCACATGGAGGTCAGAATTTAACGGCATAGAGAGACTACCAGTCCTTCTGGGATTGATTTCAACTTGTCCCAAGTGTGATTTCTTTCTCCCCTGTCTTCTGAGGAAGAATATGGGCTTTTAATTTTTAGGATCTGCCCTCCAGGAAAATAAGAGGCATGCGAACCTAGTTGCTGAAGGTTCCTTGAAGTGCTCTTCCACATGGGTGAATTGGAAAACTCCAGACACAAGAGCAAAGAAACACTTGGCACCCCCTGCACCTGCTCCTGTGGCAAAGATTGTGTCCCATGTACCCTGAGCTCCCTCTGCTGCCCAATTAGGGTTGTGATGCTTGAGATGTTTGACCATTAAGCCTTCATTGTGTCTCCTAGTACGTTTCCTACATTTTACATGTCAGTGTCCTCAGGTTTCAGATTGTTAAAACACATGCAGCTGGTTGAGCTATAGTGGTTGCAATGCATCAATATGTGAAAACTGAGTTGTTGCTAAGACTCATCACAAGGCTTCTGTGCCACCTAACACAGGTCGTGTTTCCCAGAGCCTTTTAGATCTAGAAACATTGATATTTTCAGACCTGGAAGCTAGACATAGCACTTTGAGACATAGCACATAGCTTTCCCAACTCATGACTGGTCTGTAGCAGCTCTACCTGCACGATCACACCTAGGAATACGGGGGGAAATATAATTTAAAACCATTCTAAGATGAAAAGAACTGCTTTTGACATGAAGGTGCTTACAGGGTAGGACATTCATGTCACCAAGAAGAATCCAGAAGGGTGTCACCTCCACAGGCATCTCTGATTAACATGGTAAGGATGAAGGCCTAAGATACCTGACTTTCATGTGTGACTTGGAGCTCTGTTACCATATTTTACTGTAGGCGATCCACGTGTGCTGTGCTTGTGGAAGCAGAAAGAGGATGGCTCTGAGTAGGAGCAGTAATGGCCTCTAGAGGGGATTTTCCTGACCTGTGTTCTGTGAGGTCAATCTCTACCCTTCATCATTTGCACTGACTGTGGACAAACAATTTCTTCCTGAAAACCATGGGTAGATTTGTAGAAATGCAGACAGTTGGCCTGAGGTGTGAGCCATAATGAAGGGAATTCCTGGGGATACTATTTTCCTAGGAATGTTCCACTTTCTCTCTGGGCAGCCCAGTTCTACCCTTAGGACAAGGGTAGCCCATGAGATGTGCAGGCTGTTGAGTTAAAGTGGAAGGTAAAATGATGAACATTTCTGAGCATCCACTTCAAAACAAAACACTTTTATTAGAACTTTCCCCCTTATATAATTCAATACTTCAACCATATCAAGAAGAGTTGTATAATCTTTACCACAGTCAATTATAGAACAATTTCTCCCCCTCTGTAATCATTATTCATGTAATATATTTCACATACTTGCAAAACTGTATGCAACAAAACTTTCACCGATTCAACGCCTTCTACATGTGTAATTCAGTGCCATTGAGTATTCTTTTCAGGTTGTACAACCATTATTTTTATCCCCCTGCATATTGTTTCACTGCAGTTAAACTTAATTTAATGCCCCCCTAAGCCAAATCTCTTCCCACTTCACACATGGTAACCATAGATCGTTTTCTTTCTTTCTTTCTTTCTTTCTTTCTTTCTTTCTTTCTTTCTTTCGTTCGTTCGTTCGTTCGTTCGTTCGTTCTTTCTTTCTTTCTTTCTTTCTTCTTTCTTTCTTTCTTTCTTCTTTCTTTCTTTCTTTCTTTCTCTTTCTTTCCTTCCTCCCTCCCTCCCTTCTTTCCTTCCTTCCTTTTCTTTCTTTCTCTTTCTTTCTTATTTCTTTCTTTCTTTCTTTCTTTCTTTCTTTCTTTTCCTGATATAACATTCACATTTCCATACTTAAAACACTTCTAAAAAAAAGTTGTATGCCCATTTTCAAAATAAGCTTAATGCTCCCTCCTGCTTCACAGATCCACTGATTACTCCTCCCCCTTCCATATAAACCATTGCCTCAGTTATGGTCTCTATTCATCCACTCCTTTACTTCCAAACTTGGAGATAATAACAAAAACAATTAAAAACAAAGATATAATTAAACATAAAGAAAAATTATAATGACATAAAGATACAAATAAGAGTAGAGTACAAAACAAATAGAGAAGGTACCTACTTCGCTCTTCCTGTCCTGCTCTTTATCTGCCTCCATGGTTGCTGTGGTAGTTGTATAATCTGCTGTCAATTTGAGACTTAAGATGAAGGGATGGAGTTTAGTCTGTCAATCTGGGTGCAGTTTGATGACATCATTTGGAGGCACTGAGGAGAAAAATAGCTCACTGGAGGCAGGACACAGTCTCATGCCCTGTGAGACATTCCTGTCAACAATGCACAAGGAGCTACGCTAGAGCCCTGGAGCTGAAGGAGCCACGTGGAGACTCTTAACAGCTTTGAGATGTTTCCACCCATCTCCACTGGATCCACAAGACTTTGCACCCACTGGCATGTGCTCTTCATGCATTCGGCATCATTGCATGTGTTGCATGAGTCTGAAGAATTTATAGTCTGGTGTCAGATATCTGGGCTAATATCAGACTTATGGACTTGAACTGGACTGGGCGGTTATGCCTTCTTAATGTACAATTTCTCTTTGATATAAAGTTCTCTCTTGTACACATATGAATGTCTGTGAATTTTTTTCCCTAGTCCACCCAGACTAACATAGTTGTGGAGTTTCACATGTTCACTTTCCAGGCACTAGGTAGAGGTGCCCATGGTATATGACAGGATTTAGCTAGATCCATCCTCTAGGTGATCATATTCTGGGTACAGGATCTTAACATGGCTCTGCTCAATACTTACCTTCATTGAAAAATCAATGAAGATAAGGGCATTACAGCAAAGTGGGGTGAAGAAAGCAGATGGTACCAGGGTATCAATTATCTGGGATCTAAATGGCTTGTCTTCAAGCAGCCATCTAAGTCAGGTGTCAAGGAAGTCCACAATGAAGAAGCACACCAGCATGTGTGACCCAAAGATAGTGACAATTCAAATGTGATGAAGGAAAAACCTTCAGAGCTCAAATTATGAACATCCCATTTGTCGAAGGGTAGGTGAACAGTGAGAACTCAAAAAAATCCATCTGAAGAATATTTAGTCATATTAAACCTCTGGCAGATCCCCTTGAAAAGCTTTACTCTCAGACAGAGATAACTGCGAACTTGATCATGGTGGATCAGACCATGGCATAATATGACAATTGGTCAGTTGACCTACCTCTCGATCCAACCTGTACTTGCTCTAAGGTAAAGCATTTCTCACTTGTTCCATGACAGGATTTTTTTTTTTGCTGAACTTTAAAATATTGATGGTAGTCTTTCCTTCTTTATTCTTCATTTTCATTTTTATCTTTATATTATTATTATTTTCTTCTTGCTGTTTTATTTTGGTTTTGTTTTTTGTTGTTTCTATTGGGTTTCAAAGTTTGTAAAGCACAGAAGGCGCGGATCCCTAGAGACAATAACTGATGCAATGGTCTATAGGGCCCTAGGGGAATAGAGGAGTAGGAAGGGTGAGGAACTTTCGGGAGCAAACAATGAATGTGGGACGGGGAGAGAACCAAAGAATTCATTATTATATATATGCATATAGTACAACATTTTAAACATCTATGTAAATGAATACTATTTTTAAAAAACATTTTATTAGGGACTCAGACAACTCTTATGACAATCCATACTTACATTAATTGTATAAAGCACATCTGTACATTCTTTGCCCTCATCATTTTCAAAGCTCCCTCCTCCCTCATGTTCCCTTGACAATTTATAAATTATTATTTTGTCATATCTTGCCCAGTTCAGAGTCTCCCTTCACCCCCTTTTCTTTTGTCTGTCCCCCAGGGAGGAGGTCACATGTAGAGCCTTATAATCGGTTCCCTCTTTCCAACCTACTCACCCTCTACCCTGCCAGTATCACCCCTCACACCCTGGTCCTGAAGGTATCATCCTCCCTGGATTCCCTGTGCCTCCAGCTCCTATTTGCACCAGTGTACATCCTCTGCTCTATCCAGACTTGCAAGGTAGAATTTGGATCATGGTAGTGGGGTGGGGTGGGGTGGAGGGAGGGGTGGAAGCATTTATGAACTGGAGGAAAGCTGTATTCTTCATCAGTGCTATATCACACCCTGACTGACTCAAGTCCTCCCCTAGACCGCTCTGCAAGGGGATCTACAGTGGCCAGCAAATGGGCTTAGGGTCACCACTCTGCACTTTCCCCTTCATTCACTCTGGTAAGATTTTTTTTTTCTTATGATGCCTATATCTGATCCCTTGCACACCTTTTGATGACACAGGCTGGTGTGCTTCTTCCATGTGGGCTTTGTTGCTTCTGAGTTAGATAGCCGTTTGTTTACCTTCAAGCCTTTAAGACCCCAGACACTATCTCTTTTGATAGCCGGCACCATCAGCTTTGTTCACCACATTTGCATATGCACCTGTTTGTCCTCGGTGATTGTATCATGGAGGTATGTACCCAATTATATGATTTTTTTTGTTCTTTGATGCCTGATATGTGAATATTATATACATCTATTTTTAAAACTATATAAAAACAAACAAAGCTTGACCAATGGTTACCATGGGTGAAGGTGAAATGGTTGTTGCTTAGGGGGAATTCAGTTTATATTATTGGTGATGGGATAATTTTGAAAAGGATATCAATAATGGTTGTAAACATGAAAAGTATCATCAAAGATACTCAATTGTACATATAACAGTGGTTGAATTGGAGAATGTTTTCCTGTGTACATTTTGCCAAAAATGTAATGATATGAACAAAAGGAAGAAAAAATTTAATCGATAGTGATGATGATTGTATGCCCCCCACTTTTTTTAAAAAAGAAGCATCTTTATTAATACAGTATTTATTTGTCTCTGTCAAACCTTGAGCCAATTATTTTCCCCAGGCTGTCCGGGGAGGTGCAGGGAAGGGAAACTTTGGGCAGAGAGACTTGGGACAGAGAAATGTGGGGGGTAGATATGGCTCCTTCACATGGTAAAAAGGATGAGAAAGGCCACCACCAGGCAGAAAAGCCCGAGGGCCTTCGAGAAGGCAAAGCCCAGGATGGCATAGGAGAAGAGCGGCTGCTTCAGAGAAGGGTTCCTGGCATAAGCAAGGATGAGGCTCCCAAACCCAGTCCCAATGCGGGCTCCAGAGATGCCACTCCAACTGTGGCAGCCCCAATGAGCTTGGCTGCTGTGTCAATGTCCTTTGAGATATGCTGGTTTGGAAGCTGTGACTAGGGATCAATCAAGTCAGGGAATGTAGGGATGCCAAGCTGCTGAAGCGCTCTTCTGTCAGTGTCTAGGATGTTTCTGCGCCACAGATGGGACACCTCATCAGCTGGGAGGCATTCCTGACCAAGGGATGAGTGGAGAAGAATTTGGCACTGGCAAAAAATTTTAGGGGATGAGGGGTAGTGGCAGGCAAGCTGCTCCTACTGCAGAGAAAATCAAGACAGGTATATGCCTCTTCTTGATATGATTGAATTATATCATGTGCATGAAATTCCAATAAAACTGTTTTAGAAAAGAAACAGAAGATCATCTGTTACTTACACAGACCCTCATTGAAGGGCTTTGGTTAACAGGCTCATGGCCCAGTGCCTGTCTTTGTGAATAACATTCTATTAGCACACAGCTATGCCCTTTTCTCTTTCCTGCTGTTGTTTTCACAATCAGTAAGGTTGAATAATTGTCTCCAAGTCTATATGACCAATGGAATAATCAATTATAGTTTTCAGAGGTCTTTTTGAAAAAAGAAATTTACTGACCCCTGATCTAGGGGAAGAATCTGGATGAAAAACAGCAAGGCTTGATGAAAAACATAATTCTAAACTATGAAGATTGTTTGACAGGATATAATATTTTTTAAAAATAACTGTTAGATAAGTAAGAACTACCAATCCTAATGGGACAGTCATGACTTGCCTAGCTGTTAAATGAAAATTCAGTCATTCAGACCCACGAACTGCTGTGTGGGAGAATTTGTGGTGGAATAATCTCATAAGGAAATACAGGCTTGGAAATCTTGTAGGAGCAGTTCTAGTCTGTCCTCTAGAATTACTATGACTTGGAACTGATCAATGTCAACAGAATTTTAGTTTGGGTGAAAGCAACTTTTTACAATATATTGTACTTGAATAAATGACACCACGTTTCAAACCACCAACTTTACAGCCATTAATTGAGGCCTTAACGGTTAGCACTCCACTGAGTCTTCCTGAAAGATATTCAGACTGTGGCAGTTACATGATCTCCTGTGAACCTGCGAAGGGGTGCAGTCTAGCCTGTCAATCAGGTCACGCCTTAATGACCTCATTTGGAGGTGCAAAGGAGATGAATAGCTCACTGAAGGCTAGATACACTCCCTCCCTGTGAGGCATTGTTGTTGACAAGCCACATGGAGCTATGCTAATGGCAGCCAGAACCTTGGAGCTGGAGGAGTCACGTGGAGGCCCACGCCAGCAGTAAGATGCTTCTAATGCCACTGGATCCACAAGACTTTCCACCCACTAACCCGTGATTTTCTTGCACCTGGCATGGTATCATGTATTGCATGAGTCTGAAGAGGAATTTACAGAATGGTATCAGACATATGGGCTAATATTGGCCTTATGGGTTTAATCTGCACTGGACTGGTGTGTTTTCTCAATATACCGTTGCTCTTTATATAAAGCTTTTTCCTATACACATAGGAGTGTCTATGAATTTGTTTCTCCAGTTCACCAGGACTAAAACACTGACCTTCTCAAAATACACGCTGATCACCCCTGGAAAATTTCTACTCCCTATGGGACAAGCTCATTTGGGTTGGTTGTTTTTCTCTCTATGAGAATGTTTTATTTTCTTACAATACAACTTTGAATTCACAGATATTAAGGGTAGGAACTGAATCATAAAAAGAAAACAAAACATAAATTCTCGTGTGAAATAGTGAGATGAAGAACCCTGGATCACAATAGAGATCCAGACTAGAAACTCCCTCTCCAAATGCACATGATCCAGAATCATTCCTTCTGTTCATGCCCTTACAGAGCCCTGCAACACAGCTCCCTCCCTGCATAGGAGGTTTGTGTCTGTACTCACTTTGACTTCTCTCTGTGTTTCTTCCCCACCATTATACATGGACGTGTGATTGACTTTTAGACTGTCCTTTCGCTGATACGGTGTGTTCTTGGCAATGTCTCTGGAGATGGTAAACCAGCTTTCATGGAATCTGTACAATATGTGATATCAACAGTACTAATAAGACACCCTGTAGGCCTGGAACTTGGCTCATACAGGTCATGGAAAAGTTACTAAATGTAAATCCAGAGTTTGCACATTAGAATCTCAAAAATGTCTTATGCTCCCTCAAGTTTCCTTCAGACTCAACCAGTTGCACATTGCAATTGCCATTTTCAAACAAAATATATGCCGGTCATGAAAACGATCACACATGTCAACTATGTGCAACTCATACCCACTCACACACACTTGCTCTCAATAGCATTACTTATTAAAATAGCTGCCTGAAAAACCCAGCTTAGTACAGACTCCATGATGATTCTGTGTTCATACAAATTTCAGAACAGCGACTCTTGTAGATTATGGTACTGAGGATCTTCTCCAAGAACTGTTTTGTTGGGATTGGGGTGTTTTTTTTTTATCAGCATAAGGAGGGCCTTTATTTGCATATGCTTCTCCTGGAGAGAATGAGCCTGATTCACAGATAAAGCAGTCACAAAACCCCATGCTTCAATCCCTGAGCGTTTCACCTCTGAGAGTTTCCCCAAGAAGAGGAAGAAACTGACATATTGGCAATGAGGCCTATTTTCCCAGATGTATTAAATCAGAATAAGAGCTAAATTTGAGTAAATACATCATGAGACTATATCCAATGGACTATGTGCAGATTTGCATGTGAGTGGTAACTTTGTAATAAAGTTTAAAAGGGGTCAATCTGAGATGAGAATGTTGGCTGCTTCCTCATAGAACACATTCCCTTCCGTGACTTCTCCATTCTTCTAGAACAAGGCCTATTCTTTCAGGCCACAGAAAGTGATGAAGAAGATGGTTGAGGAGGGAGACACAAATTAAGTTTGAGAACAGCTTTGGGAATAAAGGCAGTAGTCCTCTCCTCTCAGGGACTTATATCTTTCTAAGATACTCAGAACAAAACCAAGAGCATTTAAATTGTCAGATACTCATTTTCTCTCTGCAATAGATTATGTAAAATTAGATATTCAAATATTTGAAGGTCAGCTAAATCTAGAAATCTCATTGAATTCAGCCAAAAATAGCTCCCATTCAATGTGTGCTGTAAATAGGAGTGGCTTTTGTAAGTCACTAAGAAGGAAGAACTTTTCTTTGACAACTACACTCCTACATCTACTCAAGAGTTATTCTAGTGTGGAAAGAGTACATGCAACACTAAAAAAATTACCTTTGACACAGGAAGACATGTAGTATCCACAAAGTCATCATTAATAAAGTTATTCACACCTAATCTTACATTTCATACAGGATCTTATACCAAAATAGCTGAAATTCTTCACTTAAGGTTGTGTGTCAATGGATACTGGGAATGTTACCGGTATCAAACAACAAAATACTAGCAAAGCCACTAGGAGGAGGATGAGCTCATTAATAGGACAAATGTGGACCCTCTGGGTGAAACCAGAAGGAGTGGCCGACATTCTTTGGGGCTGTGAAGGTGAAGATACAACATCCAGCATGAAGAACTGAATGATCCCGTTTGGCCCTAAGCTCTCCCTGAATCCTGAATTTTCACAAAAAGGTAGTGTGTTTCCTGGACTATCATGGGCTGCAGGTTCTGAAGGATAGACTGATATAGGATATTAACACCCAGATAATAAAATGCAGTTGGCGAATTTATGTATTTTCAGATGGGATTCCAGAAAAGATACACACACACACACACACACACAGCCACAAAGGTTAGGAAAAACAACCAAAGCTGTCCTGACCCCTGAGATTTCCCCAAATGTTGGAAACTTGACTGAATAATTTGTGGTAGTAGAGCCCTGCGTTCGCACTCTACCCTGGGGTAAAAAAAAGGAAAACAAAAAAAGCAAAAATCAGCAACAACAAAAATTGTGTCATTTGAAGAAACAATTCAATATAAAATAGGCAGACTGCCTATCTTTTATTAAATTATTAGCTAGATGATTGCCAGAATTCCTCAGAGTGTGCTGAAAGAACATACTGTTAGACTTTCAGCCAATACTCAAACACTTAATAGATACCTTTACCCAGGCACCATTTTCCTGAAGTCTGATTGGAAAATATTTTATCTGAGCGTCTTGAGAACTCTGATGCAGGGACCGCTGGCAAAGTCATTTCCTGTCCTTAAAGGTTAAGAAGCGGATTGTTGCTGTGGGACAGAATATAGTTTTGGTTACAATATAACTTTGAATTCACAGATGCCAGGAGTAGGCACAGAAGTATTATTTTTTAAATTAGAGATTTCCCACAAGGAACTGAGATTTCTGAGAATCCACATATAACCACAGGAAACCAGCTTTGAGCTCCAGCTGCTCCTGGGTCTGAGTCCTGTGCTTTGTGGGTCCTGCGCACCCCCTGGAGACCAATATCCTCCCACCAGGGGAAGTTTGTGTCCGGGCTCTCACTGACTTCCCCTCACTGTGTCTCTTGCACAGTAATACATGGCTGTGTCTTCGGCTTTCAGGCTGTTCATCTGCAGATACAGCGTGTTCTTGGCGTTGTCTCTGGAGATGGTTAATTGGCCCTTTACTGAATCTGTATAGTATGTACTAACACCAGTACTAATGCCTGCGACCCACTGCAGGCCCTTCCCTGGATACTGGCGGGCCCAGCTCATCCATGGTCACTGAAGGTGAATCCAGAAGCTGCACAAGAGAGTCTCAAAGACTCTCCAGGCTTTCTCAGATCGCCCACAGACTACACCAGGTGCACCTCACACTGAACACCTGCAAACAGACACTCTGATTAGATGACTTACATACAAACACATGCACTCACAATTATACACACACACACAGCAAGCTCTACAATGATTACCATGTAAAATGGCCAAAATGAAAGCCACGTTTGGTACCAAATTCATTATGTGTCCTCTGGACTAGCTCTTGCTTTCAAAATATTAACAGCAGAGACCCCAGAAACGGGTACTGTCCTCTGAGAAGTCCCACATCAGGGCCTGTGGTTGTTTTATCAGCAGGCAGAGAGCTGCATTTGCATGTCCCCTGATATTTAGAAGCAGATGAGTAGAGAATATGGACAAGAGTTCTCCCTCAGACTGAATGAGCACTCCCAACAGAAAACAGCTCTTAAGCAGGTTGTTTATCAAGCATTGCTTTAATTGTTATCAATTATCAATCTTTTTAAAAAATAGTTTTCAATTTGTAAACTTTATATTACATACATAACAAACTTTCTAATTGAGTGGTATGAGCATTCACAATGCATCCTCTCTGATTCCCCTTATGGTGTGGATTCACATGATGATAGTGGACCGTTCTATTACCTGTTTCTTGTGTGGGAACCTTACTGATTTTCTTTCCTTCTAAGCATTTCCATATTTCAGTGATATTTGTACAGTGTGGACAGGAAGTTCTTCATAAAGCATGTCCACAAAACATGCAGAATGGTGTCTCCTCTCCGGTTTCTGATCTGAGAGATTCCAGTCCTCCTGCTTTTGTGATAATCAGGAAACCTGGCTATTTATCACTTTTCTTCATCTTCTAAAAGAGTCAGTTTTCATATAATCAGCTTACTGGTTGTGTTCCTGTTATTTCATTTATCTTGGTTACTTTTTATTGTCTCTCCCAGGCCCGTGCTACCTATGCCATGGATATTACCTATGCATACTCACCTTTTTCTAGTTCCATTAGTTGGAAACTGAAGTAATCAATCTCAGAGTTTTACTTCTACACTATACAACTGTGTGTTGCTATGAATTCCTCATTAAGTTCTCTTCAGATGAACCCCACGGTTTGTTGTCTTGTGATTTCATTTAATCCAGTACAGCCATCCAGGATGTGAAAATCATTAAACACATGTTCATGACACAAATAATATAGTATATATCCAGATATTCATCACTCACACTCACTGCCATGAGCCAGTGCAGACTCATCATGACCCTATAGACAGCGTAGAATTGTCCTTGAGCACTTCTGAAACTGTAACTCTTTAGGGAGAAGAAAGCCCTGTTTTTCTACTGTGGAACAGCTAGTACTTAAGAACTCCTGAAATTTCAGGTCGCAGCTTAATGAGTAACCAACACACCACCAGGATTCATTTATGCATACATATATTTAAATGTGTTTATGCATACAACATATAAATGAATGAATATTGAAATTGATGTGGTGTTTTGTAATATTTAGGAAGACAAGATTCTCAGAGAAAATGTTTTGGAGGGAAAGGAAACCCTAGATACTAAGAGGAAGCTCCTTGCTCCCATGCCTCCCCCATTGCCCTTGCCCAGAAGTCTGGCTCCTGTGCTCTGTGCAGCTCATGTGATCCCTATAGACTAAAGTCATTATTACAGGGAAGGTTGTGCCTGGATGGCACTGAGTCCTCTCACTGTTCCTCTCACACAGTAATGGACAGCTGTGCCCTCAGTGGTCATTGCGCTCAGCTGCGGGGAGAACTGCTTGGTGGATATGCTTTTGGTGCTTGAGAGTCAGCTGCATTAAGGCAGGTAATTGTTTCCTGATGCTCAAACATATTGATAACAAGTGCTGCAAACTTTTCTGCTGGTTGTGGTAGATTCAGGTCCAGAAATATGGAGCCACAAGAGACAGCAAATCTTAGGGAGAGGATTTGTGAGGGATTCATCACTCCTGGGCTCAAATCCTGATGCTGTACCTGTCACAGGGCACCCAGGACAGGGAGGAAAAAAATCCATGCTGACAACTAATGTAAGTCTCTTTTATGTTAACCCATTTTTGGAGTCTCTTGCTATTACGAGAGACATAACTTCCAGGCCAAAGAATATATGAAAGAAAATAAAAACTTGTGGACAAGTTATACAGTTTCTGGAGAATTGTGACCAGTGTGGTGCCTTTCACCATGTTTTGAACTTTAACCTGGAAATTGAAGGAGTGATCTGCATGTTAGAGCCCAAGGAGAACAAAGTAGAGATACTTTCAATCTTTTCTCAAAAAACCGAAAAGAGAGTCTAATGTCTTCATCTTCTCTGGAATTGGCTTCCATTTATTGAGAACTCAAGTTCCTTACACCAAAGAGTGGAGAAAATGTCTGGACACAGAAAGCTTAGAGAGTGTTAAGAAATTCTGATTTCATTAACCCCCAGCTGACAGTGGATATTACTTCTACTGTGTTCTCTCATTTCTCTGAATAGTCTCTTGAAAATTCAGTCCTCTTTCTTTAGCCTAACATGTAAATTAGCACGAGTTGAGATGGTGGACATGTACAGAGTTTTGAGATGCAAATGGGCAAAGGACATGAATAGATACTTGACTAAAGGGGACATTCAATTTGCAAAGATACACATACAAATATGTTAATTCCCATTACTCATTGGTGGTGTTATTGTTTATTTGGTTGACTTTGCTTTTGAGATCTTTTCTTGGAATGGTTACAGAATACCTGGCCATATTTTCTGGAAAACATTTTAAGCACTTTCACGGAATATTTTTTCTAAAACATATATGTTTAATACAACCTGTAGTGTGGTTTGTTTGTTTTTTCCATGAATTTTCATTGTGCATCACAGTAATACAGAATCATTGAAAGCTGTAGTAGTTTCTCTGTGCAACACGCTGTTCTGAGCAAATAACCTGAGAAGCTGTACTAACTGAAAACTATGACATCAAGATTGAAGGAAGCCAGGTTCATAATCCGGCACATGCAAATGACATAAAACTACATGTTGTAAGACAATATGACTTGTAGAACTTACTGATAAAGAGCAGGGATTACTGCCTTCACTTTAGATTAAAATTCAATGTAAAGAAAATTAAACTCCCTAATATGGGACCAATGGAAAGTATCAGGATAAATGGGGATAATATTGAAATTTGGAAGAAGTTCATCTCTCTTGGATCTACAATCAATATTCATGGAAGCTTGACTCAATCAACTGCTGCATTTAGTTGAGGAAACCTGCTGCACAGACCTCGTCAAAGGTGAAGAGCAAGGAAGTCTCTTTGAAGACTCAGATGTACCTGGCCCAAATTATGAGGTTTCCAATTGTCTCATGTGCATGTCAAAGTCGGACAATGAATGAAAAGGATGAAAGATCAAACGATGTACCTGAAATATGGTACTGGAGAATAATTTGATGGTAGGATGGACCACCAGAAGAACAAACAATTGTATATTGAATTATGTGCAATGCTTAATAGAAAGAAGGGAGGAGGTGATTACTTCATCTCAAGTACTTCGGACATTTGTTAGGAAAATCAGAACTTGGATAAGGACCTAATGCTTTATGAAATATAAGGTTATTTAAAAAGGTAACCTTTAACAAGCTAGATTGGCACAGTAACTGCAAAAAAGGCCTCATACATCACAACTGTGAGAATGAAGCAAGACCTACGCTTCATTCTGTTTCCTCTAGTGTTGCTGTGGGTCCAAATTTATTTGATAGGACTTAAAACAGCAAAATGCAAGGTCAATGACAAACATTGAACTCAATGCAGAGTAAGTGAAGGCATTCACCTTTCAAATTGGAATCAGATAAGGCTATCATTAAATACCAATCTTAATTCGTATTGTGCTGAAACTGTGGTAGCTAAATAATCTGGTGTCAGCTTGAGAATATTGAAAGTGAAGGGGTGGAATTTAGCCTGTCAATCGGGTCACAGCTTGATGACCTCATTTGGTAATGCTATGGAAATAAATAGCTTGCTGGAGGAGGGATACACACTCACTCTAGTTGTGGGATACAAAATGCCCCCCAGCTTTGTCTCACACAAATTTCTGACAAACAGAGGTTATTTGAAAGCTCATGGTGGGAGGTCAGATGCTTAGACATATTCCTCCTGCAGGCATCTGTTCCACTCTAGGTGGGGTACCCACCCAACTGTTAATGGTTTCCATGGAGAGCCAGGAAACAGGTCAAACCTGCTTGGTGACTTACAAAGTTAGGCTGCCATCCTGAATCTAGGATCCACCCATCTTATCACATGTAAACCCTTAATCCCTCCTCTTCCTATAGTGTATGTACCCCTATATCACCCCCCCTACCACTACTGTATTACCTATACCACAACCCTTTTCTCTGATGTATGTCTTTACCTGTAATTCGGGGGCTTACATGCCCCACCCAAAAGAAGATATATAAGCCTGGGTTAACAATATAAAGCCCTCTCCCCTCACTCTCCCTGGCTCTCAGCTCTCCCTTCATCTCCCTCCATCCTTGCTCCCCTGTTCCCTTTCCCATTGTCCTCCTTCCTCTCCTCCTCTCTCCTGCCCTCCTGTCTCCCATCTCCACGTGGACCACCAAGTGGGGCTGAGGTGAGCATGCTACCAGGAAATGTGTCTGACTCCATTATTTCAATCTCTCTTCTAATCTCTCCGTATTCTCTAGGACTTTATTATAATCTTTATATATCTCAACTGTACTATTGTGCCTATCAAACCTGCAATTAGTTGTGGGAGGCTGACCTTTACCTCACACTCCCTGTGACACGTTCCTGCTGATAAGACACATGGAGCTACACTAGATTCCTGCAGCTGGAGGATCCTGTAGAGACCCCTGCCAGCATTGAGAGTTTCCATTGCCTCTGGATCCACAAGTCTTTCCACCTACTGGCCTGCGATCTTCCTGTATCCAGGGTCATTGCATGTGTTGCATGAGTCTGAAGCGGTATTTTTAGATTGGTATTGGACATATGGGTTAATATAGGACGTATGGACTTGGATAGGATGTTTTCTCAATATACAATTGCTCTTTTATATAAAGGTCTTTCTTAAACAGATTTGAGTGTCTATGAGTTTGTTTCTCTAGTCCACCCTGACTAACACAAACTTTGAACAATAGCTATCAGTCAACAAATGAAAATCAAATGCATCCTAAATGGCAACAAAGAGGTAAAACTCTCTATAATTGCTGATGACAACTCTCTGTAATTGCTGATGATTTTCTAAACATAGAAAATCCAAAAGCCCTAGAAGAAAATTGTTGAAAGCTCTGAAAAGGAAATCAGAAAATAATATCATTTACAATAGCTACCTAAAAGATAAAATAAATGGAATAAACCTAAGAGAACCAAAGTCTTGTAGAAAGAAATCTATAAGAAAAACACTACTCCAAGTTACCAAAAGAAATGCAAATAATGAGACTAATGGACCATGTTCATGAAGCAGAAGGCTCAGCTTTGTGAAAATAACACACTCTAAGCAATCTATAATTATAATGCAATTACCATTATGATTAACTTCTGACCAAGATCCCAGTGTCTATCTTCAAGGACATGGAAATTACTGACCATATTTTAAAAGAAATGGGAGGAGATGAGTCACTCAGGGTTCAGTGTAGCAACAATGAAAATCAAAACCTTCCTCTAGTGCTTGAACGCTTCCTCCCCTCAATTTTCCTGATCCCAATTCTGCCTTGGGGACCTGGTTAGACCAGAGGATGCACAGCGGTGCAGTAAGGATCTGGAAACAGGGAATCTAGGACGGATGAACCCCTTAGGACCAGCGGTGAGAGTGGCGACACCTGGAGGGAAGGGGGTATAGAAAGGGAGAACCGATCTAGGGGATCTACATGTAACCTCCTCTCTGGGTGATGGGAAACGGGAAGGAAGGTGAGGGGAGAGACCGGACAGTGTAAGATAAGATAAAATAATAATTTATAAACTATTAAGGGTTCATGGGGGAGGGGGGAGAAAAGAGGGAGGGGTAGGGGAAAAAGGAAAATGAGATGATTCCAGGAACCCAAGTGGAAGGCGAATTTTGAGAATGATGAGGGCAATGAATGTATAAGGATGCTTTACTCAATTGATGTATGTATGGATTGTGATAAGAGTTGTATGAGCCCCAATAAAATGATTTATTAAAATTTACTCTTCAACTTAAAAAAATGAAACAAATCCATCATAAAAAGGCCAAAACTACACAGACACTCCATACCTAGGAGATCCAGTGGTGTTGTAGATTACAAAATAGACTACTATTTGCAAGTTCTGCAGTTCAAGACCATCATCTAATCCTCAGGAGAAAGACAAAGCTTTCTGATCATGGAAGGTTTTACAGTCTCAGAAATCCAAAGGGGCAATGATGGATGGTTTGTCCTGTACAGTTTCTATGAATCTTAATTGATTCAACAGCAGTTAAGTTGGGTGTTTGGGGGTGGGGGGACAATCCCTATAACTGCACCTGAGATTGACCTATGGGAAAAAGGACAATCACAGTTTAAGTGGATCATCGCTAGACTTGTCTCTGAGTCCCTAAGACAGTCTTCTCTGGAAATGTCCACCTGGAAAAAAAATCACTCACTTGTGTCTCAGGTATTCTGGATGTGAATTAGCTAGTTTCTAGAGAATATACTAGAACAGATTGATCCAGATATAAAGCCAAGGGTCACACAGCAGAATATGTTTCCCAAATCCAGGCAGATGAACTACCTCAAGAAATGATTTCAAAATACTTTCCCTATGCAAATGAATGGATTGAAATTGAGGACACAACCTTGTATGAGTGTGCAAGATAAAAACAAATTTTAAAAAAATGTCCCCAAACAAAGCAACACACTCAGGGAATTAAAATAGAGATAAAATGACTCCAGGTGGGAATACACAGTTAAAATGGAGTCGGCATAAGTCTAAACATAGGACAAGCTACTAGAAACTTCTTCAGAGGAAACAGAAATTTACCTTTGGGCAATAAATAAGCAGGAGCAGCTCCCACACTCCCCCGGCTTTGTAAAAATTAAAGAAACAACGCAAAATTCTTGAAGAGTGTATGTGGGAAGGGAGATCTTCCGTACTTGGCTCTTGCCCTTCTATCGAGACCAATACGCTTTCCCAAAGAAAGACTGGCCTTCACTTTGGCTGAGTTCCTGCTCACTGAACCCCATCTTTGTACAGCTGGGCCTGTCTCTTTCTCCTTTTACTTGCCACCTGCCAGACTGTTGACTGATAGCCACCAACCTGGGTCACCTCGCTTGAGGCCTCCAGTCCTGGAAGGACTTAGCCCAGCTACCTGGGAATGCCAATCATGTCTCAGTGCGCGGTGCGTGCGCTGGAATATCACTTCAACAACCTCAAGGGTGGGTGTACTCCCCGCAGACACCCTACTGGCTGGCAAGGAGCCAGGGCATTTCCAGACCTGGGTTCTCCCCGCGCCCCGCTCCCCGGGGAAAGTTACTGCACAGGTCACAACATTGGGCAAACCTCAGGAGGAAGCCCTAACGTTCTGTGCACCAGCTGCAACCACTCGCTTCCTGAATAGCGTTCACTTCTTCATAGCGAGAGAAGAAAGGGACCCGGGGCTCATCTTTGAGCTGAAGATGTTCCAGGAGTCTCGGGGAGGTGGCACACTGTATGGAGACAATGTAGGGGGCTTAGGAGAGACCTGCAAAGCGACTAATCGGGAACACAGACGCCCAAAGCCAGTCTGGGATCCCCCTTTCTCCAACAGGTTTCTCGCAAGGAATTCCAACCAATCCCCAAACAGGGGGATGGGACCAGTCTCTGGGACACCCTCCCACATCTCACCGTACAAGGGGAGAGGTACTGGATAAGAGGAGGTGAGGGGAGAAGGGTGCTTGCACCCGAGCCAGGCTGCTGTGTGCGGCAAGGTCACCCCAACTGGTCACCAACACGACCCCAACGTGGGCGCGCTGACTACACAGAGCTCAGGCTGCAACACTTCTCTGGCTCCACACCGTGCACAGCAAGTAGGAACCTAGCTATGACCCTCACTTCCGGCTAGGACACTGCCACTTCTGTCCTGTCTCAGCGTGACCCGGAATAGGAGAAGCATAGTCATGGGTGTGATTGGGAAACACATAAGTGAAAATTCAGTCAGGACAGACTTCATTAAGCACAGATATTCAGGAAAATATGGATGTGGTAGAGGTTAATATGGATGTGGCAGAGACATCAAAAACAGTAGTTCCTGGTGCTTAAATTCCCACCAACATATCTGAAAGTTTGTTCTTCATAACACTGACCATACAGGAAATAATTCAGATGAGTTGGAAATAATGCAATGTGTAGGTCTTAGTGGGGAAAAACCCCCCCACCAGATTCTTATCCTGAAAAACGGTTAGATTAGTATTACATGTATGATCAAAGTCATATATCCCATACAGCACTGAGCTAAAAGCACCAACCTGTGACATTCAGTATCCACATCAGAAAAGGTGATGCCTGAGTCACTGTGATAGTGGGTCAGGATGTCATTCTCTTACAACCAGAATCTCACAGCTGTGCTCAGGGCCTCATAAAACAATTAACAATACAATTCTACCATATCGACACAGTTGTATACAAAATAAACTGAATATGTTCTTCAGCTCTTGGATAGTCGAGTACATTTTAACTTCCAGGTGGTGCTTATACATGTCTGAGACTGAGAAAATCAACCACTGCATCACCTGTCTAGTTTTGGACTATTGTCTATAAGGACACTACTTGCTGTGGTAAAGATGAAACATGTTCTATAAAATGTAAAACACAAAAGCCTAAGGAGCTGTTTCTCTGCTCTCTGTGGTTCTATGAGTCAGAATTCACACAACAGCTCTGACTTTATTGTTCTTCTTTTAAATGTATTTTCTTATTCTATATATGTAAAACCTTTAGAGTTTTGTGTATTTGCAAACCGGAGGCAAAAACAAGAGATATATCACTTCAACCATGGAGCTTGGTAAACAAGAGGAAAACTTTTTAGATTGAAAGAGGCTGAGACAATGGGCTCAAATATAAGAACAATTATGAGGATGGTTTAGGGCAAGCCAGTGTTTCTCCCTGTGGTGATATGGTCACTATGATTTGGAACTAACTTAGTGACACCTAACAACAACCTCTCTTGTACAGGGACTGTGTGTACAATAAGTACTGAAATGTTAGAGTGTTTCTTTTTAAAATAAGCAGTAAAGTAATAATCATTCCAGAATCTTGTTGAAAAAAATATAATCATGGTTTTAATATGTATACCTGCAATATGAATCAATAGTAAAGGGCAAAATTGAATAAATATAGATTTGTACAAGAAACCTTTTTATTAATGCATGAGAAACTTTAAAAGAAAATTTTATGACTACAGAGAATATGGGGTAAAATTATTTATAAAATACACTCTACAACAGAATATATTATACTAATATTTTAACAATAAAGGAACATATTTGATGATTACATAATATTGGTTTAGGTGAGTGAGTAGATCATACATCAGACCAGTTTATCTTTACATTTGTGGAAATGGGATGGATTGAGTTAGAGAGCGCCTATCCCTGACTTTGAGTTCATATTTCAACTTGATTAAGTGGGATTATTACCAGGGATACAAGAATGTTTCACTATTAGAAAAAATTAATGTAACCAACCACATAAATAGGACAAATAATAAGAACCATATCATATTAATAGATGCGTAAAAGGCATTTGACAATATCTACTACCTATTCCTGATAAAAACCCTCAATAACATAGAAATAGAAAGGAGAGACCTCAACACATGAAATATATTAAAGGAAACATTCTGTGTAGGACAATTAGTTGACTGTAACTTGGTCGAAATAGACACTTATTCACATAGAAAGGTTTCATAAAAACCTATGTGAACATAAGAACCCACAGATTGGGGGGAAATAAATCTTTAGCAGTGCGGGGAGAGAGAGAGAGCAAGGGAGGAGAAGAAGACAACAGGATAACTGGCATTTTCAGGGATTCCCCATCTTGATGCTCACCTGATCATACACAGGGAGCAGAGCCTGAAGCACAGGGAGCAGAGCCTGAAATCAGTGTCTGAGTTTCAGAGGCGTCCAGGTGAAAAGCAGGAGAGATGTGGTCAGGTGGAGCAGATGGCAGCAGATGCTGTCAAGTGTGTGTCTCTGTGGCCCTAGCTGCTGGAGTGTCTCTTGGGGAAATTCCCACTTGGGAAGCATGCCTTCCACCCATCACTTTTCTTTCAGTTTGTCTTTGTGCCTGGACTTGTGTGGTGTTGGGATTCAAATGCAAACGCTTTTCAAATGCAAGCTGGGCCACCCAAAGTGCTCAGATTTCAGCAGGGCTTCCAGACTAAGAAGAAACTACTAAGAATGAATCCTTTGCCTTGCCAGGCCCTGAGCCTCACCTCCAGGAACCTCCCTCCACGACACCCTCATTACCTCCAGGCCCCGCCCCTTCCCACAGAGACCACCCCACCCCCTCCCCAGGTGATAGTTTCCTGCTGAACCCATTTCCTCTGAGTGAGAAGGATCCAAGAGTGCGGCCCAAGAGCTTCTGTGGGTGAGTTTCTGTGTTTCTGTGCTGATCCCTGGCGCGGAATCCCCTGCAGGCCTGGAGTCCCAGCTGTGTCCGGGTTCCCGTGGACGTTACACTTCCCGCACCCCATACAACAGTGTTCCAGGTCGCCGCGACCCCCTGGGACATTTCCAGTTAAATCCTTATTGAATTGGTTGCAGGCCTTTGCCTTCGGGCGCGGGAATACTCTGGCCGCTTTTCCTGCTCAGAGCTCCTCCGTCCAGAAAGGCGCGATTGCGTGTTTTTTTTTTTTTTTTTTTGGGGGGGGGGGGTTTGCCTGGGGCCTGTCCCTTCGTGTCAGGTCGCGGGCATGAGAGCATGGGGACCCCAGAGTGGCCTTTACTGAAAGGAGAGGCAGCCTTTCAGTCATCAGGCCACCCCACTGATGACCGAGGTCTGTATTAGAGCTTAACTTCTCAGCACCCTGCTTTGCAAAGGGGTACCAGAGCAGTGACAGCCCCAAATCCCCGCACAGATCTGGTCCTTGCATAGATTGCAGAGCCCCACATGGAGTGAGCCTCTATTGAGTGGTTTCTGCCCAGGAACCAAGGTAGTAGGTAATCTGGCCCTCAGGCTTTGCAGGGTGGCTTTGCTTCACCTCTGCAGGCAGCCCATGGAGAAGCAGTTTCTCTGGGAGGTTTGCCTGAGTGTGTGTCCTTGATGGAGGTCACCAAACTGGAGACAGTCCAGGGGACTCCTAGTCAGGAGCCACTTGCTTTTAGCCTGTCCCTGACTGCATTGGTCAGGAGGCCCTGGACCCATTTTGTAAGCCTGCTGTCTAAGGATGGAATGTCTGCCATTGAGATGCATGCTTTTGTGAGTTTCCTTTGCCCCGCCCCTCCCCCACACCCTCTTTGGCTCACATCTCAGTTGTGAACCTTGGAAGCCATTTCCACCTCCTGTTGGTGGCTTCCTTCATTCAGATGATGTGTTTGTGCCCTTGTGCTGTCTTTGTCTCATAAGATTTAATAGATGTTCTCTTTAAACTATATTTAAAACGCGGTCTCCTTTTTACTCTACTGCATGTTCTTAACCATTTCTGCCCATCAAAAACTAGCTTGTGCTCTGATTTGGACTACAAAAGGAACTCCAATCTCAAATATAATTTACGGAGAACATTTATTAATTATTAAAAGAGACAAAGAGAATACAAAGACGCGGACCCATCACCGGATGGAGATCATAGTGCAGTTCAGGGAAACAGTCAAGTCGGGAATCGAATGAAATAAGATTGCAACAGAGGAAACGGTCACACGTTTCTGATTGGTGGAGCATCAGTACAGCATGTTATAAATGGGACTACAGAAGCAGGGGCAGGACTGTAACTGAGCCACCTTCATTGCCAGATAGAGCATTTTACAAGATTGTTCCAAGTCCTTCTGACCCAGGCAGTCAGTGAGACTGAGAAAATCAACCACTGCATCACCTGTCTAGTTTTGGACTATTGTCTATAAGGACACTACTTGCTGTGGTAAAGATGAAACATGTTCTATAAAATGTAAAACACAAAAGCCTAAGGAGCTGTTTCTCTGCTCTCTGTGGTTCTATGAGTCAGAATTCACACAACAGCTCTGACTTTATTGTTCTTCTTTTAAATGTATTTTCTTATTCTATATATGTAAAACCTTTAGAGTTTTGTGTATTTGCAAACCGGAGGCAAAAACAAGAGATACATCACTTCAACCATGGAGCTTGGTAAACAAGAGGAAAACTTTTTAGATTGAAAGAGGCTGAGACAATGGGCTCAAATATAAGAACAATTATGAGGATGGTTTAGGGCAAGCCAGTGTTTCTCCCTGTGGTGATATGGTCACTATGATTTGGAACTAACTTAGTGACACCTAACAACAACCTCTCTTGTACAGGGACTGTGTGTACAATAAGTACTGAAATGTTAGAGTGTTTCTTTTTAAAATAAGCAGTAAAGTAATAATCATTCCAGAATCTTGTTGAAAAAAATATAATCATGGTTTTAATATGTATACCTGCAATATGAATCAATAGTAAAGGGCAAAATTGAATAAATATAGATTTGTACAAGAAACCTTTTTATTAATGCATGAGAAACTTTAAAAGAAAATTTTATGACTACAGAGAATATGGGGTAAAATTATTTATAAAATACACTCTACAACAGAATATATTATACTAATATTTTAACAATAAAGGAACATATTTGATGATTACATAATATTGGTTTAGGTGAGTGAGTAGATCATACATCAGACCAGTTTATCTTTACATTTGTGGAAATGGGATGGATTGAGTTAGAGAGCGCCTATCCCTGACTTTGAGTTCATATTTCAACTTGATTAAGTGGGATTAAGTGGGATTATTACCAGGGATACAAGAATGTTTCACTATTAGAAAAAATTAATGTAACCAACCACATAAATAGGACAAATAATAAGAACCATATCATATTAATAGATGCGTAAAAGGCATTTGACAATATCTACTACCTATTCCTGATAAAAACCCTCAATAACATAGAAATAGAAAGGAGAGACCTCAACACATGAAATATATTAAAGGAAACATTCTGTGTAGGACAATTAGTTGACTGTAACTTGGTCGAAATAGACACTTATTCACATAGAAAGGTTTCATAAAAACCTATGTGAACATAAGAACCCACAGATTGGGGGGAAATAAATCTTTAGCAGTGCGGGGAGAGAGAGAGAGCAAGGGAGGAGAAGAAGACAACAGGATAACTGGCATTTTCAGGGATTCCCCATCTTGATGCTCACCTGATCATACACAGGGAGCAGAGCCTGAAGCACAGGGAGCAGAGCCTGAAATCAGTGTCTGAGTTTCAGAGGCGTCCAGGTGAAAAGCAGGAGAGATGTGGTCAGGTGGAGCAGATGGCAGCAGATGCTGTCAAGTGTGTGTCTCTGTGGCCCTAGCTGCTGGAGTGTCTCTTGGGGAAATTCCCACTTGGGAAGCATGCCTTCCACCCATCACTTTTCTTTCAGTTTGTCTTTGTGCCTGGACTTGTGTGGTGTTGGGATTCAAATGCAAACGCTTTTCAAATGCAAGCTGGGCCACCCAAAGTGCTCAGATTTCAGCAGGGCTTCCAGACTAAGAAGAAACTACTAAGAATGAATCCTTTGCCTTGCCAGGCCCTGAGCCTCACCTCCAGGAACCTCCCTCCACGACACCCTCATTACCTCCAGGCCCCGCCCCTTCCCACAGAGACCACCCCACCCCCTCCCCAGGTGATAGTTTCCTGCTGAACCCATTTCCTCTGAGTGAGAAGGATCCAAGAGTGCGGCCCAAGAGCTTCTGTGGGTGAGTTTCTGTGTTTCTGTGCTGATCCCTGGCGCGGAATCCCCTGCAGGCCTGGAGTCCCAGCTGTGTCCGGGTTCCCGTGGACGTTACACTTCCCGCACCCCATACAACAGTGTTCCAGGTCGCCGCGACCCCCTGGGACATTTCCAGTTAAATCCTTATTGAATTGGTTGCAGGCCTTTGCCTTCGGGCGCGGGAATACTCTGGCCGCTTTTCCTGCTCAGAGCTCCTCCGTCCAGAAAGGCGCGATTGCGTGTTTTTTTTTTTTTTTTTTGGGGGTGGGGTTTGCCTGGGGCCTGTCCCTTCGTGTCAGGTCGCGGGCATGAGAGCATGGGGACCCCAGAGTGGCCTTTACTGAAAGGAGAGGCAGCCTTTCAGTCATCAGGCCACCCCACTGATGACCGAGGTCTGTATTAGAGCTTAACTTCTCAGCACCCTGCTTTGCAAAGGGGTACCAGAGCAGTGACAGCCCCAAATCCCCGCACAGATCTGGTCCTTGCATAGATTGCAGAGCCCCACATGGAGTGAGCCTCTATTGAGTGGTTTCTGCCCAGGAACCAAGGTAGTAGGTAATCTGGCCCTCAGGCTTTGCAGGGTGGCTTTGCTTCACCTCTGCAGGCAGCCCATGGAGAAGCAGTTTCTCTGGGAGGTTTGCCTGAGTGTGTGTCCTTGATGGAGGTCACCAAACTGGAGACAGTCCAGGGGACTCCTAGTCAGGAGCCACTTGCTTTTAGCCTGTCCCTGACTGCATTGGTCAGGAGGCCCTGGACCCATTTTGTAAGCCTGCTGTCTAAGGATGGAATGTCTGCCATTGAGATGCATGCTTTTGTGAGTTTCCTTTGCCCCGCCCCTCCCCCACACCCTCTTTGGCTCACATCTCAGTTGTGAACCTTGGAAGCCATTTCCACCTCCTGTTGGTGGCTTCCTTCATTCAGATGATGTGTTTGTGCCCTTGTGCTGTCTTTGTCTCATAAGATTTAATAGATGTTCTCTTTAAACTATATTTAAAACGCGGTCTCCTTTTTACTCTACTGCATGTTCTTAACCATTTCTGCCCATCAAAAACTAGCTTGTGCTCTGATTTGGACTACAAAAGGAACTCCAATCTCAAATATAATTTACGGAGAACATTTATTAATTATTAAAAGAGACAAAGAGAATACAAAGACGCGGACCCATCACCGGATGGAGATCATAGTGCAGTTCAGGGAAACAGTCAAGTCGGGAATCGAATGAAATAAGATTGCAACAGAGGAAACGGTCACACGTTTCTGATTGGTGGAGCATCAGTACAGCATGTTATAAATGGGACTACAGAAGCAGGGGCAAGACTGTAACTGAGCCACCTTCATTGCCAGATAGAGCATTTTACAAGATTGTTCCAAGTCCTTCTGACCCAGGCAGTCAGTGAGACTGAGAAAATCAACCACTGCATCACCTGTCTAGTTTTGGACTATTGTCTATAAGGACACTACTTGCTGTGGTAAAGATGAAACATGTTCTATAAAATGTAAAACACAAAAGCCTAAGGAGCTGTTTCTCTGCTCTCTGTGGTTCTATGAGTCAGAATTCACACAACAGCTCTGACTTTATTGTTCTTCTTTTAAATGTATTTTCTTATTCTATATATGTAAAACCTTTAGAGTTTTGTGTATTTGCAAACCGGAGGCAAAAACAAGAGATATATCACTTCAACCATGGAGCTTGGTAAACAAGAGGAAAACTTTTTAGATTGAAAGAGGCTGAGACAATGGGCTCAAATATAAGAACAATTATGAGGATGGTTTAGGGCAAGCCAGTGTTTCTCCCTGTGGTGATATGGTCACTATGATTTGGAACTAACTTAGTGACACCTAACAACAACCTCTCTTGTACAGGGACTGTGTGTACAATAAGTACTGAAATGTTAGAGTGTTTCTTTTTAAAATAAGCAGTAAAGTAATAATCATTCCAGAATCTTGTTGAAAAAAATATAATCATGGTTTTAATATGTATACCTGCAATATGAATCAATAGTAAAGGGCAAAATTGAATAAATATAGATTTGTACAAGAAACCTTTTTATTAATGCATGAGAAACTTTAAAAGAAAATTTTATGACTACAGAGAATATGGGGTAAAATTATTTATAAAATACACTCTACAACAGAATATATTATACTAATATTTTAACAATAAAGGAACATATTTGATGATTACATAATATTGGTTTAGGTGAGTGAGTAGATCATACATCAGACCAGTTTATCTTTACATTTGTGGAAATGGGATGGATTGAGTTAGAGAGCGCCTATCCCTGACTTTGAGTTCATATTTCAACTTGATTAAGTGGGATTATTACCAGGGATACAAGAATGTTTCACTATTAGAAAAAATTAATGTAACCAACCACATAAATAGGACAAATAATAAGAACCATATCATATTAATAGATGCGTAAAAGGCATTTGACAATATCTACTACCTATTCCTGATAAAAACCCTCAATAACATAGAAATAGAAAGGAGAGACCTCAACACATGAAATATATTAAAGGAAACATTCTGTGTAGGACAATTAGTTGACTGTAACTTGGTCGAAATAGACACTTATTCACATAGAAAGGTTTCATAAAAACCTATGTGAACATAAGAACCCACAGATTGGGGGGAAATAAATCTTTAGCAGTGCGGGGAGAGAGAGAGAGCAAGGGAGGAGAAGAAGACAACAGGATAACTGGCATTTTCAGGGATTCCCCATCTTGATGCTCACCTGATCATACACAGGGAGCAGAGCCTGAAGCACAGGGAGCAGAGCCTGAAATCAGTGTCTGAGTTTCAGAGGCGTCCAGGTGAAAAGCAGGAGAGATGTGGTCAGGTGGAGCAGATGGCAGCAGATGCTGTCAAGTGTGTGTCTCTGTGGCCCTAGCTGCTGGAGTGTCTCTTGGGGAAATTCCCACTTGGGAAGCATGCCTTCCACCCATCACTTTTCTTTCAGTTTGTCTTTGTGCCTGGACTTGTGTGGTGTTGGGATTCAAATGCAAACGCTTTTCAAATGCAAGCTGGGCCACCCAAAGTGCTCAGATTTCAGCAGGGCTTCCAGACTAAGAAGAAACTACTAAGAATGAATCCTTTGCCTTGCCAGGCCCTGAGCCTCACCTCCAGGAACCTCCCTCCACGACACCCTCATTACCTCCAGGCCCCGCCCCTTCCCACAGAGACCACCCCACCCCCTCCCCAGGTGATAGTTTCCTGCTGAACCCATTTCCTCTGAGTGAGAAGGATCCAAGAGTGCGGCCCAAGAGCTTCTGTGGGTGAGTTTCTGTGTTTCTGTGCTGATCCCTGGCGCGGAATCCCCTGCAGGCCTGGAGTCCC
Source organism: Tenrec ecaudatus (assembly GCF_050624435.1). NCBI lineage: Eukaryota > Metazoa > Chordata > Mammalia > Afrosoricida > Tenrecidae > Tenrec > Tenrec ecaudatus. The sequence continues at coordinate 2,095,036 of NW_027457651.1, forward strand.
AGCTGTGTCCGGGTTCCCGTGGACGTTACACTTCCCGCACCCCATACAACAGTGTTCCAGGTCGCCGCGACCCCCTGGGACATTTCCAGTTAAATCCTTATTGAATTGGTTGCAGGCCTTTGCCTTCGGGCGCGGGAATACTCTGGCCGCTTTTCCTGCTCAGAGCTCCTCCGTCCAGAAAGGCGCGATTGCGTGTTTTTTTTTTTTTTTTGGGGGGGGGGTTTGCCTGGGGCCTGTCCCTTCGTGTCAGGTCGCGGGCATGAGAGCATGGGGACCCCAGAGTGGCCTTTACTGAAAGGAGAGGCAGCCTTTCAGTCATCAGGCCACCCCACTGATGACCGAGGTCTGTATTAGAGCTTAACTTCTCAGCACCCTGCTTTGCAAAGGGGTACCAGAGCAGTGACAGCCCCAAATCCCCGCACAGATCTGGTCCTTGCATAGATTGCAGAGCCCCACATGGAGTGAGCCTCTATTGAGTGGTTTCTGCCCAGGAACCAAGGTAGTAGGTAATCTGGCCCTCAGGCTTTGCAGGGTGGCTTTGCTTCACCTCTGCAGGCAGCCCATGGAGAAGCAGTTTCTCTGGGAGGTTTGCCTGAGTGTGTGTCCTTGATGGAGGTCACCAAACTGGAGACAGTCCAGGGGACTCCTAGTCAGGAGCCACTTGCTTTTAGCCTGTCCCTGACTGCATTGGTCAGGAGGCCCTGGACCCATTTTGTAAGCCTGCTGTCTAAGGATGGAATGTCTGCCATTGAGATGCATGCTTTTGTGAGTTTCCTTTGCCCCGCCCCTCCCCCACACCCTCTTTGGCTCACATCTCAGTTGTGAACCTTGGAAGCCATTTCCACCTCCTGTTGGTGGCTTCCTTCATTCAGATGATGTGTTTGTGCCCTTGTGCTGTCTTTGTCTCATAAGATTTAATAGATGTTCTCTTTAAACTATATTTAAAACGCGGTCTCCTTTTTACTCTACTGCATGTTCTTAACCATTTCTGCCCATCAAAAACTAGCTTGTGCTCTGATTTGGACTACAAAAGGAACTCCAATCTCAAATATAATTTACGGAGAACATTTATTAATTATTAAAAGAGACAAAGAGAATACAAAGACGCGGACCCATCACCGGATGGAGATCATAGTGCAGTTCAGGGAAACAGTCAAGTCGGGAATCGAATGAAATAAGATTGCAACAGAGGAAACGGTCACACGTTTCTGATTGGTGGAGCATCAGTACAGCATGTTATAAATGGGACTACAGAAGCAGGGGCAGGACTGTAACTGAGCCACCTTCATTGCCAGATAGAGCATTTTACAAGATTGTTCCAAGTCCTTCTGACCCAGGCAGTCAGTGAGACTGAGAAAATCAACCACTGCATCACCTGTCTAGTTTTGGACTATTGTCTATAAGGACACTACTTGCTGTGGTAAAGATGAAACATGTTCTATAAAATGTAAAACACAAAAGCCTAAGGAGCTGTTTCTCTGCTCTCTGTGGTTCTATGAGTCAGAATTCACACAACAGCTCTGACTTTATTGTTCTTCTTTTAAATGTATTTTCTTATTCTATATATGTAAAACCTTTAGAGTTTTGTGTATTTGCAAACCGGAGGCAAAAACAAGAGATATATCACTTCAACCATGGAGCTTGGTAAACAAGAGGAAAACTTTTTAGATTGAAAGAGGCTGAGACAATGGGCTCAAATATAAGAACAATTATGAGGATGGTTTAGGGCAAGCCAGTGTTTCTCCCTGTGGTGATATGGTCACTATGATTTGGAACTAACTTAGTGACACCTAACAACAACTTCTCTTGTACAGGGACTGTGTGTACAATAAGTACTGAAATGTTAGAGTGTTTCTTTTTAAAATAAGCAGTAAAGTAATTATCATTCCAGAATCTTGTTGAAAAAAATATAATCATGGTTTTAATATGTATACCTGCAATATGAATCAATAGTAAAGGGCAAAATTGAATAAATATAGATTTGTACAAGAAACCTTTTTATTAATGCATGAGAAACTTTAAAAGAAAATTTTATGACTACAGAGAATATGGGGTAAAATTATTTATAAAATACACTCTACAACAGAATATATTATACTAATATTTTAACAATAAAGGAACATATTTGATGATTACATAATATTGGTTTAGGTGAGTGAGTAGATCATACATCAGACCAGTTTATCTTTACATTTGTGGAAATGGGATGGATTGAGTTAGAGAGCGCCTATCCCTGACTTTGAGTTCATATTTCAACTTGATTAAGTGGGATTATTACCAGGGATACAAGAATGTTTCACTATTAGAAAAAATTAATGTAACCAACCACATAAATAGGACAAATAATAAGAACCATATCATATTAATAGATGCGTAAAAGGCATTTGACAATATCTACTACCTATTCCTGATAAAAACCCTCAATAACATAGAAATAGAAAGGAGAGACCTCAACACATGAAATATATTAAAGGAAACATTCTGTGTAGGACAATTAGTTGACTGTAACTTGGTCGAAATAGACACTTATTCACATAGAAAGGTTTCATAAAAACCTATGTGAACATAAGAACCCACAGATTGGGGGGAAATAAATCTTTAGCAGTGCGGGGAGAGAGAGAGAGCAAGGGAGGAGAAGAAGACAACAGGATAACTGGCATTTTCAGGGATTCCCCATCTTGATGCTCACCTGATCATACACAGGGAGCAGAGCCTGAAGCACAGGGAGCAGAGCCTGAAATCAGTGTCTGAGTTTCAGAGGCGTCCAGGTGAAAAGCAGGAGAGATGTGGTCAGGTGGAGCAGATGGCAGCAGATGCTGTCAAGTGTGTGTCTCTGTGGCCCTAGCTGCTGGAGTGTCTCTTGGGGAAATTCCCACTTGGGAAGCATGCCTTCCACCCATCACTTTTCTTTCAGTTTGTCTTTGTGCCTGGACTTGTGTGGTGTTGGGATTCAAATGCAAACGCTTTTCAAATGCAAGCTGGGCCACCCAAAGTGCTCAGATTTCAGCAGGGCTTCCAGACTAAGAAGAAACTACTAAGAATGAATCCTTTGCCTTGCCAGGCCCTGAGCCTCACCTCCAGGAACCTCCCTCCACGACACCCTCATTACCTCCAGGCCCCGCCCCTTCCCACAGAGACCACCCCACCCCCTCCCCAGGTGATAGTTTCCTGCTGAACCCATTTCCTCTGAGTGAGAAGGATCCAAGAGTGCGGCCCAAGAGCTTCTGTGGGTGAGTTTCTGTGTTTCTGTGCTGATCCCTGGCGCGGAATCCCCTGCAGGCCTGGAGTCCCAGCTGTGTCCGGGTTCCCGTGGACGTTACACTTCCCGCACCCCATACAACAGTGTTCCAGGTCGCCGCGACCCCCTGGGACATTTCCAGTTAAATCCTTATTGAATTGGTTGCAGGCCTTTGCCTTCGGGCGCGGGAATACTCTGGCCGCTTTTCCTGCTCAGAGCTCCTCCGTCCAGAAAGGCGCGATTGCGTGTTTTTTTTTTGTTTTTTTTTTTGGGGGGGGGGTTTGCCTGGGGCCTGTCCCTTCGTGTCAGGTCGCGGGCATGAGAGCATGGGGACCCCAGAGTGGCCTTTACTGAAAGGAGAGGCAGCCTTTCAGTCATCAGGCCACCCCACTGATGACCGAGGTCTGTATTAGAGCTTAACTTCTCAGCACCCTGCTTTGCAAAGGGGTACCAGAGCAGTGACAGCCCCAAATCCCCGCACAGATCTGGTCCTTGCATAGATTGCAGAGCCCCACATGGAGTGAGCCTCTATTGAGTGGTTTCTGCCCAGGAACCAAGGTAGTAGGTAATCTGGCCCTCAGGCTTTGCAGGGTGGCTTTGCTTCACCTCTGCAGGCAGCCCATGGAGAAGCAGTTTCTCTGGGAGGTTTGCCTGAGTGTGTGTCCTTGATGGAGGTCACCAAACTGGAGACAGTCCAGGGGACTCCTAGTCAGGAGCCACTTGCTTTTAGCCTGTCCCTGACTGCATTGGTCAGGAGGCCCTGGACCCATTTTGTAAGCCTGCTGTCTAAGGATGGAATGTCTGCCATTGAGATGCATGCTTTTGTGAGTTTCCTTTGCCCCGCCCCTCCCCCACACCCTCTTTGGCTCACATCTCAGTTGTGAACCTTGGAAGCCATTTCCACCTCCTGTTGGTGGCTTCCTTCATTCAGATGATGTGTTTGTGCCCTTGTGCTGTCTTTGTCTCATAAGATTTAATAGATGTTCTCTTTAAACTATATTTAAAACGCGGTCTCCTTTTTACTCTACTGCATGTTCTTAACCATTTCTGCCCATCAAAAACTAGCTTGTGCTCTGATTTGGACTACAAAAGGAACTCCAATCTCAAATATAATTTACGGAGAACATTTATTAATTATTAAAAGAGACAAAGAGAATACAAAGACGCGGACCCATCACCGGATGGAGATCATAGTGCAGTTCAGGGAAACAGTCAAGTCGGGAATCGAATGAAATAAGATTGCAACAGAGGAAACGGTCACACGTTTCTGATTGGTGGAGCATCAGTACAGCATGTTATAAATGGGACTACAGAAGCAGGGGCAGGACTGTAACTGAGCCACCTTCATTGCCAGATAGAGCATTTTACAAGATTGTTCCAAGTCCTTCTGACCCAGGCAGTCAGTGAGACTGAGAAAATCAACCACTGCATCACCTGTCTAGTTTTGGACTATTGTCTATAAGGACACTACTTGCTGTGGTAAAGATGAAACATGTTCTATAAAATGTAAAACACAAAAGCCTAAGGAGCTGTTTCTCTGCTCTCTGTGGTTCTATGAGTCAGAATTCACACAACAGCTCTGATTTATTGTTCTTCTTTTAAATGTATTTTCTTATTCTATATATGTAAAACCTTTAGAGTTTTGTGTATTTGCAAACCGGAGGCAAAAACAAGAGATATATCACTTCAACCATGGAGCTTGGTAAACAAGAGGAAAACTTTTTAGATTGAAAGAGGCTGAGACAATGGGCTCAAATATAAGAACAATTATGAGGATGGTTTAGGCCAAGCCAGTGTTTCTCCCTGTGGTGATATGGTAACTATGATTTGGAACTAACTTAGTGACACCTAACAACAACCTCTCTTGTACAGGGACTGTGTGTACAATAAGTACTGAAATGTTAGAGTGTTTCTTTTTAAAATAAGCAGTAAAGTAATAATCATTCCAGAATCTTGTTGAAAAAAATATAATCATGGTTTTAATATGTATACCTGCAATATGAATCAATAGTAAAGGGCAAAATTGAATAAATATAGATTTGTACAAGAAACCTTTTTATTAATGCATGAGAAACTTTAAAAGAAAATTTTATGACTACAGAGAATATGGGGTAAAATTATTTATAAAATACACTCTACAACAGAATATATTATACTAATATTTTAACAATAAAGGAACATATTTGATGATTACATAATATTGGTTTAGGTGAGTGAGTAGATCATACATCAGACCAGTTTATCTTTACATTTGTGGAAATGGGATGGATTGAGTTAGAGAGCGCCTATCCCTGACTTTGAGTTCATATTTCAACTTGATTAAGTGGGATTATTACCAGGGATACAAGAATGTTTCACTATTAGAAAAAATTAATGTAACCAACCACATAAATAGGACAAATAATAAGAACCATATCATATTAATAGATGCGTAAAAGGCATTTGACAATATCTACTACCTATTCCTGATAAAAACCCTCAATAACATAGAAATAGAAAGGAGAGACCTCAACACATGAAATATATTAAAGGAAACATTCTGTGTAGGACAATTAGTTGACTGTAACTTGGTCGAAATAGACACTTATTCACATAGAAAGGTTTCATAAAAACCTATGTGAACATAAGAACCCACAGATTGGGGGGAAATAAATCTTTAGCAGTGCGGGGAGAGAGAGAGAGCAAGGGAGGAGAAGAAGACAACAGGATAACTGGCATTTTCAGGGATTCCCCATCTTGATGCTCACCTGATCATACACAGGGAGCAGAGCCTGAAGCACAGGGAGCAGAGCCTGAAATCAGTGTCTGAGTTTCAGAGGCGTCCAGGTGAAAAGCAGGAGAGATGTGGTCAGGTGGAGCAGATGGCAGCAGATGCTGTCAAGTGTGTGTCTCTGTGGCCCTAGCTGCTGGAGTGTCTCTTGGGGAAATTCCCACTTGGGAAGCATGCCTTCCACCCATCACTTTTCTTTCAGTTTGTCTTTGTGCCTGGACTTGTGTGGTGTTGGGATTCAAATGCAAACGCTTTTCAAATGCAAGCTGGGCCACCCAAAGTGCTCAGATTTCAGCAGGGCTTCCAGACTAAGAAGAAACTACTAAGAATGAATCCTTTGCCTTGCCAGGCCCTGAGCCTCACCTCCAGGAACCTCCCTCCACGACACCCTCATTACCTCCAGGCCCCGCCCCTTCCCACAGAGACCACCCCACCCCCTCCCCAGGTGATAGTTTCCTGCTGAACCCATTTCCTCTGAGTGAGAAGGATCCAAGAGTGCGGCCCAAGAGCTTCTGTGGGTGAGTTTCTGTGTTTCTGTGCTGATCCCTGGCGCGGAATCCCCTGCAGGCCTGGAGTCCCAGCTGTGTCCGGGTTCCCGTGGACGTTACACTTCCCGCACCCCATACAACAGTGTTCCAGGTCGCCGCGACCCCCTGGGACATTTCCAGTTAAATCCTTATTGAATTGGTTGCAGGCCTTTGCCTTCGGGCGCGGGAATACTCTGGCCGCTTTTCCTGCTCAGAGCTCCTCCGTCCAGAAAGGCGCGATTGCGTGTTTTTTTTTTTTTTTTTTTTTTGGGGGGGGGGTTTGCCTGGGGCCTGTCCCTTCGTGTCAGGTCGCGGGCATGAGAGCATGGGGACCCCAGAGTGGCCTTTACTGAAAGGAGAGGCAGCCTTTCAGTCATCAGGCCACCCCACTGATGACCGAGGTCTGTATTAGAGCTTAACTTCTCAGCACCCTGCTTTGCAAAGGGGTACCAGAGCAGTGACAGCCCCAAATCCCCGCACAGATCTGGTCCTTGCATAGATTGCAGAGCCCCACATGGAGTGAGCCTCTATTGAGTGGTTTCTGCCCAGGAACCAAGGTAGTAGGTAATCTGGCCCTCAGGCTTTGCAGGGTGGCTTTGCTTCACCTCTGCAGGCAGCCCATGGAGAAGCAGTTTCTCTGGGAGGTTTGCCTGAGTGTGTGTCCTTGATGGAGGTCACCAAACTGGAGACAGTCCAGGGGACTCCTAGTCAGGAGCCACTTGCTTTTAGCCTGTCCCTGACTGCATTGGTCAGGAGGCCCTGGACCCATTTTGTAAGCCTGCTGTCTAAGGATGGAATGTCTGCCATTGAGATGCATGCTTTTGTGAGTTTCCTTTGCCCCGCCCCTCCCCCACACCCTCTTTGGCTCACTTCTCAGTTGTGAACCTTGGAAGCCATTTCCACCTCCTGTTGGTGGCTTCCTTCATTCAGATGATGTGTTTGTGCCCTTGTGCTGTCTTTGTCTCATAAGATTTAATAGATGTTCTCTTTAAACTATATTTAAAACGCGGTCTCCTTTTTACTCTACTGCATGTTCTTAACCATTTCTGCCCATCAAAAACTAGCTTGTGCTCTGATTTGGACTACAAAAGGAACTCCAATCTCAAATATAATTTACGGAGAACATTTATTAATTATTAAAAGAGACAAAGAGAATACAAAGACGCGGACCCATCACCGGATGGAGATCATAGTGCAGTTCAGGGAAACAGTCAAGTCGGGAATCGAATGAAATAAGATTGCAACAGAGGAAACGGTCACACGTTTCTGATTGGTGGAGCATCAGTACAGCATGTTATAAATGGGACTACAGAAGCAGGGGCAGGACTGTAACTGAGCCACCTTCATTGCCAGATAGAGCATTTTACAAGATTGTTCCAAGTCCTTCTGACCCAGGCAGTCAGTGAGACTGAGAAAATCAACCACTGCATCACCTGTCTAGTTTTGGACTATTGTCTATAAGGACACTACTTGCTGTGGTAAAGATGAAACATGTTCTATAAAATGTAAAACACAAAAGCCTAAGGAGCTGTTTCTCCGCTCTCTGTGGTTCTATGAGTCAGAATTCACACAACAGCTCTGACTTTATTGTTCTTCTTTTAAATGTATTTTCTTATTCTATATATGTAAAACCTTTAGAGTTTTGTGTATTTGCAAACCGGAGGCAAAAACAAGAGATACATCACTTCAACCATGGAGCTTGGTAAACAAGAGGAAAACTTTTTAGATTGAAAGAGGCTGAGACAATGGGCTCAAATATAAGAACAATTATGAGGATGGTTTAGGGCAAGCCAGTGTTTCTCCCTGTGGTGATATGGTCACTATGATTTGGAACTAACTTAGTGACACCTAACAACAACCTCTCTTGTACAGGGACTGTGTGTACAATAAGTACTGAAATGTTAGAGTGTTTCTTTTTAAAATAAGCAGTAAAGTAATAATCATTCCAGAATCTTGTTGAAAAAAATATAATCATGGTTTTAATATGTATACCTGCAATATGAATCAATAGTAAAGGGCAAAATTGAATAAATATAGATTTGTACAAGAAACCTTTTTATTAATGCATGAGAAACTTTAAAAGAAAATTTTATGACTACAGAGAATATGGGGTAAAATTATTTATAAAATACACTCTACAACAGAATATATTATACTAATATTTTAACAATAAAGGAACATATTTGATGATTACATAATATTGGTTTAGGTGAGTGAGTAGATCATACATCAGACCAGTTTATCTTTACATTTGTGGAAATGGGATGGATTGAGTTAGAGAGCGCCTATCCCTGACTTTGAGTTCATATTTCAACTTGATTAAGTGGGATTATTACCAGGGATACAAGAATGTTTCACTATTAGAAAAAATTAATGTAACCAACCACATAAATAGGACAAATAATAAGAACCATATCATATTAATAGATGCGTAAAAGGCATTTGACAATATCTACTACCTATTCCTGATAAAAACCCTCAATAACATAGAAATAGAAAGGAGAGACCTCAACACATGAAATATATTAAAGGAAACATTCTGTGTAGGACAATTAGTTGACTGTAACTTGGTCGAAATAGACACTTATTCACATAGAAAGGTTTCATAAAAACCTATGTGAACATAAGAACCCACAGATTGGGGGGAAATAAATCTTTAGCAGTGCGGGGAGAGAGAGAGAGCAAGGGAGGAGAAGAAGACAACAGGATAACTGGCATTTTCAGGGATTCCCCATCTTGATGCTCACCTGATCATACACAGGGAGCAGAGCCTGAAGCACAGGGAGCAGAGCCTGAAATCAGTGTCTGAGTTTCAGAGGCGTCCAGGTGAAAAGCAGGAGAGATGTGGTCAGGTGGAGCAGATGGCAGCAGATGCTGTCAAGTGTGTGTCTCTGTGGCCCTAGCTGCTGGAGTGTCTCTTGGGGAAATTCCCACTTGGGAAGCATGCCTTCCACCCATCACTTTTCTTTCAGTTTGTCTTTGTGCCTGGACTTGTGTGGTGTTGGGATTCAAATGCAAACGCTTTTCAAATGCAAGCTGGGCCACCCAAAGTGCTCAGATTTCAGCAGGGCTTCCAGACTAAGAAGAAACTACTAAGAATGAATCCTTTGCCTTGCCAGGCCCTGAGCCTCACCTCCAGGAACCTCCCTCCACGACACCCTCATTACCTCCAGGCCCCGCCCCTTCCCACAGAGACCACCCCACCCCCTCCCCAGGTGATAGTTTCCTGCTGAACCCATTTCCTCTGAGTGAGAAGGATCCAAGAGTGCGGCCCAAGAGCTTCTGTGGGTGAGTTTCTGTGTTTCTGTGCTGATCCCTGGCGCGGAATCCCCTGCAGGCCTGGAGTCCCAGCTGTGTCCGGGTTCCCGTGGACGTTACACTTCCCGCACCCCATACAACAGTGTTCCAGGTCGCCGCGACCCCCTGGGACATTTCCAGTTAAATCCTTATTGAATTGGTTGCAGGCCTTTGCCTTCGGGCGCGGGAATACTCTGGCCGCTTTTCCTGCTCAGAGCTCCTCCGTCCAGAAAGGCGCGATTGCGTGTTTTTTTTTTGTTTTTTTTTTTGGGGGGGGGGGTTTGCCTGGGGCCTGTCCCTTCGTGTCAGGTCGCGGGCATGAGAGCATGGGGACCCCAGAGTGGCCTTTACTGAAAGGAGAGGCAGCCTTTCAGTCATCAGGCCACCCCACTGATGACCGAGGTCTGTATTAGAGCTTAACTTCTCAGCACCCTGCTTTGCAAAGGGGTACCAGAGCAGTGACAGCCCCAAATCCCCGCACAGATCTGGTCCTTGCATAGATTGCAGAGCCCCACATGGAGTGAGCCTCTATTGAGTGGTTTCTGCCCAGGAACCAAGGTAGTAGGTAATCTGGCCCTCAGGCTTTGCAGGGTGGCTTTGCTTCACCTCTGCAGGCAGCCCATGGAGAAGCAGTTTCTCTGGGAGGTTTGCCTGAGTGTGTGTCCTTGATGGAGGTCACCAAACTGGAGACAGTCCAGGGGACTCCTAGTCAGGAGCCACTTGCTTTTAGCCTGTCCCTGACTGCATTGGTCAGGAGGCCCTGGACCCATTTTGTAAGCCTGCTGTCTAAGGATGGAATGTCTGCCATTGAGATGCATGCTTTTGTGAGTTTCCTTTGCCCCGCCCCTCCCCCACACCCTCTTTGGCTCACTTCTCAGTTGTGAACCTTGGAAGCCATTTCCACCTCCTGTTGGTGGCTTCCTTCATTCAGATGATGTGTTTGTGCCCTTGTGCTGTCTTTGTCTCATAAGATTTAATAGATGTTCTCTTTAAACTATATTTAAAACGCGGTCTCCTTTTTACTCTACTGCATGTTCTTAACCATTTCTGCCCATCAAAAACTAGCTTGTGCTCTGATTTGGACTACAAAAGGAACTCCAATCTCAAATATAATTTACGGAGAACATTTATTAATTATTAAAAGAGACAAAGAGAATACAAAGACGCGGACCCATCACCGGATGGAGATCATAGTGCAGTTCAGGGAAACAGTCAAGTCGGGAATCGAATGAAATAAGATTGCAACAGAGGAAACGGTCACACGTTTCTGATTGGTGGAGCATCAGTACAGCATGTTATAAATGGGACTACAGAAGCAGGGGCAGGACTGTAACTGAGCCACCTTCATTGCCAGATAGAGCATTTTACAAGATTGTTCCAAGTCCTTCTGACCCAGGCAGTCAGTGAGACTGAGAAAATCAACCACTGCATCACCTGTCTAGTTTTGGACTATTGTCTATAAGGACACTACTTGCTGTGGTAAAGATGAAACATGTTCTATAAAATGTAAAACACAAAAGCCTAAGGAGCTGTTTCTCTGCTCTCTGTGGTTCTATGAGTCAGAATTCACACAACAGCTCTGACTTTATTGTTCTTCTTTTAAATGTATTTTCTTATTCTATATATGTAAAACCTTTAGAGTTTTGTGTATTTGCAAACCGGAGGCAAAAACAAGAGATATATCACTTCAACCATGGAGCTTGGTAAACAAGAGGAAAACTTTTTAGATTGAAAGAGGCTGAGACAATGGGCTCAAATATAAGAACAATTATGAGGATGGTTTAGGGCAAGCCAGTGTTTCTCCCTGTGGTGATATGGTCACTATGATTTGGAACTAACTTAGTGACACCTAACAACAACCTCTCTTGTACAGGGACTGTGTGTACAATAAGTACTGAAATGTTAGAGTGTTTCTTTTTAAAATAAGCAGTAAAGTAATAATCATTCCAGAATCTTGTTGAAAAAAATATAATCATGGTTTTAATATGTATACCTGCAATATGAATCAATAGTAAAGGGCAAAATTGAATAAATATAGATTTGTACAAGAAACCTTTTTATTAATGCATGAGAAACTTTAAAAGAAAATTTTATGACTACAGAGAATATGGGGTAAAATTATTTATAAAATACACTCTACAACAGAATATATTATACTAATATTTTAACAATAAAGGAACATATTTGATGATTACATAATATTGGTTTAGGTGAGTGAGTAGATCATACATCAGACCAGTTTATCTTTACATTTGTGGAAATGGGATGGATTGAGTTAGAGAGCGCCTATCCCTGACTTTGAGTTCATATTTCAACTTGATTAAGTGGGATTATTACCAGGGATACAAGAATGTTTCACTATTAGAAAAAATTAATGTAACCAACCACATAAATAGGACAAATAATAAGAACCATATCATATTAATAGATGCGTAAAAGGCATTTGACAATATCTACTACCTATTCCTGATAAAAACCCTCAATAACATAGAAATAGAAAGGAGAGACCTCAACACATGAAATATATTAAAGGAAACATTCTGTGTAGGACAATTAGTTGACTGTAACTTGGTCGAAATAGACACTTATTCACATAGAAAGGTTTCATAAAAACCTATGTGAACATAAGAACCCACAGATTGGGGGGAAATAAATCTTTAGCAGTGCGGGGAGAGAGAGAGAGCAAGGGAGGAGAAGAAGACAACAGGATAACTGGCATTTTCAGGGATTCCCCATCTTGATGCTCACCTGATCATACACAGGGAGCAGAGCCTGAAGCACAGGGAGCAGAGCCTGAAATCAGTGTCTGAGTTTCAGAGGCGTCCAGGTGAAAAGCAGGAGAGATGTGGTCAGGTGGAGCAGATGGCAGCAGATGCTGTCAAGTGTGTGTCTCTGTGGCCCTAGCTGCTGGAGTGTCTCTTGGGGAAATTCCCACTTGGGAAGCATGCCTTCCACCCATCACTTTTCTTTCAGTTTGTCTTTGTGCCTGGACTTGTGTGGTGTTGGGATTCAAATGCAAACGCTTTTCAAATGCAAGCTGGGCCACCCAAAGTGCTCAGATTTCAGCAGGGCTTCCAGACTAAGAAGAAACTACTAAGAATGAATCCTTTGCCTTGCCAGGCCCTGAGCCTCACCTCCAGGAACCTCCCTCCACGACACCCTCATTACCTCCAGGCCCCGCCCCTTCCCACAGAGACCACCCCACCCCCTCCCCAGGTGATAGTTTCCTGCTGAACCCATTTCCTCTGAGTGAGAAGGATCCAAGAGTGCGGCCCAAGAGCTTCTGTGGGTGAGTTTCTGTGTTTCTGTGCTGATCCCTGGCGCGGAATCCCCTGCAGGCCTGGAGTCCCAGCTGTGTCCGGGTTCCCGTGGACGTTACACTTCCCGCACCCCATACAACAGTGTTCCAGGTCGCCGCGACCCCCTGGGACATTTCCAGTTAAATCCTTATTGAATTGGTTGCAGGCCTTTGCCTTCGGGCGCGGGAATACTCTGGCCGCTTTTCCTGCTCAGAGCTCCTCCGTCCAGAAAGGCGCGATTGCGTGTTTTTTTTTTTTTGGGGGGGGGGGGTTTGCCTGGGGCCTGTCCCTTCGTGTCAGGTCGCGGGCATGAGAGCATGGGGACCCCAGAGTGGCCTTTACTGAAAGGAGAGGCAGCCTTTCAGTCATCAGGCCACCCCACTGATGACCGAGGTCTGTATTAGAGCTTAACTTCTCAGCACCCTGCTTTGCAAAGGGGTACCAGAGCAGTGACAGCCCCAAATCCCCGCACAGATCTGGTCCTTGCATAGATTGCAGAGCCCCACATGGAGTGAGCCTCTATTGAGTGGTTTCTGCCCAGGAACCAAGGTAGTAGGTAATCTGGCCCTCAGGCTTTGCAGGGTGGCTTTGCTTCACCTCTGCAGGCAGCCCATGGAGAAGCAGTTTCTCTGGGAGGTTTGCCTGAGTGTGTGTCCTTGATGGAGGTCACCAAACTGGAGACAGTCCAGGGGACTCCTAGTCAGGAGCCACTTGCTTTTAGCCTGTCCCTGACTGCATTGGTCAGGAGGCCCTGGACCCATTTTGTAAGCCTGCTGTCTAAGGATGGAATGTCTGCCATTGAGATGCATGCTTTTGTGAGTTTCCTTTGCCCCGCCCCTCCCCCACACCCTCTTTGGCTCACATCTCAGTTGTGAACCTTGGAAGCCATTTCCACCTCCTGTTGGTGGCTTCCTTCATTCAGATGATGTGTTTGTGCCCTTGTGCTGTCTTTGTCTCATAAGATTTAATAGATGTTCTCTTTAAACTATATTTAAAACGCGGTCTCCTTTTTACTCTACTGCATGTTCTTAACCATTTCTGCCCATCAAAAACTAGCTTGTGCTCTGATTTGGACTACAAAAGGAACTCCAATCTCAAATATAATTTACGGAGAACATTTATTAATTATTAAAAGAGACAAAGAGAATACAAAGACGCGGACCCATCACCGGATGGAGATCATAGTGCAGTTCAGGGAAACAGTCAAGTCGGGAATCGAATGAAATAAGATTGCAACAGAGGAAACGGTCACACGTTTCTGATTGGTGGAGCATCAGTACAGCATGTTATAAATGGGACTACAGAAGCAGGGGCAGGACTGTAACTGAGCCACCTTCATTGCCAGATAGAGCATTTTACAAGATTGTTCCAAGTCCTTCTGACCCAGGCAGTCAGTGAGACTGAGAAAATCAACCACTGCATCACCTGTCTAGTTTTGGACTATTGTCTATAAGGACACTACTTGCTGTGGTAAAGATGAAACATGTTCTATAAAATGTAAAACACAAAAGCCTAAGGAGCTGTTTCTCCGCTCTCTGTGGTTCTATGAGTCAGAATTCACACAACAGCTCTGACTTTATTGTTCTTCTTTTAAATGTATTTTCTTATTCTATATATGTAAAACCTTTAGAGTTTTGTGTATTTGCAAACCGGAGGCAAAAACAAGAGATACATCACTTCAACCATGGAGCTTGGTAAACAAGAGGAAAACTTTTTAGATTGAAAGAGGCTGAGACAATGGGCTCAAATATAAGAACAATTATGAGGATGGTTTAGGGCAAGCCAGTGTTTCTCCCTGTGGTGATATGGTCACTATGATTTGGAACTAACTTAGTGACACCTAACAACAACCTCTCTTGTACAGGGACTGTATGTACAATAAGTACTGAAATGTTAGAGTGTTTCTTTTTAAAATAAGCAGTAAAGTAATAATCATTCCAGAATCTTGTTGAAAAAAATATAATCATGGTTTTAATATGTATACCTGCAATATGAATCAATAGTAAAGGGCAAAATTGAATAAATATAGATTTGTACAAGAAACCTTTTTATTAATGCATGAGAAACTTTAAAAGAAAATTTTATGACTACAGAGAATATGGGGTAAAATTATTTATAAAATACACTCTACAACAGAATATATTATACTAATATTTTAACAATAAAGGAACATATTTGATGATTACATAATATTGGTTTAGGTGAGTGAGTAGATCATACATCAGACCAGTTTATCTTTACATTTGTGGAAATGGGATGGATTGAGTTAGAGAGCGCCTATCCCTGACTTTGAGTTCATATTTCAACTTGATTAAGTGGGATTATTACCAGGGATACAAGAATGTTTCACTATTAGAAAAAATTAATGTAACCAACCACATAAATAGGACAAATAATAAGAACCATATCATATTAATAGATGCGTAAAAGGCATTTGACAATATCTACTACCTATTCCTGATAAAAACCCTCAATAACATAGAAATAGAAAGGAGAGACCTCAACACATGAAATATATTAAAGGAAACATTCTGTGTAGGACAATTAGTTGACTGTAACTTGGTCGAAATAGACACTTATTCACATAGAAAGGTTTCATAAAAACCTATGTGAACATAAGAACCCACAGATTGGGGGGAAATAAATCTTTAGCAGTGCGGGGAGAGAGAGAGAGCAAGGGAGGAGAAGAAGACAACAGGATAACTGGCATTTTCAGGGATTCCCCATCTTGATGCTCACCTGATCATACACAGGGAGCAGAGCCTGAAGCACAGGGAGCAGAGCCTGAAATCAGTGTCTGAGTTTCAGAGGCGTCCAGGTGAAAAGCAGGAGAGATGTGGTCAGGTGGAGCAGATGGCAGCAGATGCTGTCAAGTGTGTGTCTCTGTGGCCCTAGCTGCTGGAGTGTCTCTTGGGGAAATTCCCACTTGGGAAGCATGCCTTCCACCCATCACTTTTCTTTCAGTTTGTCTTTGTGCCTGGACTTGTGTGGTGTTGGGATTCAAATGCAAACGCTTTTCAAATGCAAGCTGGGCCACCCAAAGTGCTCAGATTTCAGCAGGGCTTCCAGACTAAGAAGAAACTACTAAGAATGAATCCTTTGCCTTGCCAGGCCCTGAGCCTCACCTCCAGGAACCTCCCTCCACGACACCCTCATTACCTCCAGGCCCCGCCCCTTCCCACAGAGACCACCCCACCCCCTCCCCAGGTGATAGTTTCCTGCTGAACCCATTTCCTCTGAGTGAGAAGGATCCAAGAGTGCGGCCCAAGAGCTTCTGTGGGTGAGTTTCTGTGTTTCTGTGCTGATCCCTGGCGCGGAATCCCCTGCAGGCCTGGAGTCCCAGCTGTGTCCGGGTTCCCGTGGACGTTACACTTCCCGCACCCCATACAACAGTGTTCCAGGTCGCCGCGACCCCCTGGGACATTTCCAGTTAAATCCTTATTGAATTGGTTGCAGGCCTTTGCCTTCGGGCGCGGGAATACTCTGGCCGCTTTTCCTGCTCAGAGCTCCTCCGTCCAGAAAGGCGCGATTGCGTGTTTTTTTTTTTTTTTTTGGGGGTGGGGTTTGCCTGGGGCCTGTCCCTTCGTGTCAGGTCGCGGGCATGAGAGCATGGGGACCCCAGAGTGGCCTTTACTGAAAGGAGAGGCAGCCTTTCAGTCATCAGGCCACCCCACTGATGACCGAGGTCTGTATTAGAGCTTAACTTCTCAGCACCCTGCTTTGCAAAGGGGTACCAGAGCAGTGACAGCCCCAAATCCCCGCACAGATCTGGTCCTTGCATAGATTGCAGAGCCCCACATGGAGTGAGCCTCTATTGAGTGGTTTCTGCCCAGGAACCAAGGTAGTAGGTAATCTGGCCCTCAGGCTTTGCAGGGTGGCTTTGCTTCACCTCTGCAGGCAGCCCATGGAGAAGCAGTTTCTCTGGGAGGTTTGCCTGAGTGTGTGTCCTTGATGGAGGTCACCAAACTGGAGACAGTCCAGGGGACTCCTAGTCAGGAGCCACTTGCTTTTAGCCTGTCCCTGACTGCATTGGTCAGGAGGCCCTGGACCCATTTTGTAAGCCTGCTGTCTAAGGATGGAATGTCTGCCATTGAGATGCATGCTTTTGTGAGTTTCCTTTGCCCCGCCCCTCCCCCACACCCTCTTTGGCTCACATCTCAGTTGTGAACCTTGGAAGCCATTTCCACCTCCTGTTGGTGGCTTCCTTCATTCAGATGATGTGTTTGTGCCCTTGTGCTGTCTTTGTCTCATAAGATTTAATAGATGTTCTCTTTAAACTATATTTAAAACGCGGTCTCCTTTTTACTCTACTGCATGTTCTTAACCATTTCTGCCCATCAAAAACTAGCTTGTGCTCTGATTTGGACTACAAAAGGAACTCCAATCTCAAATATAATTTACGGAGAACATTTATTAATTATTAAAAGAGACAAAGAGAATACAAAGACGCGGACCCATCACCGGATGGAGATCATAGTGCAGTTCAGGGAAACAGTCAAGTCGGGAATCGAATGAAATAAGATTGCAACAGAGGAAACGGTCACACGTTTCTGATTGGTGGAGCATCAGTACAGCATGTTATAAATGGGACTACAGAAGCAGGGGCAGGACTGTAACTGAGCCACCTTCATTGCCAGATAGAGCATTTTACAAGATTGTTCCAAGTCCTTCTGACCCAGGCAGTCAGTGAGACTGAGAAAATCAACCACTGCATCACCTGTCTAGTTTTGGACTATTGTCTATAAGGACACTACTTGCTGTGGTAAAGATGAAACATGTTCTATAAAATGTAAAACACAAAAGCCTAAGGAGCTGTTTCTCTGCTCTCTGTGGTTCTATGAGTCAGAATTCACACAACAGCTCTGACTTTATTGTTCTTCTTTTAAATGTATTTTCTTATTCTATATATGTAAAACCTTTAGAGTTTTGTGTATTTGCAAACCGGAGGCAAAAACAAGAGATATATCACTTCAACCATGGAGCTTGGTAAACAAGAGGAAAACTTTTTAGATTGAAAGAGGCTGAGACAATGGGCTCAAATATAAGAACAATTATGAGGATGGTTTAGGGCAAGCCAGTGTTTCTCCCTGTGGTGATATGGTCACTATGATTTGGAACTAACTTAGTGACACCTAACAACAACCTCTCTTGTACAGGGACTGTGTGTACAATAAGTACTGAAATGTTAGAGTGTTTCTTTTTAAAATAAGCAGTAAAGTAATAATCATTCCAGAATCTTGTTGAAAAAAATATAATCATGGTTTTAATATGTATACCTGCAATATGAATCAATAGTAAAGGGCAAAATTGAATAAATATAGATTTGTACAAGAAACCTTTTTATTAATGCATGAGAAACTTTAAAAGAAAATTTTATGACTACAGAGAATATGGGGTAAAATTATTTATAAAATACACTCTACAACAGAATATATTATACTAATATTTTAACAATAAAGGAACATATTTGATGATTACATAATATTGGTTTAGGTGAGTGAGTAGATCATACATCAGACCAGTTTATCTTTACATTTGTGGAAATGGGATGGATTGAGTTAGAGAGCGCCTATCCCTGACTTTGAGTTCATATTTCAACTTGATTAAGTGGGATTATTACCAGGGATACAAGAATGTTTCACTATTAGAAAAAATTAATGTAACCAACCACATAAATAGGACAAATAATAAGAACCATATCATATTAATAGATGCGTAAAAGGCATTTGACAATATCTACTACCTATTCCTGATAAAAACCCTCAATAACATAGAAATAGAAAGGAGAGACCTCAACACATGAAATATATTAAAGGAAACATTCTGTGTAGGACAATTAGTTGACTGTAACTTGGTCGAAATAGACACTTATTCACATAGAAAGGTTTCATAAAAACCTATGTGAACATAAGAACCCACAGATTGGGGGGAAATAAATCTTTAGCAGTGCGGGGAGAGAGAGAGAGCAAGGGAGGAGAAGAAGACAACAGGATAACTGGCATTTTCAGGGATTCCCCATCTTGATGCTCACCTGATCATACACAGGGAGCAGAGCCTGAAGCACAGGGAGCAGAGCCTGAAATCAGTGTCTGAGTTTCAGAGGCGTCCAGGTGAAAAGCAGGAGAGATGTGGTCAGGTGGAGCAGATGGCAGCAGATGCTGTCAAGTGTGTGTCTCTGTGGCCCTAGCTGCTGGAGTGTCTCTTGGGGAAATTCCCACTTGGGAAGCATGCCTTCCACCCATCACTTTTCTTTCAGTTTGTCTTTGTGCCTGGACTTGTGTGGTGTTGGGATTCAAATGCAAACGCTTTTCAAATGCAAGCTGGGCCACCCAAAGTGCTCAGATTTCAGCAGGGCTTCCAGACTAAGAAGAAACTACTAAGAATGAATCCTTTGCCTTGCCAGGCCCTGAGCCTCACCTCCAGGAACCTCCCTCCACGACACCCTCATTACCTCCAGGCCCCGCCCCTTCCCACAGAGACCACCCCACCCCCTCCCCAGGTGATAGTTTCCTGCTGAACCCATTTCCTCTGAGTGAGAAGGATCCAAGAGTGCGGCCCAAGAGCTTCTGTGGGTGAGTTTCTGTGTTTCTGTGCTGATCCCTGGCGCGGAATCCCCTGCAGGCCTGGAGTCCCAGCTGTGTCCGGGTTCCCGTGGACGTTACACTTCCCGCACCCCATACAACAGTGTTCCAGGTCGCCGCGACCCCCTGGGACATTTCCAGTTAAATCCTTATTGAATTGGTTGCAGGCCTTTGCCTTCGGGCGCGGGAATACTCTGGCCGCTTTTCCTGCTCAGAGCTCCTCCGTCCAGAAAGGCGCGATTGCGTGTTTTTTTTTTGTTTTTTTTTTGGGGGGGGGGGTTTGCCTGGGGCCTGTCCCTTCGTGTCAGGTCGCGGGCATGAGAGCATGGGGACCCCAGAGTGGCCTTTACTGAAAGGAGAGGCAGCCTTTCAGTCATCAGGCCACCCCACTGATGACCGAGGTCTGTATTAGAGCTTAACTTCTCAGCACCCTGCTTTGCAAAGGGGTACCAGAGCAGTGACAGCCCCAAATCCCCGCACAGATCTGGTCCTTGCATAGATTGCAGAGCCCCACATGGAGTGAGCCTCTATTGAGTGGTTTCTGCCCAGGAACCAAGGTAGTAGGTAATCTGGCCCTCAGGCTTTGCAGGGTGGCTTTGCTTCACCTCTGCAGGCAGCCCATGGAGAAGCAGTTTCTCTGGGAGGTTTGCCTGAGTGTGTGTCCTTGATGGAGGTCACCAAACTGGAGACAGTCCAGGGGACTCCTAGTCAGGAGCCACTTGCTTTTAGCCTGTCCCTGACTGCATTGGTCAGGAGGCCCTGGACCCATTTTGTAAGCCTGCTGTCTAAGGATGGAATGTCTGCCATTGAGATGCATGCTTTTGTGAGTTTCCTTTGCCCCGCCCCTCCCCCACACCCTCTTTGGCTCACATCTCAGTTGTGAACCTTGGAAGCCATTTCCACCTCCTGTTGGTGGCTTCCTTCATTCAGATGATGTGTTTGTGCCCTTGTGCTGTCTTTGTCTCATAAGATTTAATAGATGTTCTCTTTAAACTATATTTAAAACGCGGTCTCCTTTTTACTCTACTGCATGTTCTTAACCATTTCTGCCCATCAAAAACTAGCTTGTGCTCTGATTTGGACTACAAAAGGAACTCCAATCTCAAATATAATTTACGGAGAACATTTATTAATTATTAAAAGAGACAAAGAGAATACAAAGACGCGGACCCATCACCGGATGGAGATCATAGTGCAGTTCAGGGAAACAGTCAAGTCGGGAATCGAATGAAATAAGATTGCAACAGAGGAAACGGTCACACGTTTCTGATTGGTGGAGCATCAGTACAGCATGTTATAAATGGGACTACAGAAGCAGGGGCAGGACTGTAACTGAGCCACCTTCATTGCCAGATAGAGCATTTTACAAGATTGTTCCAAGTCCTTCTGACCCAGGCAGTCAGTGAGACTGAGAAAATCAACCACTGCATCACCTGTCTAGTTTTGGACTATTGTCTATAAGGACACTACTTGCTGTGGTAAGATGAAACATGTTCTATAAAATGTAAAACACAAAAGCCTAAGGAGCTGTTTCTCTGCTCTCTGTGGTTCTATGAGTCAGAATTCACACAACAGCTCTGACTTTATTGTTCTTCTTTTAAATGTATTTTCTTATTCTATATATGTAAAACCTTTAGAGTTTTGTGTATTTGCAAACCGGAGGCAAAAACAAGAGATATATCACTTCAACCATGGAGCTTGGTAAACAAGAGGAAAACTTTTTAGATTGAAAGAGGCTGAGACAATGGGCTCAAATATAAGAACAATTATGAGGATGGTTTAGGGCAAGCCAGTGTTTCTCCCTGTGGTGATATGGTCACTATGATTTGGAACTAACTTAGTGACACCTAACAACAACTTCTCTTGTACAGGGACTGTGTGTACAATAAGTACTGAAATGTTAGAGTGTTTCTTTTTAAAATAAGCAGTAAAGTAATTATCATTCCAGAATCTTGTTGAAAAAAATATAATCATGGTTTTAATATGTATACCTGCAATATGAATCAATAGTAAAGGGCAAAATTGAATAAATATAGATTTGTACAAGAAACCTTTTTATTAATGCATGAGAAACTTTAAAAGAAAATTTTATGACTACAGAGAATATGGGGTAAAATTATTTATAAAATACACTCTACAACAGAATATATTATACTAATATTTTAACAATAAAGGAACATATTTGATGATTACATAATATTGGTTTAGGTGAGTGAGTAGATCATACATCAGACCAGTTTATCTTTACATTTGTGGAAATGGGATGGATTGAGTTAGAGAGCGCCTATCCCTGACTTTGAGTTCATATTTCAACTTGATTAAGTGGGATTATTACCAGGGATACAAGAATGTTTCACTATTAGAAAAAATTAATGTAACCAACCACATAAATAGGACAAATAATAAGAACCATATCATATTAATAGATGCGTAAAAGGCATTTGACAATATCTACTACCTATTCCTGATAAAAACCCTCAATAACATAGAAATAGAAAGGAGAGACCTCAACACATGAAATATATTAAAGGAAACATTCTGTGTAGGACAATTAGTTGACTGTAACTTGGTCGAAATAGACACTTATTCACATAGAAAGGTTTCATAAAAACCTATGTGAACATAAGAACCCACAGATTGGGGGGAAATAAATCTTTAGCAGTGCGGGGAGAGAGAGAGAGCAAGGGAGGAGAAGAAGACAACAGGATAACTGGCATTTTCAGGGATTCCCCATCTTGATGCTCACCTGATCATACACAGGGAGCAGAGCCTGAAGCACAGGGAGCAGAGCCTGAAATCAGTGTCTGAGTTTCAGAGGCGTCCAGGTGAAAAGCAGGAGAGATGTGGTCAGGTGGAGCAGATGGCAGCAGATGCTGTCAAGTGTGTGTCTCTGTGGCCCTAGCTGCTGGAGTGTCTCTTGGGGAAATTCCCACTTGGGAAGCATGCCTTCCACCCATCACTTTTCTTTCAGTTTGTCTTTGTGCCTGGACTTGTGTGGTGTTGGGATTCAAATGCAAACGCTTTTCAAATGCAAGCTGGGCCACCCAAAGTGCTCAGATTTCAGCAGGGCTTCCAGACTAAGAAGAAACTACTAAGAATGAATCCTTTGCCTTGCCAGGCCCTGAGCCTCACCTCCAGGAACCTCCCTCCACGACACCCTCATTACCTCCAGGCCCCGCCCCTTCCCACAGAGACCACCCCACCCCCTCCCCAGGTGATAGTTTCCTGCTGAACCCATTTCCTCTGAGTGAGAAGGATCCAAGAGTGCGGCCCAAGAGCTTCTGTGGGTGAGTTTCTGTGTTTCTGTGCTGATCCCTGGCGCGGAATCCCCTGCAGGCCTGGAGTCCCAGCTGTGTCCGGGTTCCCGTGGACGTTACACTTCCCGCACCCCATACAACAGTGTTCCAGGTCGCCGCGACCCCCTGGGACATTTCCAGTTAAATCCTTATTGAATTGGTTGCAGGCCTTTGCCTTCGGGCGCGGGAATACTCTGGCCGCTTTTCCTGCTCAGAGCTCCTCCGTCCAGAAAGGCGCGATTGCGTGTTTTTTTTTTGTTTTTTTTTTGGGGGGGGGGGTTTGCCTGGGGCCTGTCCCTTCGTGTCAGGTCGCGGGCATGAGAGCATGGGGACCCCAGAGTGGCCTTTACTGAAAGGAGAGGCAGCCTTTCAGTCATCAGGCCACCCCACTGATGACCGAGGTCTGTATTAGAGCTTAACTTCTCAGCACCCTGCTTTGCAAAGGGGTACCAGAGCAGTGACAGCCCCAAATCCCCGCACAGATCTGGTCCTTGCATAGATTGCAGAGCCCCACATGGAGTGAGCCTCTATTGAGTGGTTTCTGCCCAGGAACCAAGGTAGTAGGTAATCTGGCCCTCAGGCTTTGCAGGGTGGCTTTGCTTCACCTCTGCAGGCAGCCCATGGAGAAGCAGTTTCTCTGGGAGGTTTGCCTGAGTGTGTGTCCTTGATGGAGGTCACCAAACTGGAGACAGTCCAGGGGACTCCTAGTCAGGAGCCACTTGCTTTTAGCCTGTCCCTGACTGCATTGGTCAGGAGGCCCTGGACCCATTTTGTAAGCCTGCTGTCTAAGGATGGAATGTCTGCCATTGAGATGCATGCTTTTGTGAGTTTCCTTTGCCCCGCCCCTCCCCCACACCCTCTTTGGCTCACATCTCAGTTGTGAACCTTGGAAGCCATTTCCACCTCCTGTTGGTGGCTTCCTTCATTCAGATGATGTGTTTGTGCCCTTGTGCTGTCTTTGTCTCATAAGATTTAATAGATGTTCTCTTTAAACTATATTTAAAACGCGGTCTCCTTTTTACTCTACTGCATGTTCTTAACCATTTCTGCCCATCAAAAACTAGCTTGTGCTCTGATTTGGACTACAAAAGGAACTCCAATCTCAAATATAATTTACGGAGAACATTTATTAATTATTAAAAGAGACAAAGAGAATACAAAGACGCGGACCCATCACCGGATGGAGATCATAGTGCAGTTCAGGGAAACAGTCAAGTCGGGAATCGAATGAAATAAGATTGCAACAGAGGAAACGGTCACACGTTTCTGATTGGTGGAGCATCAGTACAGCATGTTATAAATGGGACTACAGAAGCAGGGGCAGGACTGTAACTGAGCCACCTTCATTGCCAGATAGAGCATTTTACAAGATTGTTCCAAGTCCTTCTGACCCAGGCAGTCAGTGAGACTGAGAAAATCAACCACTGCATCACCTGTCTAGTTTTGGACTATTGTCTATAAGGACACTACTTGCTGTGGTAAAGATGAAACATGTTCTATAAAATGTAAAACACAAAAGCCTAAGGAGCTGTTTCTCCGCTCTCTGTGGTTCTATGAGTCAGAATTCACACAACAGCTCTGACTTTATTGTTCTTCTTTTAAATGTATTTTCTTATTCTATATATGTAAAACCTTTAGAGTTTTGTGTATTTGCAAACCGGAGGCAAAAACAAGAGATACATCACTTCAACCATGGAGCTTGGTAAACAAGAGGAAAACTTTTTAGATTGAAAGAGGCTGAGACAATGGGCTCAAATATAAGAACAATTATGAGGATGGTTTAGGGCAAGCCAGTGTTTCTCCCTGTGGTGATATGGTCACTATGATTTGGAACTAACTTAGTGACACCTAACAACAACCTCTCTTGTACAGGGACTGTGTGTACAATAAGTACTGAAATGTTAGAGTGTTTCTTTTTAAAATAAGCAGTAAAGTAATAATCATTCCAGAATCTTGTTGAAAAAAATATAATCATGGTTTTAATATGTATACCTGCAATATGAATCAATAGTAAAGGGCAAAATTGAATAAATATAGATTTGTACAAGAAACCTTTTTATTAATGCATGAGAAACTTTAAAAGAAAATTTTATGACTACAGAGAATATGGGGTAAAATTATTTATAAAATACACTCTACAACAGAATATATTATACTAATATTTTAACAATAAAGGAACATATTTGATGATTACATAATATTGGTTTAGGTGAGTGAGTAGATCATACATCAGACCAGTTTATCTTTACATTTGTGGAAATGGGATGGATTGAGTTAGAGAGCGCCTATCCCTGACTTTGAGTTCATATTTCAACTTGATTAAGTGGGATTATTACCAGGGATACAAGAATGTTTCACTATTAGAAAAAATTAATGTAACCAACCACATAAATAGGACAAATAATAAGAACCATATCATATTAATAGATGCGTAAAAGGCATTTGACAATATCTACTACCTATTCCTGATAAAAACCCTCAATAACATAGAAATAGAAAGGAGAGACCTCAACACATGAAATATATTAAAGGAAACATTCTGTGTAGGACAATTAGTTGACTGTAACTTGGTCGAAATAGACACTTATTCACATAGAAAGGTTTCATAAAAACCTATGTGAACATAAGAACCCACAGATTGGGGGGAAATAAATCTTTAGCAGTGCGGGGAGAGAGAGAGAGCAAGGGAGGAGAAGAAGACAACAGGATAACTGGCATTTTCAGGGATTCCCCATCTTGATGCTCACCTGATCATACACAGGGAGCAGAGCCTGAAGCACAGGGAGCAGAGCCTGAAATCAGTGTCTGAGTTTCAGAGGCGTCCAGGTGAAAAGCAGGAGAGATGTGGTCAGGTGGAGCAGATGGCAGCAGATGCTGTCAAGTGTGTGTCTCTGTGGCCCTAGCTGCTGGAGTGTCTCTTGGGGAAATTCCCACTTGGGAAGCATGCCTTCCACCCATCACTTTTCTTTCAGTTTGTCTTTGTGCCTGGACTTGTGTGGTGTTGGGATTCAAATGCAAACGCTTTTCAAATGCAAGCTGGGCCACCCAAAGTGCTCAGATTTCAGCAGGGCTTCCAGACTAAGAAGAAACTACTAAGAATGAATCCTTTGCCTTGCCAGGCCCTGAGCCTCACCTCCAGGAACCTCCCTCCACGACACCCTCATTACCTCCAGGCCCCGCCCCTTCCCACAGAGACCACCCCACCCCCTCCCCAGGTGATAGTTTCCTGCTGAACCCATTTCCTCTGAGTGAGAAGGATCCAAGAGTGCGGCCCAAGAGCTTCTGTGGGTGAGTTTCTGTGTTTCTGTGCTGATCCCTGGCGCGGAATCCCCTGCAGGCCTGGAGTCCCAGCTGTGTCCGGGTTCCCGTGGACGTTACACTTCCCGCACCCCATACAACAGTGTTCCAGGTCGCCGCGACCCCCTGGGACATTTCCAGTTAAATCCTTATTGAATTGGTTGCAGGCCTTTGCCTTCGGGCGCGGGAATACTCTGGCCGCTTTTCCTGCTCAGAGCTCCTCCGTCCAGAAAGGCGCGATTGCGTGTTTTTTTTTTTTTTTTTTTTTGGGGGGGGGGTTTGCCTGGGGCCTGTCCCTTCGTGTCAGGTCGCGGGCATGAGAGCATGGGGACCCCAGAGTGGCCTTTACTGAAAGGAGAGGCAGCCTTTCAGTCATCAGGCCACCCCACTGATGACCGAGGTCTGTATTAGAGCTTAACTTCTCAGCACCCTGCTTTGCAAAGGGGTACCAGAGCAGTGACAGCCCCAAATCCCCGCACAGATCTGGTCCTTGCATAGATTGCAGAGCCCCACATGGAGTGAGCCTCTATTGAGTGGTTTCTGCCCAGGAACCAAGGTAGTAGGTAATCTGGCCCTCAGGCTTTGCAGGGTGGCTTTGCTTCACCTCTGCAGGCAGCCCATGGAGAAGCAGTTTCTCTGGGAGGTTTGCCTGAGTGTGTGTCCTTGATGGAGGTCACCAAACTGGAGACAGTCCAGGGGACTCCTAGTCAGGAGCCACTTGCTTTTAGCCTGTCCCTGACTGCATTGGTCAGGAGGCCCTGGACCCATTTTGTAAGCCTGCTGTCTAAGGATGGAATGTCTGCCATTGAGATGCATGCTTTTGTGAGTTTCCTTTGCCCCGCCCCTCCCCCACACCCTCTTTGGCTCACTTCTCAGTTGTGAACCTTGGAAGCCATTTCCACCTCCTGTTGGTGGCTTCCTTCATTCAGATGATGTGTTTGTGCCCTTGTGCTGTCTTTGTCTCATAAGATTTAATAGATGTTCTCTTTAAACTATATTTAAAACGCGGTCTCCTTTTTACTCTACTGCATGTTCTTAACCATTTCTGCCCATCAAAAACTAGCTTGTGCTCTGATTTGGACTACAAAAGGAACTCCAATCTCAAATATAATTTACGGAGAACATTTATTAATTATTAAAAGAGACAAAGAGAATACAAAGACGCGGACCCATCACCGGATGGAGATCATAGTGCAGTTCAGGGAAACAGTCAAGTCGGGAATCGAATGAAATAAGATTGCAACAGAGGAAACGGTCACACGTTTCTGATTGGTGGAGCATCAGTACAGCATGTTATAAATGGGACTACAGAAGCAGGGGCAGGACTGTAACTGAGCCACCTTCATTGCCAGATAGAGCATTTTACAAGATTGTTCCAAGTCCTTCTGACCCAGGCAGTCAGTGAGACTGAGAAAATCAACCACTGCATCACCTGTCTAGTTTTGGACTATTGTCTATAAGGACACTACTTGCTGTGGTAAAGATGAAACATGTTCTATAAAATGTAAAACACAAAAGCCTAAGGAGCTGTTTCTCCGCTCTCTGTGGTTCTATGAGTCAGAATTCACACAACAGCTCTGACTTTATTGTTCTTCTTTTAAATGTATTTTCTTATTCTATATATGTAAAACCTTTAGAGTTTTGTGTATTTGCAAACCGGAGGCAAAAACAAGAGATACATCACTTCAACCATGGAGCTTGGTAAACAAGAGGAAAACTTTTTAGATTGAAAGAGGCTGAGACAATGGGCTCAAATATAAGAACAATTATGAGGATGGTTTAGGGCAAGCCAGTGTTTCTCCCTGTGGTGATATGGTCACTATGATTTGGAACTAACTTAGTGACACCTAACAACAACCTCTCTTGTACAGGGACTGTGTGTACAATAAGTACTGAAATGTTAGAGTGTTTCTTTTTAAAATAAGCAGTAAAGTAATAATCATTCCAGAATCTTGTTGAAAAAAATATAATCATGGTTTTAATATGTATACCTGCAATATGAATCAATAGTAAAGGGCAAAATTGAATAAATATAGATTTGTACAAGAAACCTTTTTATTAATGCATGAGAAACTTTAAAAGAAAATTTTATGACTACAGAGAATATGGGGTAAAATTATTTATAAAATACACTCTACAACAGAATATATTATACTAATATTTTAACAATAAAGGAACATATTTGATGATTACATAATATTGGTTTAGGTGAGTGAGTAGATCATACATCAGACCAGTTTATCTTTACATTTGTGGAAATGGGATGGATTGAGTTAGAGAGCGCCTATCCCTGACTTTGAGTTCATATTTCAACTTGATTAAGTGGGATTATTACCAGGGATACAAGAATGTTTCACTATTAGAAAAAATTAATGTAACCAACCACATAAATAGGACAAATAATAAGAACCATATCATATTAATAGATGCGTAAAAGGCATTTGACAATATCTACTACCTATTCCTGATAAAAACCCTCAATAACATAGAAATAGAAAGGAGAGACCTCAACACATGAAATATATTAAAGGAAACATTCTGTGTAGGACAATTAGTTGACTGTAACTTGGTCGAAATAGACACTTATTCACATAGAAAGGTTTCATAAAAACCTATGTGAACATAAGAACCCACAGATTGGGGGGAAATAAATCTTTAGCAGTGCGGGGAGAGAGAGAGAGCAAGGGAGGAGAAGAAGACAACAGGATAACTGGCATTTTCAGGGATTCCCCATCTTGATGCTCACCTGATCATACACAGGGAGCAGAGCCTGAAGCACAGGGAGCAGAGCCTGAAATCAGTGTCTGAGTTTCAGAGGCGTCCAGGTGAAAAGCAGGAGAGATGTGGTCAGGTGGAGCAGATGGCAGCAGATGCTGTCAAGTGTGTGTCTCTGTGGCCCTAGCTGCTGGAGTGTCTCTTGGGGAAATTCCCACTTGGGAAGCATGCCTTCCACCCATCACTTTTCTTTCAGTTTGTCTTTGTGCCTGGACTTGTGTGGTGTTGGGATTCAAATGCAAACGCTTTTCAAATGCAAGCTGGGCCACCCAAAGTGCTCAGATTTCAGCAGGGCTTCCAGACTAAGAAGAAACTACTAAGAATGAATCCTTTGCCTTGCCAGGCCCTGAGCCTCACCTCCAGGAACCTCCCTCCACGACACCCTCATTACCTCCAGGCCCCGCCCCTTCCCACAGAGACCACCCCACCCCCTCCCCAGGTGATAGTTTCCTGCTGAACCCATTTCCTCTGAGTGAGAAGGATCCAAGAGTGCGGCCCAAGAGCTTCTGTGGGTGAGTTTCTGTGTTTCTGTGCTGATCCCTGGCGCGGAATCCCCTGCAGGCCTGGAGTCCCAGCTGTGTCCGGGTTCCCGTGGACGTTACACTTCCCGCACCCCATACAACAGTGTTCCAGGTCGCCGCGACCCCCTGGGACATTTCCAGTTAAATCCTTATTGAATTGGTTGCAGGCCTTTGCCTTCGGGCGCGGGAATACTCTGGCCGCTTTTCCTGCTCAGAGCTCCTCCGTCCAGAAAGGCGCGATTGCGTGTTTTTTTTTTGTTTTTTTTTTGGGGGGGGGGGGTTTGCCTGGGGCCTGTCCCTTCGTGTCAGGTCGCGGGCATGAGAGCATGGGGACCCCAGAGTGGCCTTTACTGAAAGGAGAGGCAGCCTTTCAGTCATCAGGCCACCCCACTGATGACCGAGGTCTGTATTAGAGCTTAACTTCTCAGCACCCTGCTTTGCAAAGGGGTACCAGAGCAGTGACAGCCCCAAATCCCCGCACAGATCTGGTCCTTGCATAGATTGCAGAGCCCCACATGGAGTGAGCCTCTATTGAGTGGTTTCTGCCCAGGAACCAAGGTAGTAGGTAATCTGGCCCTCAGGCTTTGCAGGGTGGCTTTGCTTCACCTCTGCAGGCAGCCCATGGAGAAGCAGTTTCTCTGGGAGGTTTGCCTGAGTGTGTGTCCTTGATGGAGGTCACCAAACTGGAGACAGTCCAGGGGACTCCTAGTCAGGAGCCACTTGCTTTTAGCCTGTCCCTGACTGCATTGGTCAGGAGGCCCTGGACCCATTTTGTAAGCCTGCTGTCTAAGGATGGAATGTCTGCCATTGAGATGCATGCTTTTGTGAGTTTCCTTTGCCCCGCCCCTCCCCCACACCCTCTTTGGCTCACATCTCAGTTGTGAACCTTGGAAGCCATTTCCACCTCCTGTTGGTGGCTTCCTTCATTCAGATGATGTGTTTGTGCCCTTGTGCTGTCTTTGTCTCATAAGATTTAATAGATGTTCTCTTTAAACTATATTTAAAACGCGGTCTCCTTTTTACTCTACTGCATGTTCTTAACCATTTCTGCCCATCAAAAACTAGCTTGTGCTCTGATTTGGACTACAAAAGGAACTCCAATCTCAAATATAATTTACGGAGAACATTTATTAATTATTAAAAGAGACAAAGAGAATACAAAGACGCGGACCCATCACCGGATGGAGATCATAGTGCAGTTCAGGGAAACAGTCAAGTCGGGAATCGAATGAAATAAGATTGCAACAGAGGAAACGGTCACACGTTTCTGATTGGTGGAGCATCAGTACAGCATGTTATAAATGGGACTACAGAAGCAGGGGCAGGACTGTAACTGAGCCACCTTCATTGCCAGATAGAGCATTTTACAAGATTGTTCCAAGTCCTTCTGACCCAGGCAGTCAGTGAGACTGAGAAAATCAACCACTGCATCACCTGTCTAGTTTTGGACTATTGTCTATAAGGACACTACTTGCTGTGGTAAAGATGAAACATGTTCTATAAAATGTAAAACACAAAAGCCTAAGGAGCTGTTTCTCTGCTCTCTGTGGTTCTATGAGTCAGAATTCACACAACAGCTCTGACTTTATTGTTCTTCTTTTAAATGTATTTTCTTATTCTATATATGTAAAACCTTTAGAGTTTTGTGTATTTGCAAACCGGAGGCAAAAACAAGAGATATATCACTTCAACCATGGAGCTTGGTAAACAAGAGGAAAACTTTTTAGATTGAAAGAGGCTGAGACAATGGGCTCAAATATAAGAACAATTATGAGGATGGTTTAGGGCAAGCCAGTGTTTCTCCCTGTGGTGATATGGTCACTATGATTTGGAACTAACTTAGTGACACCTAACAACAACCTCTCTTGTACAGGGACTGTGTGTACAATAAGTACTGAAATGTTAGAGTGTTTCTTTTTAAAATAAGCAGTAAAGTAATAATCATTCCAGAATCTTGTTGAAAAAAATATAATCATGGTTTTAATATGTATACCTGCAATATGAATCAATAGTAAAGGGCAAAATTGAATAAATATAGATTTGTACAAGAAACCTTTTTATTAATGCATGAGAAACTTTAAAAGAAAATTTTATGACTACAGAGAATATGGGGTAAAATTATTTATAAAATACACTCTACAACAGAATATATTATACTAATATTTTAACAATAAAGGAACATATTTGATGATTACATAATATTGGTTTAGGTGAGTGAGTAGATCATACATCAGACCAGTTTATCTTTACATTTGTGGAAATGGGATGGATTGAGTTAGAGAGCGCCTATCCCTGACTTTGAGTTCATATTTCAACTTGATTAAGTGGGATTATTACCAGGGATACAAGAATGTTTCACTATTAGAAAAAATTAATGTAACCAACCACATAAATAGGACAAATAATAAGAACCATATCATATTAATAGATGCGTAAAAGGCATTTGACAATATCTACTACCTATTCCTGATAAAAACCCTCAATAACATAGAAATAGAAAGGAGAGACCTCAACACATGAAATATATTAAAGGAAACATTCTGTGTAGGACAATTAGTTGACTGTAACTTGGTCGAAATAGACACTTATTCACATAGAAAGGTTTCATAAAAACCTATGTGAACATAAGAACCCACAGATTGGGGGGAAATAAATCTTTAGCAGTGCGGGGAGAGAGAGAGAGCAAGGGAGGAGAAGAAGACAACAGGATAACTGGCATTTTCAGGGATTCCCCATCTTGATGCTCACCTGATCATACACAGGGAGCAGAGCCTGAAGCACAGGGAGCAGAGCCTGAAATCAGTGTCTGAGTTTCAGAGGCGTCCAGGTGAAAAGCAGGAGAGATGTGGTCAGGTGGAGCAGATGGCAGCAGATGCTGTCAAGTGTGTGTCTCTGTGGCCCTAGCTGCTGGAGTGTCTCTTGGGGAAATTCCCACTTGGGAAGCATGCCTTCCACCCATCACTTTTCTTTCAGTTTGTCTTTGTGCCTGGACTTGTGTGGTGTTGGGATTCAAATGCAAACGCTTTTCAAATGCAAGCTGGGCCACCCAAAGTGCTCAGATTTCAGCAGGGCTTCCAGACTAAGAAGAAACTACTAAGAATGAATCCTTTGCCTTGCCAGGCCCTGAGCCTCACCTCCAGGAACCTCCCTCCACGACACCCTCATTACCTCCAGGCCCCGCCCCTTCCCACAGAGACCACCCCACCCCCTCCCCAGGTGATAGTTTCCTGCTGAACCCATTTCCTCTGAGTGAGAAGGATCCAAGAGTGCGGCCCAAGAGCTTCTGTGGGTGAGTTTCTGTGTTTCTGTGCTGATCCCTGGCGCGGAATCCCCTGCAGGCCTGGAGTCCCAGCTGTGTCCGGGTTCCCGTGGACGTTACACTTCCCGCACCCCATACAACAGTGTTCCAGGTCGCCGCGACCCCCTGGGACATTTCCAGTTAAATCCTTATTGAATTGGTTGCAGGCCTTTGCCTTCGGGCGCGGGAATACTCTGGCCGCTTTTCCTGCTCAGAGCTCCTCCGTCCAGAAAGGCGCGATTGCGTGTTTTTTTTTTTTTTTTTTTTTTTGGGGGGGGGGTTTGCCTGGGGCCTGTCCCTTCGTGTCAGGTCGCGGGCATGAGAGCATGGGGACCCCAGAGTGGCCTTTACTGAAAGGAGAGGCAGCCTTTCAGTCATCAGGCCACCCCACTGATGACCGAGGTCTGTATTAGAGCTTAACTTCTCAGCACCCTGCTTTGCAAAGGGGTACCAGAGCAGTGACAGCCCCAAATCCCCGCACAGATCTGGTCCTTGCATAGATTGCAGAGCCCCACATGGAGTGAGCCTCTATTGAGTGGTTTCTGCCCAGGAACCAAGGTAGTAGGTAATCTGGCCCTCAGGCTTTGCAGGGTGGCTTTGCTTCACCTCTGCAGGCAGCCCATGGAGAAGCAGTTTCTCTGGGAGGTTTGCCTGAGTGTGTGTCCTTGATGGAGGTCACCAAACTGGAGACAGTCCAGGGGACTCCTAGTCAGGAGCCACTTGCTTTTAGCCTGTCCCTGACTGCATTGGTCAGGAGGCCCTGGACCCATTTTGTAAGCCTGCTGTCTAAGGATGGAATGTCTGCCATTGAGATGCATGCTTTTGTGAGTTTCCTTTGCCCCGCCCCTCCCCCACACCCTCTTTGGCTCACTTCTCAGTTGTGAACCTTGGAAGCCATTTCCACCTCCTGTTGGTGGCTTCCTTCATTCAGATGATGTGTTTGTGCCCTTGTGCTGTCTTTGTCTCATAAGATTTAATAGATGTTCTCTTTAAACTATATTTAAAACGCGGTCTCCTTTTTACTCTACTGCATGTTCTTAACCATTTCTGCCCATCAAAAACTAGCTTGTGCTCTGATTTGGACTACAAAAGGAACTCCAATCTCAAATATAATTTACGGAGAACATTTATTAATTATTAAAAGAGACAAAGAGAATACAAAGACGCGGACCCATCACCGGATGGAGATCATAGTGCAGTTCAGGGAAACAGTCAAGTCGGGAATCGAATGAAATAAGATTGCAACAGAGGAAACGGTCACACGTTTCTGATTGGTGGAGCATCAGTACAGCATGTTATAAATGGGACTACAGAAGCAGGGGCAGGACTGTAACTGAGCCACCTTCATTGCCAGATAGAGCATTTTACAAGATTGTTCCAAGTCCTTCTGACCCAGGCAGTCAGTGAGACTGAGAAAATCAACCACTGCATCACCTGTCTAGTTTTGGACTATTGTCTATAAGGACACTACTTGCTGTGGTAAAGATGAAACATGTTCTATAAAATGTAAAACACAAAAGCCTAAGGAGCTGTTTCTCTGCTCTCTGTGGTTCTATGAGTCAGAATTCACACAACAGCTCTCACTTTATTGTTCTTCTTTTAAATGTATTTTCTTATTCTATATATGTAAAACCTTTAGAGTTTTGTGTATTTGCAAACCGGAGGCAAAAACAAGAGATATATCACTTCAACCATGGAGCTTGGTAAACAAGAGGAAAACTTTTTAGATTGAAAGAGGCTGAGACAATGGGCTCAAATATAAGAACAATTATGAGGATGGTTTAGGGCAAGCCAGTGTTTCTCCCTGTGGTGATATGGTCACTATGATTTGGAACTAACTTAGTGACACCTAACAACAACCTCTCTTGTACAGGGACTGTGTGTACAATAAGTACTGAAATGTTAGAGTGTTTCTTTTTAAAATAAGCAGTAAAGTAATAATCATTCCAGAATCTTGTTGAAAAAAATATAATCATGGTTTTAATATGTATACCTGCAATATGAATCAATAGTAAAGGGCAAAATTGAATAAATATAGATTTGTACAAGAAACCTTTTTATTAATGCATGAGAAACTTTAAAAGAAAATTTTATGACTACAGAGAATATGGGGTAAAATTATTTATAAAATACACTCTACAACAGAATATATTATACTAATATTTTAACAATAAAGGAACATATTTGATGATTACATAATATTGGTTTAGGTGAGTGAGTAGATCATACATCAGACCAGTTTATCTTTACATTTGTGGAAATGGGATGGATTGAGTTAGAGAGCGCCTATCCCTGACTTTGAGTTCATATTTCAACTTGATTAAGTGGGATTATTACCAGGGATACAAGAATGTTTCACTATTAGAAAAAATTAATGTAACCAACCACATAAATAGGACAAATAATAAGAACCATATCATATTAATAGATGCGTAAAAGGCATTTGACAATATCTACTACCTATTCCTGATAAAAACCCTCAATAACATAGAAATAGAAAGGAGAGACCTCAACACATGAAATATATTAAAGGAAACATTCTGTGTAGGACAATTAGTTGACTGTAACTTGGTCGAAATAGACACTTATTCACATAGAAAGGTTTCATAAAAACCTATGTGAACATAAGAACCCACAGATTGGGGGGAAATAAATCTTTAGCAGTGCGGGGAGAGAGAGAGAGCAAGGGAGGAGAAGAAGACAACAGGATAACTGGCATTTTCAGGGATTCCCCATCTTGATGCTCACCTGATCATACACAGGGAGCAGAGCCTGAAGCACAGGGAGCAGAGCCTGAAATCAGTGTCTGAGTTTCAGAGGCGTCCAGGTGAAAAGCAGGAGAGATGTGGTCAGGTGGAGCAGATGGCAGCAGATGCTGTCAAGTGTGTGTCTCTGTGGCCCTAGCTGCTGGAGTGTCTCTTGGGGAAATTCCCACTTGGGAAGCATGCCTTCCACCCATCACTTTTCTTTCAGTTTGTCTTTGTGCCTGGACTTGTGTGGTGTTGGGATTCAAATGCAAACGCTTTTCAAATGCAAGCTGGGCCACCCAAAGTGCTCAGATTTCAGCAGGGCTTCCAGACTAAGAAGAAACTACTAAGAATGAATCCTTTGCCTTGCCAGGCCCTGAGCCTCACCTCCAGGAACCTCCCTCCACGACACCCTCATTACCTCCAGGCCCCGCCCCTTCCCACAGAGACCACCCCACCCCCTCCCCAGGTGATAGTTTCCTGCTGAACCCATTTCCTCTGAGTGAGAAGGATCCAAGAGTGCGGCCCAAGAGCTTCTGTGGGTGAGTTTCTGTGTTTCTGTGCTGATCCCTGGCGCGGAATCCCCTGCAGGCCTGGAGTCCCAGCTGTGTCCGGGTTCCCGTGGACGTTACACTTCCCGCACCCCATACAACAGTGTTCCAGGTCGCCGCGACCCCCTGGGACATTTCCAGTTAAATCCTTATTGAATTGGTTGCAGGCCTTTGCCTTCGGGCGCGGGAATACTCTGGCCGCTTTTCCTGCTCAGAGCTCCTCCGTCCAGAAAGGCGCGATTGCGTGTTTTTTTTTTGTTTTTTTTTTGGGGGGGGGGGGGTTTGCCTGGGGCCTGTCCCTTCGTGTCAGGTCGCGGGCATGAGAGCATGGGGACCCCAGAGTGGCCTTTACTGAAAGGAGAGGCAGCCTTTCAGTCATCAGGCCACCCCACTGATGACCGAGGTCTGTATTAGAGCTTAACTTCTCAGCACCCTGCTTTGCAAAGGGGTACCAGAGCAGTGACAGCCCCAAATCCCCGCACAGATCTGGTCCTTGCATAGATTGCAGAGCCCCACATGGAGTGAGCCTCTATTGAGTGGTTTCTGCCCAGGAACCAAGGTAGTAGGTAATCTGGCCCTCAGGCTTTGCAGGGTGGCTTTGCTTCACCTCTGCAGGCAGCCCATGGAGAAGCAGTTTCTCTGGGAGGTTTGCCTGAGTGTGTGTCCTTGATGGAGGTCACCAAACTGGAGACAGTCCAGGGGACTCCTAGTCAGGAGCCACTTGCTTTTAGCCTGTCCCTGACTGCATTGGTCAGGAGGCCCTGGACCCATTTTGTAAGCCTGCTGTCTAAGGATGGAATGTCTGCCATTGAGATGCATGCTTTTGTGAGTTTCCTTTGCCCCGCCCCTCCCCCACACCCTCTTTGGCTCACATCTCAGTTGTGAACCTTGGAAGCCATTTCCACCTCCTGTTGGTGGCTTCCTTCATTCAGATGATGTGTTTGTGCCCTTGTGCTGTCTTTGTCTCATAAGATTTAATAGATGTTCTCTTTAAACTATATTTAAAACGCGGTCTCCTTTTTACTCTACTGCATGTTCTTAACCATTTCTGCCCATCAAAAACTAGCTTGTGCTCTGATTTGGACTACAAAAGGAACTCCAATCTCAAATATAATTTACGGAGAACATTTATTAATTATTAAAAGAGACAAAGAGAATACAAAGACGCGGACCCATCACCGGATGGAGATCATAGTGCAGTTCAGGGAAACAGTCAAGTCGGGAATCGAATGAAATAAGATTGCAACAGAGGAAACGGTCACACGTTTCTGATTGGTGGAGCATCAGTACAGCATGTTATAAATGGGACTACAGAAGCAGGGGCAGGACTGTAACTGAGCCACCTTCATTGCCAGATAGAGCATTTTACAAGATTGTTCCAAGTCCTTCTGACCCAGGCAGTCAGTGAGACTGAGAAAATCAACCACTGCATCACCTGTCTAGTTTTGGACTATTGTCTATAAGGACACTACTTGCTGTGGTAAAGATGAAACATGTTCTATAAAATGTAAAACACAAAAGCCTAAGGAGCTGTTTCTCTGCTCTCTGTGGTTCTATGAGTCAGAATTCACACAACAGCTCTGACTTTATTGTTCTTCTTTTAAATGTATTTTCTTATTCTATATATGTAAAACCTTTAGAGTTTTGTGTATTTGCAAACCGGAGGCAAAAACAAGAGATATATCACTTCAACCATGGAGCTTGGTAAACAAGAGGAAAACTTTTTAGATTGAAAGAGGCTGAGACAATGGGCTCAAATATAAGAACAATTATGAGGATGGTTTAGGGCAAGCCAGTGTTTCTCCCTGTGGTGATATGGTCACTATGATTTGGAACTAACTTAGTGACACCTAACAACAACCTCTCTTGTACAGGGACTGTGTGTACAATAAGTACTGAAATGTTAGAGTGTTTCTTTTTAAAATAAGCAGTAAAGTAATAATCATTCCAGAATCTTGTTGAAAAAAATATAATCATGGTTTTAATATGTATACCTGCAATATGAATCAATAGTAAAGGGCAAAATTGAATAAATATAGATTTGTACAAGAAACCTTTTTATTAATGCATGAGAAACTTTAAAAGAAAATTTTATGACTACAGAGAATATGGG
Source organism: Tenrec ecaudatus (assembly GCF_050624435.1). Classification (NCBI taxonomy): domain Eukaryota; kingdom Metazoa; phylum Chordata; class Mammalia; order Afrosoricida; family Tenrecidae; genus Tenrec; species Tenrec ecaudatus. The sequence goes on from NW_027457651.1 coordinate 2,133,346, forward strand.
GTAAAATTATTTATAAAATACACTCTACAACAGAATATATTATACTAATATTTTAACAATAAAGGAACATATTTGATGATTACATAATATTGGTTTAGGTGAGTGAGTAGATCATACATCAGACCAGTTTATCTTTACATTTGTGGAAATGGGATGGATTGAGTTAGAGAGCGCCTATCCCTGACTTTGAGTTCATATTTCAACTTGATTAAGTGGGATTATTACCAGGGATACAAGAATGTTTCACTATTAGAAAAAATTAATGTAACCAACCACATAAATAGGACAAATAATAAGAACCATATCATATTAATAGATGCGTAAAAGGCATTTGACAATATGTACTACCTATTCCTGATAAAAACCCTCAATAACATAGAAATAGAAAGGAGAGACCTCAACACATGAAATATATTAAAGGAAACATTCTGTGTAGGACAATTAGTTGAGTGTAACTTGGTCGAAATAGACACTTATTCACATAGAAAGGTTTCATAAAAACCTATGTGAACATAAGAACCCACAGATTGGGGGGAAATAAATCTTTAGCAGTGCGGGGAGAGAGAGAGAGCAAGGGAGGAGAAGAAGACAACAGGATAACTGGCATTTTCAGGGATTCCCCATCTTGATGCTCACCTGATCATACACAGGGAGCAGAGCCTGAAGCACAGGGAGCAGAGCCTGAAATCAGTGTCTGAGTTTCAGAGGCGTCCAGGTGAAAAGCAGGAGAGATGTGGTCAGGTGGAGCAGATGGCAGCAGATGCTGTCAAGTGTGTGTCTCTGTGGCCCTAGCTGCTGGAGTGTCTCTTGGGGAAATTCCCACTTGGGAAGCATGCCTTCCACCCATCACTTTTCTTTCAGTTTGTCTTTGTGCCTGGACTTGTGTGGTGTTGGGATTCAAATGCAAACGCTTTTCAAATGCAAGCTGGGCCACCCAAAGTGCTCAGATTTCAGCAGGGCTTCCAGACTAAGAAGAAACTACTAAGAATGAATCCTTTGCCTTGCCAGGCCCTGAGCCTCACCTCCAGGAACCTCCCTCCACGACACCCTCATTACCTCCAGGCCCCGCCCCTTCCCACAGAGACCACCCCACCCCCTCCCCAGGTGATAGTTTCCTGCTGAACCCATTTCCTCTGAGTGAGAAGGATCCAAGAGTGCGGCCCAAGAGCTTCTGTGGGTGAGTTTCTGTGTTTCTGTGCTGATCCCTGGCGCGGAATCCCCTGCAGGCCTGGAGTCCCAGCTGTGTCCGGGTTCCCGTGGACGTTACACTTCCCGCACCCCATACAACAGTGTTCCAGGTCGCCGCGACCCCCTGGGACATTTCCAGTTAAATCCTTATTGAATTGGTTGCAGGCCTTTGCCTTCGGGCGCGGGAATACTCTGGCCGCTTTTCCTGCTCAGAGCTCCTCCGTCCAGAAAGGCGCGATTGCGTGTTTTTTTTTTGTTTTTTTTTTGGGGGGGGGGGGTTTGCCTGGGGCCTGTCCCTTCGTGTCAGGTCGCGGGCATGAGAGCATGGGGACCCCAGAGTGGCCTTTACTGAAAGGAGAGGCAGCCTTTCAGTCATCAGGCCACCCCACTGATGACCGAGGTCTGTATTAGAGCTTAACTTCTCAGCACCCTGCTTTGCAAAGGGGTACCAGAGCAGTGACAGCCCCAAATCCCCGCACAGATCTGGTCCTTGCATAGATTGCAGAGCCCCACATGGAGTGAGCCTCTATTGAGTGGTTTCTGCCCAGGAACCAAGGTAGTAGGTAATCTGGCCCTCAGGCTTTGCAGGGTGGCTTTGCTTCACCTCTGCAGGCAGCCCATGGAGAAGCAGTTTCTCTGGGAGGTTTGCCTGAGTGTGTGTCCTTGATGGAGGTCACCAAACTGGAGACAGTCCAGGGGACTCCTAGTCAGGAGCCACTTGCTTTTAGCCTTTCCCTGACTGCATTGGTCAGGAGGCCCTGGACCCATTTTGTAAGCCTGCTGTCTAAGGATGGAATGTCTGCCATTGAGATGCATGCTTTTGTGAGTTTCCTTTGCCCCGCCCCTCCCCCACACCCTCTTTGGCTCACATCTCAGTTGTGAACCTTGGAAGCCATTTCCACCTCCTGTTGGTGGCTTCCTTCATTCAGATGATGTGTTTGTGCCCTTGTGCTGTCTTTGTCTCATAAGATTTAATAGATGTTCTCTTTAAACTATATTTAAAACGCGGTCTCCTTTTTACTCTACTGCATGTTCTTAACCATTTCTGCCCATCAAAAACTAGCTTGTGCTTTGATTTGGACTACAAAAGGAACTCCAATCTCAAATATAATTTACGGAGAACATTTATTAATTATTAAAAGAGACAAAGAGAATACAAAGACGCGGACCCATCACCGGATGGAGATCATAGTGCAGTTCAGGGAAACAGTCAAGTCGGGAATCGAATGAAATAAGATTGCAACAGAGGAAACGGTCACACGTTTCTGATTGGTGGAGCATCAGTACAGCATGTTATAAATGGGACTACAGAAGCAGGGGCAGGACTGTAACTGAGCCACCTTCATTGCCAGATAGAGCATTTTACAAGATTGTTCCAAGTCCTTCTGACCCAGGCAGTCAGTGAGACTGAGAAAATCAACCACTGCATCACCTGTCTAGTTTTGGACTATTGTCTATAAGGACACTACTTGCTGTGGTAAAGATGAAACATGTTCTATAAAATGTAAAACACAAAAGCCTAAGGAGCTGTTTCTCTGCTCTCTGTGGTTCTATGAGTCAGAATTCACACAACAGCTCTGACTTTATTGTTCTTCTTTTAAATGTATTTTCTTATTCTATATATGTAAAACCTTTAGAGTTTTGTGTATTTGCAAACCGGAGGCAAAAACAAGAGATACATCACTTCAACCATGGAGCTTGGTAAACAAGAGGAAAACTTTTTAGATTGAAAGAGGCTGAGACAATGGGCTCAAATATAAGAACAATTATGAGGATGGTTTAGGCCAAGCCAGTGTTTCTCCCTGTGGTGATATGGTCACTATGATTTGGAACTAACTTAGTGACACCTAACAACAACCTCTCTTGTACAGGGACTGTGTGTACAATAAGTACTGAAATGTTAGAGTGTTTCTTTTTAAAATAAGCAGTAAAGTAATAATCATTCCAGAATCTTGTTGAAAAAAATATAATCATGGTTTTAATATGTATACCTGCAATATGAATCAATAGTAAAGGGCAAAATTGAATAAATATAGATTTGTACAAGAAACCTTTTTATTAATGCATGAGAAACTTTAAAAGAAAATTTTATGACTACAGAGAATATGGGGTAAAATTATTTATAAAATACACTCTACAACAGAATATATTATACTAATATTTTAACAATAAAGGAACATATTTGATGATTACATAATATTGGTTTAGGTGAGTGAGTAGATCATACATCAGACCAGTTTATCTTTACATTTGTGGAAATGGGATGGATTGAGTTAGAGAGCGCCTATCCCTGACTTTGAGTTCATATTTCAACTTGATTAAGTGGGATTATTACCAGGGATACAAGAATGTTTCACTATTAGAAAAAATTAATGTAACCAACCACATAAATAGGACAAATAATAAGAACCATATCATATTAATAGATGCGTAAAAGGCATTTGACAATATCTACTACCTATTCCTGATAAAAACCCTCAATAACATAGAAATAGAAAGGAGAGACCTCAACACATGAAATATATTAAAGGAAACATTCTGTGTAGGACAATTAGTTGAGTGTAACTTGGTCGAAATAGACACTTATTCACATAGAAAGGTTTCATAAAAACCTATGTGAACATAAGAACCCACAGATTGGGGGGAAATAAATCTTTAGCAGTGCGGGGAGAGAGAGAGAGCAAGGGAGGAGAAGAAGACAACAGGATAACTGGCATTTTCAGGGATTCCCCATCTTGATGCTCACCTGATCATACACAGGGAGCAGAGCCTGAAGCACAGGGAGCAGAGCCTGAAATCAGTGTCTGAGTTTCAGAGGCGTCCAGGTGAAAAGCAGGAGAGATGTGGTCAGGTGGAGCAGATGGCAGCAGATGCTGTCAAGTGTGTGTCTCTGTGGCCCTAGCTGCTGGAGTGTCTCTTGGGGAAATTCCCACTTGGGAAGCATGCCTTCCACCCATCACTTTTCTTTCAGTTTGTCTTTGTGCCTGGACTTGTGTGGTGTTGGGATTCAAATGCAAACGCTTTTCAAATGCAAGCTGGGCCACCCAAAGTGCTCAGATTTCAGCAGGGCTTCCAGACTAAGAAGAAACTACTAAGAATGAATCCTTTGCCTTGCCAGGCCCTGAGCCTCACCTCCAGGAACCTCCCTCCACGACACCCTCATTACCTCCAGGCCCCGCCCCTTCCCACAGAGACCACCCCACCCCCTCCCCAGGTGATAGTTTCCTGCTGAACCCATTTCCTCTGAGTGAGAAGGATCCAAGAGTGCGGCCCAAGAGCTTCTGTGGGTGAGTTTCTGTGTTTCTGTGCTGATCCCTGGCGCGGAATCCCCTGCAGGCCTGGAGTCCCAGCTGTGTCCGGGTTCCCGTGGACGTTACACTTCCCGCACCCCATACAACAGTGTTCCAGGTCGCCGCGACCCCCTGGGACATTTCCAGTTAAATCCTTATTGAATTGGTTGCAGGCCTTTGCCTTCGGGCGCGGGAATACTCTGGCCGCTTTTCCTGCTCAGAGCTCCTCCGTCCAGAAAGGCGCGATTGCGTGTTTTTTTTTTGTTTTTTTTTTGGGGGGGGGGGGTTTGCCTGGGGCCTGTCCCTTCGTGTCAGGTCGCGGGCATGAGAGCATGGGGACCCCAGAGTGGCCTTTACTGAAAGGAGAGGCAGCCTTTCAGTCATCAGGCCACCCCACTGATGACCGAGGTCTGTATTAGAGCTTAACTTCTCAGCACCCTGCTTTGCAAAGGGGTACCAGAGCAGTGACAGCCCCAAATCCCCGCACAGATCTGGTCCTTGCATAGATTGCAGAGCCCCACATGGAGTGAGCCTCTATTGAGTGGTTTCTGCCCAGGAACCAAGGTAGTAGGTAATCTGGCCCTCAGGCTTTGCAGGGTGGCTTTGCTTCACCTCTGCAGGCAGCCCATGGAGAAGCAGTTTCTCTGGGAGGTTTGCCTGAGTGTGTGTCCTTGATGGAGGTCACCAAACTGGAGACAGTCCAGGGGACTCCTAGTCAGGAGCCACTTGCTTTTAGCCTGTCCCTGACTGCATTGGTCAGGAGGCCCTGGACCCATTTTGTAAGCCTGCTGTCTAAGGATGGAATGTCTGCCATTGAGATGCATGCTTTTGTGAGTTTCCTTTGCCCCGCCCCTCCCCCACACCCTCTTTGGCTCACATCTCAGTTGTGAACCTTGGAAGCCATTTCCACCTCCTGTTGGTGGCTTCCTTCATTCAGATGATGTGTTTGTGCCCTTGTGCTGTCTTTGTCTCATAAGATTTAATAGATGTTCTCTTTAAACTATATTTAAAACGCGGTCTCCTTTTTACTCTACTGCATGTTCTTAACCATTTCTGCCCATCAAAAACTAGCTTGTGCTCTGATTTGGACTACAAAAGGAACTCCAATCTCAAATATAATTTATGGAGAACATTTATTAATTATTAAAAGAGACAAAGAGAATACAAAGACGCGGACCCATCACCGGATGGAGATCATAGTGCAGTTCAGGGAAACAGTCAAGTCGGGAATCGAATGAAATAAGATTGCAACAGAGGAAACGGTCACACGTTTCTGATTGGTGGAGCATCAGTACAGCATGTTATAAATGGGACTACAGAAGCAGGGGCAGGACTGTAACTGAGCCACCTTCATTGCCAGATAGAGCATTTTACAAGATTGTTCCAAGTCCTTCTGACCCAGGCAGTCAGTGAGACTGAGAAAATCAACCACTGCATCACCTGTCTAGTTTTGGACTATTGTCTATAAGGACACTACTTGCTGTGGTAAAGATGAAACATGTTCTATAAAATGTAAAACACAAAAGCCTAAGGAGCTGTTTCTCTGCTCTCTGTGGTTCTATGAGTCAGAATTCACACAACAGCTCTGACTTTATTGTTCTTCTTTTAAATGTATTTTCTTATTCTATATATGTAAAACCTTTAGAGTTTTGTGTATTTGCAAACCGGAGGCAAAAACAAGAGATATATCACTTCAACCATGGAGCTTGGTAAACAAGAGGAAAACTTTTTAGATTGAAAGAGGCTGAGACAATGGGCTCAAATATAAGAACAATTATGAGGATGGTTTAGGGCAAGCCAGTGTTTCTCCCTGTGGTGATATGGTCACTATGATTTGGAACTAACTTAGTGACACCTAACAACAACCTCTCTTGTACAGGGACTGTGTGTACAATAAGTACTGAAATGTTAGAGTGTTTCTTTTTAAAATAAGCAGTAAAGTAATAATCATTCCAGAATCTTGTTGAAAAAAATATAATCATGGTTTTAATATGTATACCTGCAATATGAATCAATAGTAAAGGGCAAAATTGAATAAATATAGATTTGTACAAGAAACCTTTTTATTAATGCATGAGAAACTTTAAAAGAAAATTTTATGACTACAGAGAATATGGGGTAAAATTATTTATAAAATACACTCTACAACAGAATATATTATACTAATATTTTAACAATAAAGGAACATATTTGATGATTACATAATATTGGTTTAGGTGAGTGAGTAGATCATACATCAGACCAGTTTATCTTTACATTTGTGGAAATGGGATGGATTGAGTTAGAGAGCGCCTATCCCTGACTTTGAGTTCATATTTCAACTTGATTAAGTGGGATTATTACCAGGGATACAAGAATGTTTCACTATTAGAAAAAATTAATGTAACCAACCACATAAATAGGACAAATAATAAGAACCATATCATATTAATAGATGCGTAAAAGGCATTTGACAATATCTACTACCTATTCCTGATAAAAACCCTCAATAACATAGAAATAGAAAGGAGAGACCTCAACACATGAAATATATTAAAGGAAACATTCTGTGTAGGACAATTAGTTGACTGTAACTTGGTCGAAATAGACACTTATTCACATAGAAAGGTTTCATAAAAACCTATGTGAACATAAGAACCCACAGATTGGGGGGAAATAAATCTTTAGCAGTGCGGGGAGAGAGAGAGAGCAAGGGAGGAGAAGAAGACAACAGGATAACTGGCATTTTCAGGGATTCCCCATCTTGATGCTCACCTGATCATACACAGGGAGCAGAGCCTGAAGCACAGGGAGCAGAGCCTGAAATCAGTGTCTGAGTTTCAGAGGCGTCCAGGTGAAAAGCAGGAGAGATGTGGTCAGGTGGAGCAGATGGCAGCAGATGCTGTCAAGTGTGTGTCTCTGTGGCCCTAGCTGCTGGAGTGTCTCTTGGGGAAATTCCCACTTGGGAAGCATGCCTTCCACCCATCACTTTTCTTTCAGTTTGTCTTTGTGCCTGGACTTGTGTGGTGTTGGGATTCAAATGCAAACGCTTTTCAAATGCAAGCTGGGCCACCCAAAGTGCTCAGATTTCAGCAGGGCTTCCAGACTAAGAAGAAACTACTAAGAATGAATCCTTTGCCTTGCCAGGCCCTGAGCCTCACCTCCAGGAACCTCCCTCCACGACACCCTCATTACCTCCAGGCCCCGCCCCTTCCCACAGAGACCACCCCACCCCCTCCCCAGGTGATAGTTTCCTGCTGAACCCATTTCCTCTGAGTGAGAAGGATCCAAGAGTGCGGCCCAAGAGCTTCTGTGGGTGAGTTTCTGTGTTTCTGTGCTGATCCCTGGCGCGGAATCCCCTGCAGGCCTGGAGTCCCAGCTGTGTCCGGGTTCCCGTGGACGTTACACTTCCCGCACCCCATACAACAGTGTTCCAGGTCGCCGCGACCCCCTGGGACATTTCCAGTTAAATCCTTATTGAATTGGTTGCAGGCCTTTGCCTTCGGGCGCGGGAATACTCTGGCCGCTTTTCCTGCTCAGAGCTCCTCCGTCCAGAAAGGCGCGATTGCGTGTTTTTTTTTTGTTTTTTTTTTGGGGGGGGGGTTTGCCTGGGGCCTGTCCCTTCGTGTCAGGTCGCGGGCATGAGAGCATGGGGACCCCAGAGTGGCCTTTACTGAAAGGAGAGGCAGCCTTTCAGTCATCAGGCCACCCCACTGATGACCGAGGTCTGTATTAGAGCTTAACTTCTCAGCACCCTGCTTTGCAAAGGGGTACCAGAGCAGTGACAGCCCCAAATCCCCGCACAGATCTGGTCCTTGCATAGATTGCAGAGCCCCACATGGAGTGAGCCTCTATTGAGTGGTTTCTGCCCAGGAACCAAGGTAGTAGATAATCTGGCCCTCAGGCTTTGCAGGGTGGCTTTGCTTCACCTCTGCAGGCAGCCCATGGAGAAGCAGTTTCTCTGGGAGGTTTGCCTGAGTGTGTGTCCTTGATGGAGGTCACCAAACTGGAGACAGTCCAGGGGACTCCTAGTCAGGAGCCACTTGCTTTTAGCCTGTCCCTGACTGCATTGGTCAGGAGGCCCTGGACCCATTTTGTAAGCCTGCTGTCTAAGGATGGAATGTCTGCCATTGAGATGCATGCTTTTGTGAGTTTCCTTTGCCCCGCCCCTCCCCCACACCCTCTTTGGCTCACATCTCAGTTGTGAACCTTGGAAGCCATTTCCACCTCCTGTTGGTGGCTTCCTTCATTCAGATGATGTGTTTGTGCCCTTGTGCTGTCTTTGTCTCATAAGATTTAATAGATGTTCTCTTTAAACTATATTTAAAACGCGGTCTCCTTTTTACTCTACTGCATGTTCTTAACCATTTCTGCCCATCAAAAACTAGCTTGTGCTCTGATTTGGACTACAAAAGGAACTCCAATCTCAAATATAATTTACGGAGAACATTTATTAATTATTAAAAGAGACAAAGAGAATACAAAGACGCGGACCCATCACCGGATGGAGATCATAGTGCAGTTCAGGGAAACAGTCAAGTCGGGAATCGAATGAAATAAGATTGCAACAGAGGAAACGGTCACACGTTTCTGATTGGTGGAGCATCAGTACAGCATGTTATAAATGGGACTACAGAAGCAGGGGCAGGACTGTAACTGAGCCACCTTCATTGCCAGATAGAGCATTTTACAAGATTGTTCCAAGTCCTTCTGACCCAGGCAGTCAGTGAGACTGAGAAAATCAACCACTGCATCACCTGTCTAGTTTTGGACTATTGTCTATAAGGACACTACTTGCTGTGGTAAAGATGAAACATGTTCTATAAAATGTAAAACACAAAAGCCTAAGGAGCTGTTTCTCTGCTCTCTGTGGTTCTATGAGTCAGAATTCACACAACAGCTCTGACTTTATTGTTCTTCTTTTAAATGTATTTTCTTATTCTATATATGTAAAACCTTTAGAGTTTTGTGTATTTGCAAACCGGAGGCAAAAACAAGAGATATATCACTTCAACCATGGAGCTTGGTAAACAAGAGGAAAACTTTTTAGATTGAAAGAGGCTGAGACAATGGGCTCAAATATAAGAACAATTATGAGGATGGTTTAGGCCAAGCCAGTGTTTCTCCCTGTGGTGATATGGTCACTATGATTTGGAACTAACTTAGTGACACCTAACAACAACCTCTCTTGTACAGGGACTGTGTGTACAATAAGTACTGAAATGTTAGAGTGTTTCTTTTTAAAATAAGCAGTAAAGTAATAATCATTCCAGAATCTTGTTGAAAAAAATATAATCATGGTTTTAATATGTATACCTGCAATATGAATCAATAGTAAAGGGCAAAATTGAATAAATATAGATTTGTACAAGAAACCTTTTTATTAATGCATGAGAAACTTTAAAAGAAAATTTTATGACTACAGAGAATATGGGGTAAAATTATTTATAAAATACACTCTACAACAGAATATATTATACTAATATTTTAACAATAAAGGAACATATTTGATGATTACATAATATTGGTTTAGGTGAGTGAGTAGATCATACATCAGACCAGTTTATCTTTACATTTGTGGAAATGGGATGGATTGAGTTAGAGAGCGCCTATCCCTGACTTTGAGTTCATATTTCAACTTGATTAAGTGGGATTATTACCAGGGATACAAGAATGTTTCACTATTAGAAAAAATTAATGTAACCAACCACATAAATAGGACAAATAATAAGAACCATATCATATTAATAGATGCGTAAAAGGCATTTGACAATATCTACTACCTATTCCTGATAAAAACCCTCAATAACATAGAAATAGAAAGGAGAGACCTCAACACATGAAATATATTAAAGGAAACATTCTGTGTAGGACAATTAGTTGAGTGTAACTTGGTCGAAATAGACACTTATTCACATAGAAAGGTTTCATAAAAACCTATGTGAACATAAGAACCCACAGATTGGGGGGAAATAAATCTTTAGCAGTGCGGGGAGAGAGAGAGAGCAAGGGAGGAGAAGAAGACAACAGGATAACTGGCATTTTCAGGGATTCCCCATCTTGATGCTCACCTGATCATACACAGGGAGCAGAGCCTGAAGCACAGGGAGCAGAGCCTGAAATCAGTGTCTGAGTTTCAGAGGCGTCCAGGTGAAAAGCAGGAGAGATGTGGTCAGGTGGAGCAGATGGCAGCAGATGCTGTCAAGTGTGTGTCTCTGTGGCCCTAGCTGCTGGAGTGTCTCTTGGGGAAATTCCCACTTGGGAAGCATGCCTTCCACCCATCACTTTTCTTTCAGTTTGTCTTTGTGCCTGGACTTGTGTGGTGTTGGGATTCAAATGCAAACGCTTTTCAAATGCAAGCTGGGCCACCCAAAGTGCTCAGATTTCAGCAGGGCTTCCAGACTAAGAAGAAACTACTAAGAATGAATCCTTTGCCTTGCCAGGCCCTGAGCCTCACCTCCAGGAACCTCCCTCCACGACACCCTCATTACCTCCAGGCCCCGCCCCTTCCCACAGAGACCACCCCACCCCCTCCCCAGGTGATAGTTTCCTGCTGAACCCATTTCCTCTGAGTGAGAAGGATCCAAGAGTGCGGCCCAAGAGCTTCTGTGGGTGAGTTTCTGTGTTTCTGTGCTGATCCCTGGCGCGGAATCCCCTGCAGGCCTGGAGTCCCAGCTGTGTCCGGGTTCCCGTGGACGTTACACTTCCCGCACCCCATACAACAGTGTTCCAGGTCGCCGCGACCCCCTGGGACATTTCCAGTTAAATCCTTATTGAATTGGTTGCAGGCCTTTGCCTTCGGGCGCGGGAATACTCTGGCCGCTTTTCCTGCTCAGAGCTCCTCCGTCCAGAAAGGCGCGATTGCGTGTTTTTTTTTTGTTTTTTTTTTTGGGGGGGGGGTTTGCCTGGGGCCTGTCCCTTCGTGTCAGGTCGCGGGCATGAGAGCATGGGGACCCCAGAGTGGCCTTTACTGAAAGGAGAGGCAGCCTTTCAGTCATCAGGCCACCCCACTGATGACCGAGGTCTGTATTAGAGCTTAACTTCTCAGCACCCTGCTTTGCAAAGGGGTACCAGAGCAGTGACAGCCCCAAATCCCCGCACAGATCTGGTCCTTGCATAGATTGCAGAGCCCCACATGGAGTGAGCCTCTATTGAGTGGTTTCTGCCCAGGAACCAAGGTAGTAGATAATCTGGCCCTCAGGCTTTGCAGGGTGGCTTTGCTTCACCTCTGCAGGCAGCCCATGGAGAAGCAGTTTCTCTGGGAGGTTTGCCTGAGTGTGTGTCCTTGATGGAGGTCACCAAACTGGAGACAGTCCAGGGGACTCCTAGTCAGGAGCCACTTGCTTTTAGCCTGTCCCTGACTGCATTGGTCAGGAGGCCCTGGACCCATTTTGTAAGCCTGCTGTCTAAGGATGGAATGTCTGCCATTGAGATGCATGCTTTTGTGAGTTTCCTTTGCCCCGCCCCTCCCCCACACCCTCTTTGGCTCACATCTCAGTTGTGAACCTTGGAAGCCATTTCCACCTCCTGTTGGTGGCTTCCTTCATTCAGATGATGTGTTTGTGCCCTTGTGCTGTCTTTGTCTCATAAGATTTAATAGATGTTCTCTTTAAACTATATTTAAAACGCGGTCTCCTTTTTACTCTACTGCATGTTCTTAACCATTTCTGCCCATCAAAAACTAGCTTGTGCTCTGATTTGGACTACAAAAGGAACTCCAATCTCAAATATAATTTACGGAGAACATTTATTAATTATTAAAAGAGACAAAGAGAATACAAAGACGCGGACCCATCACCGGATGGAGATCATAGTGCAGTTCAGGGAAACAGTCAAGTCGGGAATCGAATGAAATAAGATTGCAACAGAGGAAACGGTCACACGTTTCTGATTGGTGGAGCATCAGTACAGCATGTTATAAATGGGACTACAGAAGCAGGGGCAGGACTGTAACTGAGCCACCTTCATTGCCAGATAGAGCATTTTACAAGATTGTTCCAAGTCCTTCTGACCCAGGCAGTCAGTGAGACTGAGAAAATCAACCACTGCATCACCTGTCTAGTTTTGGACTATTGTCTATAAGGACACTACTTGCTGTGGTAAAGATGAAACATGTTCTATAAAATGTAAAACACAAAAGCCTAAGGAGCTGTTTCTCTGCTCTCTGTGGTTCTATGAGTCAGAATTCACACAACAGCTCTGACTTTATTGTTCTTCTTTTAAATGTATTTTCTTATTCTATATATGTAAAACCTTTAGAGTTTTGTGTATTTGCAAACCGGAGGCAAAAACAAGAGATATATCACTTCAACCATGGAGCTTGGTAAACAAGAGGAAAACTTTTTAGATTGAAAGAGGCTGAGACAATGGGCTCAAATATAAGAACAATTATGAGGATGGTTTAGGCCAAGCCAGTGTTTCTCCCTGTGGTGATATGGTCACTATGATTTGGAACTAACTTAGTGACACCTAACAACAACCTCTCTTGTACAGGGACTGTGTGTACAATAAGTACTGAAATGTTAGAGTGTTTCTTTTTAAAATAAGCAGTAAAGTAATAATCATTCCAGAATCTTGTTGAAAAAAATATAATCATGGTTTTAATATGTATACCTGCAATATGAATCAATAGTAAAGGGCAAAATTGAATAAATATAGATTTGTACAAGAAACCTTTTTATTAATGCATGAGAAACTTTAAAAGAAAATTTTATGACTACAGAGAATATGGGGTAAAATTATTTATAAAATACACTCTACAACAGAATATATTATACTAATATTTTAACAATAAAGGAACATATTTGATGATTACATAATATTGGTTTAGGTGAGTGAGTAGATCATACATCAGACCAGTTTATCTTTACATTTGTGGAAATGGGATGGATTGAGTTAGAGAGCGCCTATCCCTGACTTTGAGTTCATATTTCAACTTGATTAAGTGGGATTATTACCAGGGATACAAGAATGTTTCACTATTAGAAAAAATTAATGTAACCAACCACATAAATAGGACAAATAATAAGAACCATATCATATTAATAGATGCGTAAAAGGCATTTGACAATATCTACTACCTATTCCTGATAAAAACCCTCAATAACATAGAAATAGAAAGGAGAGACCTCAACACATGAAATATATTAAAGGAAACATTCTGTGTAGGACAATTAGTTGAGTGTAACTTGGTCGAAATAGACACTTATTCACATAGAAAGGTTTCATAAAAACCTATGTGAACATAAGAACCCACAGATTGGGGGGAAATAAATCTTTAGCAGTGCGGGGAGAGAGAGAGAGCAAGGGAGGAGAAGAAGACAACAGGATAACTGGCATTTTCAGGGATTCCCCATCTTGATGCTCACCTGATCATACACAGGGAGCAGAGCCTGAAGCACAGGGAGCAGAGCCTGAAATCAGTGTCTGAGTTTCAGAGGCGTCCAGGTGAAAAGCAGGAGAGATGTGGTCAGGTGGAGCAGATGGCAGCAGATGCTGTCAAGTGTGTGTCTCTGTGGCCCTAGCTGCTGGAGTGTCTCTTGGGGAAATTCCCACTTGGGAAGCATGCCTTCCACCCATCACTTTTCTTTCAGTTTGTCTTTGTGCCTGGACTTGTGTGGTGTTGGGATTCAAATGCAAACGCTTTTCAAATGCAAGCTGGGCCACCCAAAGTGCTCAGATTTCAGCAGGGCTTCCAGACTAAGAAGAAACTACTAAGAATGAATCCTTTGCCTTGCCAGGCCCTGAGCCTCACCTCCAGGAACCTCCCTCCACGACACCCTCATTACCTCCAGGCCCCGCCCCTTCCCACAGAGACCACCCCACCCCCTCCCCAGGTGATAGTTTCCTGCTGAACCCATTTCCTCTGAGTGAGAAGGATCCAAGAGTGCGGCCCAAGAGCTTCTGTGGGTGAGTTTCTGTGTTTCTGTGCTGATCCCTGGCGCGGAATCCCCTGCAGGCCTGGAGTCCCAGCTGTGTCCGGGTTCCCGTGGACGTTACACTTCCCGCACCCCATACAACAGTGTTCCAGGTCGCCGCGACCCCCTGGGACATTTCCAGTTAAATCCTTATTGAATTGGTTGCAGGCCTTTGCCTTCGGGCGCGGGAATACTCTGGCCGCTTTTCCTGCTCAGAGCTCCTCCGTCCAGAAAGGCGCGATTGCGTGTTTTTTTTTTGTTTTTTTTTTGGGGGGGGGGGGTTTGCCTGGGGCCTGTCCCTTCGTGTCAGGTCGCGGGCATGAGAGCATGGGGACCCCAGAGTGGCCTTTACTGAAAGGAGAGGCAGCCTTTCAGTCATCAGGCCACCCCACTGATGACCGAGGTCTGTATTAGAGCTTAACTTCTCAGCACCCTGCTTTGCAAAGGGGTACCAGAGCAGTGACAGCCCCAAATCCCCGCACAGATCTGGTCCTTGCATAGATTGCAGAGCCCCACATGGAGTGAGCCTCTATTGAGTGGTTTCTGCCCAGGAACCAAGGTAGTAGGTAATCTGGCCCTCAGGCTTTGCAGGGTGGCTTTGCTTCACCTCTGCAGGCAGCCCATGGAGAAGCAGTTTCTCTGGGAGGTTTGCCTGAGTGTGTGTCCTTGATGGAGGTCACCAAACTGGAGACAGTCCAGGGGACTCCTAGTCAGGAGCCACTTGCTTTTAGCCTGTCCCTGACTGCATTGGTCAGGAGGCCCTGGACCCATTTTGTAAGCCTGCTGTCTAAGGATGGAATGTCTGCCATTGAGATGCATGCTTTTGTGAGTTTCCTTTGCCCCGCCCCTCCCCCACACCCTCTTTGGCTCACATCTCAGTTGTGAACCTTGGAAGCCATTTCCACCTCCTGTTGGTGGCTTCCTTCATTCAGATGATGTGTTTGTGCCCTTGTGCTGTCTTTGTCTCATAAGATTTAATAGATGTTCTCTTTAAACTATATTTAAAACGCGGTCTCCTTTTTACTCTACTGCATGTTCTTAACCATTTCTGCCCATCAAAAACTAGCTTGTGCTCTGATTTGGACTACAAAAGGAACTCCAATCTCAAATATAATTTACGGAGAACATTTATTAATTATTAAAAGAGACAAAGAGAATACAAAGACGCGGACCCATCACCGGATGGAGATCATAGTGCAGTTCAGGGAAACAGTCAAGTCGGGAATCGAATGAAATAAGATTGCAACAGAGGAAACGGTCACACGTTTCTGATTGGTGGAGCATCAGTACAGCATGTTATAAATGGGACTACAGAAGCAGGGGCAGGACTGTAACTGAGCCACCTTCATTGCCAGATAGAGCATTTTACAAGATTGTTCCAAGTCCTTCTGACCCAGGCAGTCAGTGAGACTGAGAAAATCAACCACTGCATCACCTGTCTAGTTTTGGACTATTGTCTATAAGGACACTACTTGCTGTGGTAAAGATGAAACATGTTCTATAAAATGTAAAACACAAAAGCCTAAGGAGCTGTTTCTCTGCTCTCTGTGGTTCTATGAGTCAGAATTCACACAACAGCTCTGACTTTATTGTTCTTCTTTTAAATGTATTTTCTTATTCTATATATGTAAAACCTTTAGAGTTTTGTGTATTTGCAAACCGGAGGCAAAAACAAGAGATATATCACTTCAACCATGGAGCTTGGTAAACAAGAGGAAAACTTTTTAGATTGAAAGAGGCTGAGACAATGGGCTCAAATATAAGAACAATTATGAGGATGGTTTAGGCCAAGCCAGTGTTTCTCCCTGTGGTGATATGGTCACTATGATTTGGAACTAACTTAGTGACACCTAACAACAACCTCTCTTGTACAGGGACTGTGTGTACAATAAGTACTGAAATGTTAGAGTGTTTCTTTTTAAAATAAGCAGTAAAGTAATAATCATTCCAGAATCTTGTTGAAAAAAATATAATCATGGTTTTAATATGTATACCTGCAATATGAATCAATAGTAAAGGGCAAAATTGAATAAATATAGATTTGTACAAGAAACCTTTTTATTAATGCATGAGAAACTTTAAAAGAAAATTTTATGACTACAGAGAATATGGGGTAAAATTATTTATAAAATACACTCTACAACAGAATATATTATACTAATATTTTAACAATAAAGGAACATATTTGATGATTACATAATATTGGTTTAGGTGAGTGAGTAGATCATACATCAGACCAGTTTATCTTTACATTTGTGGAAATGGGATGGATTGAGTTAGAGAGCGCCTATCCCTGACTTTGAGTTCATATTTCAACTTGATTAAGTGGGATTATTACCAGGGATACAAGAATGTTTCACTATTAGAAAAAATTAATGTAACCAACCACATAAATAGGACAAATAATAAGAACCATATCATATTAATAGATGCGTAAAAGGCATTTGACAATATCTACTACCTATTCCTGATAAAAACCCTCAATAACATAGAAATAGAAAGGAGAGACCTCAACACATGAAATATATTAAAGGAAACATTCTGTGTAGGACAATTAGTTGACTGTAACTTGGTCGAAATAGACACTTATTCACATAGAAAGGTTTCATAAAAACCTATGTGAACATAAGAACCCACAGATTGGGGGGAAATAAATCTTTAGCAGTGCGGGGAGAGAGAGAGAGCAAGGGAGGAGAAGAAGACAACAGGATAACTGGCATTTTCAGGGATTCCCCATCTTGATGCTCACCTGATCATACACAGGGAGCAGAGCCTGAAGCACAGGGAGCAGAGCCTGAAATCAGTGTCTGAGTTTCAGAGGCGTCCAGGTGAAAAGCAGGAGAGATGTGGTCAGGTGGAGCAGATGGCAGCAGATGCTGTCAAGTGTGTGTCTCTGTGGCCCTAGCTGCTGGAGTGTCTCTTGGGGAAATTCCCACTTGGGAAGCATGCCTTCCACCCATCACTTTTCTTTCAGTTTGTCTTTGTGCCTGGACTTGTGTGGTGTTGGGATTCAAATGCAAACGCTTTTCAAATGCAAGCTGGGCCACCCAAAGTGCTCAGATTTCAGCAGGGCTTCCAGACTAAGAAGAAACTACTAAGAATGAATCCTTTGCCTTGCCAGGCCCTGAGCCTCACCTCCAGGAACCTCCCTCCACGACACCCTCATTACCTCCAGGCCCCGCCCCTTCCCACAGAGACCACCCCACCCCCTCCCCAGGTGATAGTTTCCTGCTGAACCCATTTCCTCTGAGTGAGAAGGATCCAAGAGTGCGGCCCAAGAGCTTCTGTGGGTGAGTTTCTGTGTTTCTGTGCTGATCCCTGGCGCGGAATCCCCTGCAGGCCTGGAGTCCCAGCTGTGTCCGGGTTCCCGTGGACGTTACACTTCCCGCACCCCATACAACAGTGTTCCAGGTCGCCGCGACCCCCTGGGACATTTCCAGTTAAATCCTTATTGAATTGGTTGCAGGCCTTTGCCTTCGGGCGCGGGAATACTCTGGCCGCTTTTCCTGCTCAGAGCTCCTCCGTCCAGAAAGGCGCGATTGCGTGTTTTTTTTTTTTTTTTTTGGGGGGGGGGGGGGTTTGCCTGGGGCCTGTCCCTTCGTGTCAGGTCGCGGGCATGAGAGCATGGGGACCCCAGAGTGGCCTTTACTGAAAGGAGAGGCAGCCTTTCAGTCATCAGGCCACCCCACTGATGACCGAGGTCTGTATTAGAGCTTAACTTCTCAGCACCCTGCTTTGCAAAGGGGTACCAGAGCAGTGACAGCCCCAAATCCCCGCACAGATCTGGTCCTTGCATAGATTGCAGAGCCCCACATGGAGTGAGCCTCTATTGAGTGGTTTCTGCCCAGGAACCAAGGTAGTAGGTAATCTGGCCCTCAGGCTTTGCAGGGTGGCTTTGCTTCACCTCTGCAGGCAGCCCATGGAGAAGCAGTTTCTCTGGGAGGTTTGCCTGAGTGTGTGTCCTTGATGGAGGTCACCAAACTGGAGACAGTCCAGGGGACTCCTAGTCAGGAGCCACTTGCTTTTAGCCTGTCCCTGACTGCATTGGTCAGGAGGCCCTGGACCCATTTTGTAAGCCTGCTGTCTAAGGATGGAATGTCTGCCATTGAGATGCATGCTTTTGTGAGTTTCCTTTGCCCCGCCCCTCCCCCACACCCTCTTTGGCTCACATCTCAGTTGTGAACCTTGGAAGCCATTTCCACCTCCTGTTGGTGGCTTCCTTCATTCAGATGATGTGTTTGTGCCCTTGTGCTGTCTTTGTCTCATAAGATTTAATAGATGTTCTCTTTAAACTATATTTAAAACGCGGTCTCCTTTTTACTCTACTGCATGTTCTTAACCATTTCTGCCCATCAAAAACTAGCTTGTGCTCTGATTTGGACTACAAAAGGAACTCCAATCTCAAATATAATTTACGGAGAACATTTATTAATTATTAAAAGAGACAAAGAGAATACAAAGACGCGGACCCATCACCGGATGGAGATCATAGTGCAGTTCAGGGAAACAGTCAAGTCGGGAATCGAATGAAATAAGATTGCAACAGAGGAAACGGTCACACGTTTCTGATTGGTGGAGCATCAGTACAGCATGTTATAAATGGGACTACAGAAGCAGGGGCAGGACTGTAACTGAGCCACCTTCATTGCCAGATAGAGCATTTTACAAGATTGTTCCAAGTCCTTCTGACCCAGGCAGTCAGTGAGACTGAGAAAATCAACCACTGCATCACCTGTCTAGTTTTGGACTATTGTCTATAAGGACACTACTTGCTGTGGTAAAGATGAAACATGTTCTATAAAATGTAAAACACAAAAGCCTAAGGAGCTGTTTCTCTGCTCTCTGTGGTTCTATGAGTCAGAATTCACACAACAGCTCTGACTTTATTGTTCTTCTTTTAAATGTATTTTCTTATTCTATATATGTAAAACCTTTAGAGTTTTGTGTATTTGCAAACCGGAGGCAAAAACAAGAGATATATCACTTCAACCATGGAGCTTGGTAAACAAGAGGAAAACTTTTTAGATTGAAAGAGGCTGAGACAATGGGCTCAAATATAAGAACAATTATGAGGATGGTTTAGGCCAAGCCAGTGTTTCTCCCTGTGGTGATATGGTCACTATGATTTGGAACTAACTTAGTGACACCTAACAACAACCTCTCTTGTACAGGGACTGTGTGTACAATAAGTACTGAAATGTTAGAGTGTTTCTTTTTAAAATAAGCAGTAAAGTAATAATCATTCCAGAATCTTGTTGAAAAAAATATAATCATGGTTTTAATATGTATACCTGCAATATGAATCAATAGTAAAGGGCAAAATTGAATAAATATAGATTTGTACAAGAAACCTTTTTATTAATGCATGAGAAACTTTAAAAGAAAATTTTATGACTACAGAGAATATGGGGTAAAATTATTTATAAAATACACTCTACAACAGAATATATTATACTAATATTTTAACAATAAAGGAACATATTTGATGATTACATAATATTGGTTTAGGTGAGTGAGTAGATCATACATCAGACCAGTTTATCTTTACATTTGTGGAAATGGGATGGATTGAGTTAGAGAGCGCCTATCCCTGACTTTGAGTTCATATTTCAACTTGATTAAGTGGGATTATTACCAGGGATACAAGAATGTTTCACTATTAGAAAAAATTAATGTAACCAACCACATAAATAGGACAAATAATAAGAACCATATCATATTAATAGATGCGTAAAAGGCATTTGACAATATCTACTACCTATTCCTGATAAAAACCCTCAATAACATAGAAATAGAAAGGAGAGACCTCAACACATGAAATATATTAAAGGAAACATTCTGTGTAGGACAATTAGTTGACTGTAACTTGGTCGAAATAGACACTTATTCACATAGAAAGGTTTCATAAAAACCTATGTGAACATAAGAACCCACAGATTGGGGGGAAATAAATCTTTAGCAGTGCGGGGAGAGAGAGAGAGCAAGGGAGGAGAAGAAGACAACAGGATAACTGGCATTTTCAGGGATTCCCCATCTTGATGCTCACCTGATCATACACAGGGAGCAGAGCCTGAAGCACAGGGAGCAGAGCCTGAAATCAGTGTCTGAGTTTCAGAGGCGTCCAGGTGAAAAGCAGGAGAGATGTGGTCAGGTGGAGCAGATGGCAGCAGATGCTGTCAAGTGTGTGTCTCTGTGGCCCTAGCTGCTGGAGTGTCTCTTGGGGAAATTCCCACTTGGGAAGCATGCCTTCCACCCATCACTTTTCTTTCAGTTTGTCTTTGTGCCTGGACTTGTGTGGTGTTGGGATTCAAATGCAAACGCTTTTCAAATGCAAGCTGGGCCACCCAAAGTGCTCAGATTTCAGCAGGGCTTCCAGACTAAGAAGAAACTACTAAGAATGAATCCTTTGCCTTGCCAGGCCCTGAGCCTCACCTCCAGGAACCTCCCTCCACGACACCCTCATTACCTCCAGGCCCCGCCCCTTCCCACAGAGACCACCCCACCCCCTCCCCAGGTGATAGTTTCCTGCTGAACCCATTTCCTCTGAGTGAGAAGGATCCAAGAGTGCGGCCCAAGAGCTTCTGTGGGTGAGTTTCTGTGTTTCTGTGCTGATCCCTGGCGCGGAATCCCCTGCAGGCCTGGAGTCCCAGCTGTGTCCGGGTTCCCGTGGACGTTACACTTCCCGCACCCCATACAACAGTGTTCCAGGTCGCCGCGACCCCCTGGGACATTTCCAGTTAAATCCTTATTGAATTGGTTGCAGGCCTTTGCCTTCGGGCGCGGGAATACTCTGGCCGCTTTTCCTGCTCAGAGCTCCTCCGTCCAGAAAGGCGCGATTGCGTGTTTTTTTTTTTTTTTTTGGGGGGGGGGGGTTTGCCTGGGGCCTGTCCCTTCGTGTCAGGTCGCGGGCATGAGAGCATGGGGACCCCAGAGTGGCCTTTACTGAAAGGAGAGGCAGCCTTTCAGTCATCAGGCCACCCCACTGATGACCGAGGTCTGTATTAGAGCTTAACTTCTCAGCACCCTGCTTTGCAAAGGGGTACCAGAGCAGTGACAGCCCCAAATCCCCGCACAGATCTGGTCCTTGCATAGATTGCAGAGCCCCACATGGAGTGAGCCTCTATTGAGTGGTTTCTGCCCAGGAACCAAGGTAGTAGGTAATCTGGCCCTCAGGCTTTGCAGGGTGGCTTTGCTTCACCTCTGCAGGCAGCCCATGGAGAAGCAGTTTCTCTGGGAGGTTTGCCTGAGTGTGTGTCCTTGATGGAGGTCACCAAACTGGAGACAGTCCAGGGGACTCCTAGTCAGGAGCCACTTGCTTTTAGCCTGTCCCTGACTGCATTGGTCAGGAGGCCCTGGACCCATTTTGTAAGCCTGCTGTCTAAGGATGGAATGTCTGCCATTGAGATGCATGCTTTTGTGAGTTTCCTTTGCCCCGCCCCTCCCCCACACCCTCTTTGGCTCACATCTCAGTTGTGAACCTTGGAAGCCATTTCCACCTCCTGTTGGTGGCTTCCTTCATTCAGATGATGTGTTTGTGCCCTTGTGCTGTCTTTGTCTCATAAGATTTAATAGATGTTCTCTTTAAACTATATTTAAAACGCGGTCTCCTTTTTACTCTACTGCATGTTCTTAACCATTTCTGCCCATCAAAAACTAGCTTGTGCTCTGATTTGGACTACAAAAGGAACTCCAATCTCAAATATAATTTACGGAGAACATTTATTAATTATTAAAAGAGACAAAGAGAATACAAAGACGCGGACCCATCACCGGATGGAGATCATAGTGCAGTTCAGGGAAACAGTCAAGTCGGGAATCGAATGAAATAAGATTGCAACAGAGGAAACGGTCACACGTTTCTGATTGGTGGAGCATCAGTACAGCATGTTATAAATGGGACTACAGAAGCAGGGGCAGGACTGTAACTGAGCCACCTTCATTGCCAGATAGAGCATTTTACAAGATTGTTCCAAGTCCTTCTGACCCAGGCAGTCAGTGAGACTGAGAAAATCAACCACTGCATCACCTGTCTAGTTTTGGACTATTGTCTATAAGGACACTACTTGCTGTGGTAAAGATGAAACATGTTCTATAAAATGTAAAACACAAAAGCCTAAGGAGCTGTTTCTCTGCTCTCTGTGGTTCTATGAGTCAGAATTCACACAACAGCTCTGACTTTATTGTTCTTCTTTTAAATGTATTTTCTTATTCTATATATGTAAAACCTTTAGAGTTTTGTGTATTTGCAAACCGGAGGCAAAAACAAGAGATATATCACTTCAACCATGGAGCTTGGTAAACAAGAGGAAAACTTTTTAGATTGAAAGAGGCTGAGACAATGGGCTCAAATATAAGAACAATTATGAGGATGGTTTAGGCCAAGCCAGTGTTTCTCCCTGTGGTGATATGGTCACTATGATTTGGAACTAACTTAGTGACACCTAACAACAACCTCTCTTGTACAGGGACTGTGTGTACAATAAGTACTGAAATGTTAGAGTGTTTCTTTTTAAAATAAGCAGTAAAGTAATAATCATTCCAGAATCTTGTTGAAAAAAATATAATCATGGTTTTAATATGTATACCTGCAATATGAATCAATAGTAAAGGGCAAAATTGAATAAATATAGATTTGTACAAGAAACCTTTTTATTAATGCATGAGAAACTTTAAAAGAAAATTTTATGACTACAGAGAATATGGGGTAAAATTATTTATAAAATACACTCTACAACAGAATATATTATACTAATATTTTAACAATAAAGGAACATATTTGATGATTACATAATATTGGTTTAGGTGAGTGAGTAGATCATACATCAGACCAGTTTATCTTTACATTTGTGGAAATGGGATGGATTGAGTTAGAGAGCGCCTATCCCTGACTTTGAGTTCATATTTCAACTTGATTAAGTGGGATTATTACCAGGGATACAAGAATGTTTCACTATTAGAAAAAATTAATGTAACCAACCACATAAATAGGACAAATAATAAGAACCATATCATATTAATAGATGCGTAAAAGGCATTTGACAATATCTACTACCTATTCCTGATAAAAACCCTCAATAACATAGAAATAGAAAGGAGAGACCTCAACACATGAAATATATTAAAGGAAACATTCTGTGTAGGACAATTAGTTGACTGTAACTTGGTCGAAATAGACACTTATTCACATAGAAAGGTTTCATAAAAACCTATGTGAACATAAGAACCCACAGATTGGGGGGAAATAAATCTTTAGCAGTGCGGGGAGAGAGAGAGAGCAAGGGAGGAGAAGAAGACAACAGGATAACTGGCATTTTCAGGGATTCCCCATCTTGATGCTCACCTGATCATACACAGGGAGCAGAGCCTGAAGCACAGGGAGCAGAGCCTGAAATCAGTGTCTGAGTTTCAGAGGCGTCCAGGTGAAAAGCAGGAGAGATGTGGTCAGGTGGAGCAGATGGCAGCAGATGCTGTCAAGTGTGTGTCTCTGTGGCCCTAGCTGCTGGAGTGTCTCTTGGGGAAATTCCCACTTGGGAAGCATGCCTTCCACCCATCACTTTTCTTTCAGTTTGTCTTTGTGCCTGGACTTGTGTGGTGTTGGGATTCAAATGCAAACGCTTTTCAAATGCAAGCTGGGCCACCCAAAGTGCTCAGATTTCAGCAGGGCTTCCAGACTAAGAAGAAACTACTAAGAATGAATCCTTTGCCTTGCCAGGCCCTGAGCCTCACCTCCAGGAACCTCCCTCCACGACACCCTCATTACCTCCAGGCCCCGCCCCTTCCCACAGAGACCACCCCACCCCCTCCCCAGGTGATAGTTTCCTGCTGAACCCATTTCCTCTGAGTGAGAAGGATCCAAGAGTGCGGCCCAAGAGCTTCTGTGGGTGAGTTTCTGTGTTTCTGTGCTGATCCCTGGCGCGGAATCCCCTGCAGGCCTGGAGTCCCAGCTGTGTCCGGGTTCCCGTGGACGTTACACTTCCCGCACCCCATACAACAGTGTTCCAGGTCGCCGCGACCCCCTGGGACATTTCCAGTTAAATCCTTATTGAATTGGTTGCAGGCCTTTGCCTTCGGGCGCGGGAATACTCTGGCCGCTTTTCCTGCTCAGAGCTCCTCCGTCCAGAAAGGCGCGATTGCGTGTTTTTTTTTTGTTTTTTTTTTGGGGGGGGGGGGTTTGCCTGGGGCCTGTCCCTTCGTGTCAGGTCGCGGGCATGAGAGCATGGGGACCCCAGAGTGGCCTTTACTGAAAGGAGAGGCAGCCTTTCAGTCATCAGGCCACCCCACTGATGACCGAGGTCTGTATTAGAGCTTAACTTCTCAGCACCCTGCTTTGCAAAGGGGTACCAGAGCAGTGACAGCCCCAAATCCCCGCACAGATCTGGTCCTTGCATAGATTGCAGAGCCCCACATGGAGTGAGCCTCTATTGAGTGGTTTCTGCCCAGGAACCAAGGTAGTAGGTAATCTGGCCCTCAGGCTTTGCAGGGTGGCTTTGCTTCACCTCTGCAGGCAGCCCATGGAGAAGCAGTTTCTCTGGGAGGTTTGCCTGAGTGTGTGTCCTTGATGGAGGTCACCAAACTGGAGACAGTCCAGGGGACTCCTAGTCAGGAGCCACTTGCTTTTAGCCTGTCCCTGACTGCATTGGTCAGGAGGCCCTGGACCCATTTTGTAAGCCTGCTGTCTAAGGATGGAATGTCTGCCATTGAGATGCATGCTTTTGTGAGTTTCCTTTGCCCCGCCCCTCCCCCACACCCTCTTTGGCTCACATCTCAGTTGTGAACCTTGGAAGCCATTTCCACCTCCTGTTGGTGGCTTCCTTCATTCAGATGATGTGTTTGTGCCCTTGTGCTGTCTTTGTCTCATAAGATTTAATAGATGTTCTCTTTAAACTATATTTAAAACGCGGTCTCCTTTTTACTCTACTGCATGTTCTTAACCATTTCTGCCCATCAAAAACTAGCTTGTGCTCTGATTTGGACTACAAAAGGAACTCCAATCTCAAATATAATTTACGGAGAACATTTATTAATTATTAAAAGAGACAAAGAGAATACAAAGACGCGGACCCATCACCGGATGGAGATCATAGTGCAGTTCAGGGAAACAGTCAAGTCGGGAATCGAATGAAATAAGATTGCAACAGAGGAAACGGTCACACGTTTCTGATTGGTGGAGCATCAGTACAGCATGTTATAAATGGGACTACAGAAGCAGGGGCAGGACTGTAACTGAGCCACCTTCATTGCCAGATAGAGCATTTTACAAGATTGTTCCAAGTCCTTCTGACCCAGGCAGTCAGTGAGACTGAGAAAATCAACCACTGCATCACCTGTCTAGTTTTGGACTATTGTCTATAAGGACACTACTTGCTGTGGTAAAGATGAAACATGTTCTATAAAATGTAAAACACAAAAGCCTAAGGAGCTGTTTCTCTGCTCTCTGTGGTTCTATGAGTCAGAATTCACACAACAGCTCTGACTTTATTGTTCTTCTTTTAAATGTATTTTCTTATTCTATATATGTAAAACCTTTAGAGTTTTGTGTATTTGTAAACCGGAGGCAAAAACAAGAGATACATCACTTCAACCATGGAGCTTGGTAAACAAGAGGAAAACTTTTTAGATTGAAAGAGGCTGAGACAATGGGCTCAAATATAAGAACAATTATGAGGATGGTTTAGGCCAAGCCAGTGTTTCTCCCTGTGGTGATATGGTCACTATGATTTGGAACTAACTTAGTGACACCTAACAACAACCTCTCTTGTACAGGGACTGTGTGTACAATAAGTACTGAAATGTTAGAGTGTTTCTTTTTAAAATAAGCAGTAAAGTAATAATCATTCCAGAATCTTGTTGAAAAAAATATAATCATGGTTTTAATATGTATACCTGCAATATGAATCAATAGTAAAGGGCAAAATTGAATAAATATAGATTTGTACAAGAAACCTTTTTATTAATGCATGAGAAACTTTAAAAGAAAATTTTATGACTACAGAGAATATGGGGTAAAATTATTTATAAAATACACTCTACAACAGAATATATTATACTAATATTTTAACAATAAAGGAACATATTTGATGATTACATAATATTGGTTTAGGTGAGTGAGTAGATCATACATCAGACCAGTTTATCTTTACATTTGTGGAAATGGGATGGATTGAGTTAGAGAGCGCCTATCCCTGACTTTGAGTTCATATTTCAACTTGATTAAGTGGGATTATTACCAGGGATACAAGAATGTTTCACTATTAGAAAAAATTAATGTAACCAACCACATAAATAGGACAAATAATAAGAACCATATCATATTAATAGATGCGTAAAAGGCATTTGACAATATCTACTACCTATTCCTGATAAAAACCCTCAATAACATAGAAATAGAAAGGAGAGACCTCAACACATGAAATATATTAAAGGAAACATTCTGTGTAGGACAATTAGTTGAGTGTAACTTGGTCGAAATAGACACTTATTCACATAGAAAGGTTTCATAAAAACCTATGTGAACATAAGAACCCACAGATTGGGGGGAAATAAATCTTTAGCAGTGCGGGGAGAGAGAGAGAGCAAGGGAGGAGAAGAAGACAACAGGATAACTGGCATTTTCAGGGATTCCCCATCTTGATGCTCACCTGATCATACACAGGGAGCAGAGCCTGAAGCACAGGGAGCAGAGCCTGAAATCAGTGTCTGAGTTTCAGAGGCGTCCAGGTGAAAAGCAGGAGAGATGTGGTCAGGTGGAGCAGATGGCAGCAGATGCTGTCAAGTGTGTGTCTCTGTGGCCCTAGCTGCTGGAGTGTCTCTTGGGGAAATTCCCACTTGGGAAGCATGCCTTCCACCCATCACTTTTCTTTCAGTTTGTCTTTGTGCCTGGACTTGTGTGGTGTTGGGATTCAAATGCAAACGCTTTTCAAATGCAAGCTGGGCCACCCAAAGTGCTCAGATTTCAGCAGGGCTTCCAGACTAAGAAGAAACTACTAAGAATGAATCCTTTGCCTTGCCAGGCCCTGAGCCTCACCTCCAGGAACCTCCCTCCACGACACCCTCATTACCTCCAGGCCCCGCCCCTTCCCACAGAGACCACCCCACCCCCTCCCCAGGTGATAGTTTCCTGCTGAACCCATTTCCTCTGAGTGAGAAGGATCCAAGAGTGCGGCCCAAGAGCTTCTGTGGGTGAGTTTCTGTGTTTCTGTGCTGATCCCTGGCGCGGAATCCCCTGCAGGCCTGGAGTCCCAGCTGTGTCCGGGTTCCCGTGGACGTTACACTTCCCGCACCCCATACAACAGTGTTCCAGGTCGCCGCGACCCCCTGGGACATTTCCAGTTAAATCCTTATTGAATTGGTTGCAGGCCTTTGCCTTCGGGCGCGGGAATACTCTGGCCGCTTTTCCTGCTCAGAGCTCCTCCGTCCAGAAAGGCGCGATTGCGTGTTTTTTTTTTTTTTTTTTGGGGGGGGGGGTTTGCCTGGGGCCTGTCCCTTCGTGTCAGGTCGCGGGCATGAGAGCATGGGGACCCCAGAGTGGCCTTTACTGAAAGGAGAGGCAGCCTTTCAGTCATCAGGCCACCCCACTGATGACCGAGGTCTGTATTAGAGCTTAACTTCTCAGCACCCTGCTTTGCAAAGGGGTACCAGAGCAGTGACAGCCCCAAATCCCCGCACAGATCTGGTCCTTGCATAGATTGCAGAGCCCCACATGGAGTGAGCCTCTATTGAGTGGTTTCTGCCCAGGAACCAAGGTAGTAGGTAATCTGGCCCTCAGGCTTTGCAGGGTGGCTTTGCTTCACCTCTGCAGGCAGCCCATGGAGAAGCAGTTTCTCTGGGAGGTTTGCCTGAGTGTGTGTCCTTGATGGAGGTCACCAAACTGGAGACAGTCCAGGGGACTCCTAGTCAGGAGCCACTTGCTTTTAGCCTGTCCCTGACTGCATTGGTCAGGAGGCCCTGGACCCATTTTGTAAGCCTGCTGTCTAAGGATGGAATGTCTGCCATTGAGATGCATGCTTTTGTGAGTTTCCTTTGCCCCGCCCCTCCCCCACACCCTCTTTGGCTCACATCTCAGTTGTGAACCTTGGAAGCCATTTCCACCTCCTGTTGGTGGCTTCCTTCATTCAGATGATGTGTTTGTGCCCTTGTGCTGTCTTTGTCTCATAAGATTTAATAGATGTTCTCTTTAAACTATATTTAAAACGCGGTCTCCTTTTTACTCTACTGCATGTTCTTAACCATTTCTGCCCATCAAAAACTAGCTTGTGCTCTGATTTGGACTACAAAAGGAACTCCAATCTCAAATATAATTTACGGAGAACATTTATTAATTATTAAAAGAGACAAAGAGAATACAAAGACGCGGACCCATCACCGGATGGAGATCATAGTGCAGTTCAGGGAAACAGTCAAGTCGGGAATCGAATGAAATAAGATTGCAACAGAGGAAACGGTCACACGTTTCTGATTGGTGGAGCATCAGTACAGCATGTTATAAATGGGACTACAGAAGCAGGGGCAGGACTGTAACTGAGCCACCTTCATTGCCAGATAGAGCATTTTACAAGATTGTTCCAAGTCCTTCTGACCCAGGCAGTCAGTGAGACTGAGAAAATCAACCACTGCATCACCTGTCTAGTTTTGGACTATTGTCTATAAGGACACTACTTGCTGTGGTAAAGATGAAACATGTTCTATAAAATGTAAAACACAAAAGCCTAAGGAGCTGTTTCTCTGCTCTCTGTGGTTCTATGGGTCAGAATTCACACAACAGCTCTGACTTTATTGTTCTTCTTTTAAATGTATTTTCTTATTCTATATATGTAAAACCTTTAGAGTTTTGTGTATTTGCAAACCGGAGGCAAAAACAAGAGATACATCACTTCAACCATGGAGCTTGGTAAACAAGAGGAAAACTTTTTAGATTGAAAGAGGCTGAGACAATGGGCTCAAATATAAGAACAATTATGAGGATGGTTTAGGGCAAGCCAGTGTTTCTCCCTGTGGTGATATGGTCACTATGATTTGGAACTAACTTAGTGACACCTAACAACAACCTCTCTTGTACAGGGACTGTATGTACAATAAGTACTGAAATGTTAGAGTGTTTCTTTTTAAAATAAGCAGTAAAGTAATAATCATTCCAGAATCTTGTTGAAAAAAATATAATCATGGTTTTAATATGTATACCTGCAATATGAATCAATAGTAAAGGGCAAAATTGAATAAATATAGATTTGTACAAGAAACCTTTTTATTAATGCATGAGAAACTTTAAAAGAAAATTTTATGACTACAGAGAATATGGGGTAAAATTATTTATAAAATACACTCTACAACAGAATATATTATACTAATATTTTAACAATAAAGGAACATATTTGATGATTACATAATATTGGTTTAGGTGAGTGAGTAGATCATACATCAGACCAGTTTATCTTTACATTTGTGGAAATGGGATGGATTGAGTTAGAGAGCGCCTATCCCTGACTTTGAGTTCATATTTCAACTTGATTAAGTGGGATTATTTCCAGGGATACAAGAATGTTTCACTATTAGAAAAAATTAATGTAACCAACCACATAAATAGGACAAATAATAAGAACCATATCATATTAATAGATGCGTAAAAGGCATTTGACAATATCTACTACCTATTCCTGATAAAAACCCTCAATAACATAGAAATAGAAAGGAGAGACCTCAACACATGAAATATATTAAAGGAAACATTCTGTGTAGGACAATTAGTTGAGTGTAACTTGGTCGAAATAGACACTTATTCACATAGAAAGGTTTCATAAAAACCTATGTGAACATAAGAACCCACAGATTGGGGGGAAATAAATCTTTAGCAGTGCGGGGAGAGAGAGAGAGCAAGGGAGGAGAAGAAGACAACAGGATAACTGGCATTTTCAGGGATTCCCCATCTTGATGCTCACCTGATCATACACAGGGAGCAGAGCCTGAAGCACAGGGAGCAGAGCCTGAAATCAGTGTCTGAGTTTCAGAGGCGTCCAGGTGAAAAGCAGGAGAGATGTGGTCAGGTGGAGCAGATGGCAGCAGATGCTGTCAAGTGTGTGTCTCTGTGGCCCTAGCTGCTGGAGTGTCTCTTGGGGAAATTCCCACTTGGGAAGCATGCCTTCCACCCATCACTTTTCTTTCAGTTTGTCTTTGTGCCTGGACTTGTGTGGTGTTGGGATTCAAATGCAAACGCTTTTCAAATGCAAGCTGGGCCACCCAAAGTGCTCAGATTTCAGCAGGGCTTCCAGACTAAGAAGAAACTACTAAGAATGAATCCTTTGCCTTGCCAGGCCCTGAGCCTCACCTCCAGGAACCTCCCTCCACGACACCCTCATTACCTCCAGGCCCCGCCCCTTCCCACAGAGACCACCCCACCCCCTCCCCAGGTGATAGTTTCCTGCTGAACCCATTTCCTCTGAGTGAGAAGGATCCAAGAGTGCGGCCCAAGAGCTTCTGTGGGTGAGTTTCTGTGTTTCTGTGCTGATCCCTGGCGCGGAATCCCCTGCAGGCCTGGAGTCCCAGCTGTGTCCGGGTTCCCGTGGACGTTACACTTCCCGCACCCCATACAACAGTGTTCCAGGTCGCCGCGACCCCCTGGGACATTTCCAGTTAAATCCTTATTGAATTGGTTGCAGGCCTTTGCCTTCGGGCGCGGGAATACTCTGGCCGCTTTTCCTGCTCAGAGCTCCTCCGTCCAGAAAGGCGCGATTGCGTGTTTTTTTTTTTTTTTTTTGGGGGGGGGGGTTTGCCTGGGGCCTGTCCCTTCGTGTCAGGTCGCGGGCATGAGAGCATGGGGACCCCAGAGTGGCCTTTACTGAAAGGAGAGGCAGCCTTTCAGTCATCAGGCCACCCCACTGATGACCGAGGTCTGTATTAGAGCTTAACTTCTCAGCACCCTGCTTTGCAAAGGGGTACCAGAGCAGTGACAGCCCCAAATCCCCGCACAGATCTGGTCCTTGCATAGATTGCAGAGCCCCACATGGAGTGAGCCTCTATTGAGTGGTTTCTGCCCAGGAACCAAGGTAGTAGGTAATCTGGCCCTCAGGCTTTGCAGGGTGGCTTTGCTTCACCTCTGCAGGCAGCCCATGGAGAAGCAGTTTCTCTGGGAGGTTTGCCTGAGTGTGTGTCCTTGATGGAGGTCACCAAACTGGAGACAGTCCAGGGGACTCCTAGTCAGGAGCCACTTGCTTTTAGCCTGTCCCTGACTGCATTGGTCAGGAGGCCCTGGACCCATTTTGTAAGCCTGCTGTCTAAGGATGGAATGTCTGCCATTGAGATGCATGCTTTTGTGAGTTTCCTTTGCCCCTCCCCTCCCCCACACCCTCTTTGGCTCACATCTCAGTTGTGAACCTTGGAAGCCATTTCCACCTCCTGTTGGTGGCTTCCTTCATTCAGATGATGTGTTTGTGCCCTTGTGCTGTCTTTGTCTCATAAGATTTAATAGATGTTCTCTTTAAACTATATTTAAAACGCGGTCTCCTTTTTACTCTACTGCATGTTCTTAACCATTTCTGCCCATCAAAAACTAGCTTGTGCTCTGATTTGGACTACAAAAGGAACTCCAATCTCAAATATAATTTACGGAGAACATTTATTAATTATTAAAAGAGACAAAGAGAATACAAAGACGCGGACCCATCACCGGATGGAGATCATAGTGCAGTTCAGGGAAACAGTCAAGTCGGGAATCGAATGAAATAAGATTGCAACAGAGGAAACGGTCACACGTTTCTGATTGGTGGAGCATCAGTACAGCATGTTATAAATGGGACTACAGAAGCAGGGGCAGGACTGTAACTGAGCCACCTTCATTGCCAGATAGAGCATTTTACAAGATTGTTCCAAGTCCTTCTGACCCAGGCAGTCAGTGAGACTGAGAAAATCAACCACTGCATCACCTGTCTAGTTTTGGACTATTGTCTATAAGGACACTACTTGCTGTGGTAAAGATGAAACATGTTCTATAAAATGTAAAACACAAAAGCCTAAGGAGCTGTTTCTCTGCTCTCTGTGGTTCTATGAGTCAGAATTCACACAACAGCTCTGACTTTATTGTTCTTCTTTTAAATGTATTTTCTTATTCTATATATGTAAAACCTTTAGAGTTTTGTGTATTTGCAAACCGGAGGCAAAAACAAGAGATACATCACTTCAACCATGGAGCTTGGTAAACAAGAGGAAAACTTTTTAGATTGAAAGAGGCTGAGACAATGGGCTCAAATATAAGAACAATTATGAGGATGGTTTAGGGCAAGCCAGTGTTTCTCCCTGTGGTGATATGGTCACTATGATTTGGAACTAACTTAGTGACACCTAACAACAACCTCTCTTGTACAGGGACTGTATGTACAATAAGTACTGAAATGTTAGAGTGTTTCTTTTTAAAATAAGCAGTAAAGTAATAATCATTCCAGAATCTTGTTGAAAAAAATATAATCATGGTTTTAATATGTATACCTGCAATATGAATCAATAGTAAAGGGCAAAATTGAATAAATATAGATTTGTACAAGAAACCTTTTTATTAATGCATGAGAAACTTTAAAAGAAAATTTTATGACTACAGAGAATATGGGGTAAAATTATTTATAAAATACACTCTACAACAGAATATATTATACTAATATTTTAACAATAAAGGAACATATTTGATGATTACATAATATTGGTTTAGGTGAGTGAGTAGATCATACATCAGACCAGTTTATCTTTACATTTGTGGAAATGGGATGGATTGAGTTAGAGAGCGCCTATCCCTGACTTTGAGTTCATATTTCAACTTGATTAAGTGGGATTATTACCAGGGATACAAGAATGTTTCACTATTAGAAAAAATTAATGTAACCAACCACATAAATAGGACAAATAATAAGAACCATATCATATTAATAGATGCGTAAAAGGCATTTGACAATATCTACTACCTATTCCTGATAAAAACCCTCAATAACATAGAAATAGAAAGGAGAGACCTCAACACATGAAATATATTAAAGGAAACATTCTGTGTAGGACAATTAGTTGACTGTAACTTGGTCGAAATAGACACTTATTCACATAGAAAGGTTTCATAAAAACCTATGTGAACATAAGAACCCACAGATTGGGGGGAAATAAATCTTTAGCAGTGCGGGGAGAGAGAGAGAGCAAGGGAGGAGAAGAAGACAACAGGATAACTGGCATTTTCAGGGATTCCCCATCTTGATGCTCACCTGATCATACACAGGGAGCAGAGCCTGAAGCACAGGGAGCAGAGCCTGAAATCAGTGTCTGAGTTTCAGAGGCGTCCAGGTGAAAAGCAGGAGAGATGTGGTCAGGTGGAGCAGATGGCAGCAGATGCTGTCAAGTGTGTGTCTCTGTGGCCCTAGCTGCTGGAGTGTCTCTTGGGGAAATTCCCACTTGGGAAGCATGCCTTCCACCCATCACTTTTCTTTCAGTTTGTCTTTGTGCCTGGACTTGTGTGGTGTTGGGATTCAAATGCAAACGCTTTTCAAATGCAAGCTGGGCCACCCAAAGTGCTCAGATTTCAGCAGGGCTTCCAGACTAAGAAGAAACTACTAAGAATGAATCCTTTGCCTTGCCAGGCCCTGAGCCTCACCTCCAGGAACCTCCCTCCACGACACCCTCATTACCTCCAGGCCCCGCCCCTTCCCACAGAGACCACCCCACCCCCTCCCCAGGTGATAGTTTCCTGCTGAACCCATTTCCTCTGAGTGAGAAGGATCCAAGAGTGCGGCCCAAGAGCTTCTGTGGGTGAGTTTCTGTGTTTCTGTGCTGATCCCTGGCGCGGAATCCCCTGCAGGCCTGGAGTCCCAGCTGTGTCCGGGTTCCCGTGGACGTTACACTTCCCGCACCCCATACAACAGTGTTCCAGGTCGCCGCGACCCCCTGGGACATTTCCAGTTAAATCCTTATTGAATTGGTTGCAGGCCTTTGCCTTCGGGCGCGGGAATACTCTGGCCGCTTTTCCTGCTCAGAGCTCCTCCGTCCAGAAAGGCGCGATTGCGTGTTTTTTTTTTTTTTTTTGGGGGGGGGGGTTTGCCTGGGGCCTGTCCCTTCGTGTCAGGTCGCGGGCATGAGAGCATGGGGACCCCAGAGTGGCCTTTACTGAAAGGAGAGGCAGCCTTTCAGTCATCAGGCCACCCCACTGATGACCGAGGTCTGTATTAGAGCTTAACTTCTCAGCACCCTGCTTTGCAAAGGGGTACCAGAGCAGTGACAGCCCCAAATCCCCGCACAGATCTGGTCCTTGCATAGATTGCAGAGCCCCACATGGAGTGAGCCTCTATTGAGTGGTTTCTGCCCAGGAACCAAGGTAGTAGGTAATCTGGCCCTCAGGCTTTGCAGGGTGGCTTTGCTTCACCTCTGCAGGCAGCCCATGGAGAAGCAGTTTCTCTGGGAGGTTTGCCTGAGTGTGTGTCCTTGATGGAGGTCACCAAACTGGAGACAGTCCAGGGGACTCCTAGTCAGGAGCCACTTGCTTTTAGCCTGTCCCTGACTGCATTGGTCAGGAGGCCCTGGACCCATTTTGTAAGCCTGCTGTCTAAGGATGGAATGTCTGCCATTGAGATGCATGCTTTTGTGAGTTTCCTTTGCCCCGCCCCTCCCCCACACCCTCTTTGGCTCACATCTCAGTTGTGAACCTTGGAAGCCATTTCCACCTCCTGTTGGTGGCTTCCTTCATTCAGATGATGTGTTTGTGCCCTTGTGCTGTCTTTGTCTCATAAGATTTAATAGATGTTCTCTTTAAACTATATTTAAAACGCGGTCTCCTTTTTACTCTACTGCATGTTCTTAACCATTTCTGCCCATCAAAAACTAGCTTGTGCTCTGATTTGGACTACAAAAGGAACTCCAATCTCAAATATAATTTACGGAGAACATTTATTAATTATTAAAAGAGACAAAGAGAATACAAAGACGCGGACCCATCACCGGATGGAGATCATAGTGCAGTTCAGGGAAACAGTCAAGTCGGGAATCGAATGAAATAAGATTGCAACAGAGGAAACGGTCACACGTTTCTGATTGGTGGAGCATCAGTACAGCATGTTATAAATGGGACTACAGAAGCAGGGGCAGGACTGTAACTGAGCCACCTTCATTGCCAGATAGAGCATTTTACAAGATTGTTCCAAGTCCTTCTGACCCAGGCAGTCAGTGAGACTGAGAAAATCAACCACTGCATCACCTGTCTAGTTTTGGACTATTGTCTATAAGGACACTACTTGCTGTGGTAAAGATGAAACATGTTCTATAAAATGTAAAACACAAAAGCCTAAGGAGCTGTTTCTCCGCTCTCTGTGGTTCTATGAGTCAGAATTCACACAACAGCTCTGACTTTATTGTTCTTCTTTTAAATGTATTTTCTTATTCTATATATGTAAAACCTTTAGAGTTTTGTGTATTTGCAAACCGGAGGCAAAAACAAGAGATACATCACTTCAACCATGGAGCTTGGTAAACAAGAGGAAAACTTTTTAGATTGAAAGAGGCTGAGACAATGGGCTCAAATATAAGAACAATTATGAGGATGGTTTAGGCCAAGCCAGTGTTTCTCCCTGTGGTGATATGGTCACTATGATTTGGAACTAACTTAGTGACACCTAACAACAACCTCTCTTGTACAGGGACTGTGTGTACAATAAGTACTGAAATGTTAGAGTGTTTCTTTTTAAAATAAGCAGTAAAGTAATAATCATTCCAGAATCTTGTTGAAAAAAATATAATCATGGTTTTAATATGTATACCTGCAATATGAATCAATAGTAAAGGGCAAAATTGAATAAATATAGATTTGTACAAGAAACCTTTTTATTAATGCATGAGAAACTTTAAAAGAAAATTTTATGACTACAGAGAATATGGGGTAAAATTATTTATAAAATACACTCTACAACAGAATATATTATACTAATATTTTAACAATAAAGGAACATATTTGATGATTACATAATATTGGTTTAGGTGAGTGAGTAGATCATACATCAGACCAGTTTATCTTTACATTTGTGGAAATGGGATGGATTGAGTTAGAGAGCGCCTATCCCTGACTTTGAGTTCATATTTCAACTTGATTAAGTGGGATTATTACCAGGGATACAAGAATGTTTCACTATTAGAAAAAATTAATGTAACCAACCACATAAATAGGACAAATAATAAGAACCATATCATATTAATAGATGCGTAAAAGGCATTTGACAATATCTACTACCTATTCCTGATAAAAACCCTCAATAACATAGAAATAGAAAGGAGAGACCTCAACACATGAAATATATTAAAGGAAACATTCTGTGTAGGACAATTAGTTGACTGTAACTTGGTCGAAATAGACACTTATTCACATAGAAAGGTTTCATAAAAACCTATGTGAACATAAGAACCCACAGATTGGGGGGAAATAAATCTTTAGCAGTGCGGGGAGAGAGAGAGAGCAAGGGAGGAGAAGAAGACAACAGGATAACTGGCATTTTCAGGGATTCCCCATCTTGATGCTCACCTGATCATACACAGGGAGCAGAGCCTGAAGCACAGGGAGCAGAGCCTGAAATCAGTGTCTGAGTTTCAGAGGCGTCCAGGTGAAAAGCAGGAGAGATGTGGTCAGGTGGAGCAGATGGCAGCAGATGCTGTCAAGTGTGTGTCTCTGTGGCCCTAGCTGCTGGAGTGTCTCTTGGGGAAATTCCCACTTGGGAAGCATGCCTTCCACCCATCACTTTTCTTTCAGTTTGTCTTTGTGCCTGGACTTGTGTGGTGTTGGGATTCAAATGCAAACGCTTTTCAAATGCAAGCTGGGCCACCCAAAGTGCTCAGATTTCAGCAGGGCTTCCAGACTAAGAAGAAACTACTAAGAATGAATCCTTTGCCTTGCCAGGCCCTGAGCCTCACCTCCAGGAACCTCCCTCCACGACACCCTCATTACCTCCAGGCCCCGCCCCTTCCCACAGAGCCCACCCCACCCCCTCCCCAGGTGATAGTTTCCTGCTGAACCCATTTCCTCTGAGTGAGAAGGATCCAAGAGTGCGGCCCAAGAGCTTCTGTGGGTGAGTTTCTGTGTTTCTGTGCTGATCCCTGGCGCGGAATCCCCTGCAGGCCTGGAGTCCCAGCTGTGTCCGGGTTCCCGTGGACGTTACACTTCCCGCACCCCATACAACAGTGTTCCAGGTCGCCGCGACCCCCTGGGACATTTCCAGTTAAATCCTTATTGAATTGGTTGCAGGCCTTTGCCTTCGGGCGCGGGAATACTCTGGCCGCTTTTCCTGCTCAGAGCTCCTCCGTCCAGAAAGGCGCGATTGCGTGTTTTTTTTTTGTTTTTTTTTTGGGGGGGGGTTTGCCTGGGGCCTGTCCCTTCGTGTCAGGTCGCGGGCATGAGAGCATGGGGACCCCAGAGTGGCCTTTACTGAAAGGAGAGGCAGCCTTTCAGTCATCAGGCCACCCCACTGATGACCGAGGTCTGTATTAGAGCTTAACTTCTCAGCACCCTGCTTTGCAAAGGGGTACCAGAGCAGTGACAGCCCCAAATCCCCGCACAGATCTGGTCCTTGCATAGATTGCAGAGCCCCACATGGAGTGAGCCTCTATTGAGTGGTTTCTGCCCAGGAACCAAGGTAGTAGGTAATCTGGCCCTCAGGCTTTGCAGGGTGGCTTTGCTTCACCTCTGCAGGCAGCCCATGGAGAAGCAGTTTCTCTGGGAGGTTTGCCTGAGTGTGTGTCCTTGATGGAGGTCACCAAACTGGAGACAGTCCAGGGGACTCCTAGTCAGGAGCCACTTGCTTTTAGCCTGTCCCTGACTGCATTGGTCAGGAGGCCCTGGACCCATTTTGTAAGCCTGCTGTCTAAGGATGGAATGTCTGCCATTGAGATGCATGCTTTTGTGAGTTTCCTTTGCCCCGCCCCTCCCCCACACCCTCTTTGGCTCACATCTCAGTTGTGAACCTTGGAAGCCATTTCCACCTCCTGTTGGTGGCTTCCTTCATTCAGATGATGTGTTTGTGCCCTTGTGCTGTCTTTGTCTCATAAGATTTAATAGATGTTCTCTTTAAACTATATTTAAAACGCGGTCTCCTTTTTACTCTACTGCATGTTCTTAACCATTTCTGCCCATCAAAAACTAGCTTGTGCTCTGATTTGGACTACAAAAGGAACTCCAATCTCAAATATAATTTACGGAGAACATTTATTAATTATTAAAAGAGACAAAGAGAATACAAAGA
The DNA here is from genome assembly GCF_050624435.1 of Tenrec ecaudatus. Taxonomy (NCBI): domain Eukaryota; kingdom Metazoa; phylum Chordata; class Mammalia; order Afrosoricida; family Tenrecidae; genus Tenrec; species Tenrec ecaudatus. Next base: position 2,171,950 of record NW_027457651.1, read on the forward strand.
CGCGGACCCATCACCGGATGGAGATCATAGTGCAGTTCAGGGAAACAGTCAAGTCGGGAATCGAATGAAATAAGATTGCAACAGAGGAAACGGTCACACGTTTCTGATTGGTGGAGCATCAGTACAGCATGTTATAAATGGGACTACAGAAGCAGGGGCAGGACTGTAACTGAGCCACCTTCATTGCCAGATAGAGCATTTTACAAGATTGTTCCAAGTCCTTCTGACCCAGGCAGTCAGTGAGACTGAGAAAATCAACCACTGCATCACCTGTCTAGTTTTGGACTATTGTCTATAAGGACACTACTTGCTGTGGTAAAGATGAAACATGTTCTATAAAATGTAAAACACAAAAGCCTAAGGAGCTGTTTCTCCGCTCTCTGTGGTTCTATGAGTCAGAATTCACACAACAGCTCTGACTTTATTGTTCTTCTTTTAAATGTATTTTCTTATTCTATATATGTAAAACCTTTAGAGTTTTGTGTATTTGCAAACCGGAGGCAAAAACAAGAGATATATCACTTCAACCATGGAGCTTGGTAAACAAGAGGAAAACTTTTTAGATTGAAAGAGGCTGAGACAATGGGCTCAAATATAAGAACAATTATGAGGATGGTTTAGGCCAAGCCAGTGTTTCTCCCTGTGGTGATATGGTCACTATGATTTGGAACTAACTTAGTGACACCTAACAACAACCTCTCTTGTACAGGGACTGTGTGTACAATAAGTACTGAAATGTTAGAGTGTTTCTTTTTAAAATAAGCAGTAAAGTAATAATCATTCCAGAATCTTGTTGAAAAAAATATAATCATGGTTTTAATATGTATACCTGCAATATGAATCAATAGTAAAGGGCAAAATTGAATAAATATAGATTTGTACAAGAAACCTTTTTATTAATGCATGAGAAACTTTAAAAGAAAATTTTATGACTACAGAGAATATGGGGTAAAATTATTTATAAAATACACTCTACAACAGAATATATTATACTAATATTTTAACAATAAAGGAACATATTTGATGATTACATAATATTGGTTTAGGTGAGTGAGTAGATCATACATCAGACCAGTTTATCTTTACATTTGTGGAAATGGGATGGATTGAGTTAGAGAGCGCCTATCCCTGACTTTGAGTTCATATTTCAACTTGATTAAGTGAGATTATTACCAGGGATACAAGAATGTTTCACTATTAGAAAAAATTAATGTAACCAACCACATAAATAGGACAAATAATAAGAACCATATCATATTAATAGATGCGTAAAAGGCATTTGACAATATCTACTACCTATTCCTGATAAAAACCCTCAATAACATAGAAATAGAAAGGAGAGACCTCAACACATGAAATATATTAAAGGAAACATTCTGTGTAGGACAATTAGTTGACTGTAACTTGGTCGAAATAGACACTTATTCACATAGAAAGGTTTCATAAAAACCTATGTGAACATAAGAACCCACAGATTGGGGGGAAATAAATCTTTAGCAGTGCGGGGAGAGAGAGAGAGCAAGGGAGGAGAAGAAGACAACAGGATAACTGGCATTTTCAGGGATTCCCCATCTTGATGCTCACCTGATCATACACAGGGAGCAGAGCCTGAAGCACAGGGAGCAGAGCCTGAAATCAGTGTCTGAGTTTCAGAGGCGTCCAGGTGAAAAGCAGGAGAGATGTGGTCAGGTGGAGCAGATGGCAGCAGATGCTGTCAAGTGTGTGTCTCTGTGGCCCTAGCTGCTGGAGTGTCTCTTGGGGAAATTCCCACTTGGGAAGCATGCCTTCCACCCATCACTTTTCTTTCAGTTTGTCTTTGTGCCTGGACTTGTGTGGTGTTGGGATTCAAATGCAAACGCTTTTCAAATGCAAGCTGGGCCACCCAAAGTGCTCAGATTTCAGCAGGGCTTCCAGACTAAGAAGAAACTACTAAGAATGAATCCTTTGCCTTGCCAGGCCCTGAGCCTCACCTCCAGGAACCTCCCTCCACGACACCCTCATTACCTCCAGGCCCCGCCCCTTCCCACAGAGACCACCCCACCCCCTCCCCAGGTGATAGTTTCCTGCTGAACCCATTTCCTCTGAGTGAGAAGGATCCAAGAGTGCGGCCCAAGAGCTTCTGTGGGTGAGTTTCTGTGTTTCTGTGCTGATCCCTGGCGCGGAATCCCCTGCAGGCCTGGAGTCCCAGCTGTGTCCGGGTTCCCGTGGACGTTACACTTCCCGCACCCCATACAACAGTGTTCCAGGTCGCCGCGACCCCCTGGGACATTTCCAGTTAAATCCTTATTGAATTGGTTGCAGGCCTTTGCCTTCGGGCGCGGGAATACTCTGGCCGCTTTTCCTGCTCAGAGCTCCTCCGTCCAGAAAGGCGCGATTGCGTGTTTTTTTTGTTTTTTTTTTGGGGGGGGGGGGTTTGCCTGGGGCCTGTCCCTTCGTGTCAGGTCGCGGGCATGAGAGCATGGGGACCCCAGAGTGGCCTTTACTGAAAGGAGAGGCAGCCTTTCAGTCATCAGGCCACCCCACTGATGACCGAGGTCTGTATTAGAGCTTAACTTCTCAGCACCCTGCTTTGCAAAGGGGTACCAGAGCAGTGACAGCCCCAAATCCCCGCACAGATCTGGTCCTTGCATAGATTGCAGAGCCCCACATGGAGTGAGCCTCTATTGAGTGGTTTCTGCCCAGGAACCAAGGTAGTAGGTAATCTGGCCCTCAGGCTTTGCAGGGTGGCTTTGCTTCACCTCTGCAGGCAGCCCATGGAGAAGCAGTTTCTCTGGGAGGTTTGCCTGAGTGTGTGTCCTTGATGGAGGTCACCAAACTGGAGACAGTCCAGGGGACTCCTAGTCAGGAGCCACTTGCTTTTAGCCTGTCCCTGACTGCATTGGTCAGGAGGCCCTGGACCCATTTTGTAAGCCTGCTGTCTAAGGATGGAATGTCTGCCATTGAGATGCATGCTTTTGTGAGTTTCCTTTGCCCCGCCCCTCCCCCACACCCTCTTTGGCTCACATCTCAGTTGTGAACCTTGGAAGCCATTTCCACCTCCTGTTGGTGGCTTCCTTCATTCAGATGATGTGTTTGTGCCCTTGTGCTGTCTTTGTCTCATAAGATTTAATAGATGTTCTCTTTAAACTATATTTAAAACGCGGTCTCCTTTTTACTCTACTGCATGTTCTTAACCATTTCTGCCCATCAAAAACTAGCTTGTGCTCTGATTTGGACTACAAAAGGAACTCCAATCTCAAATATAATTTACGGAGAACATTTATTAATTATTAAAAGAGACAAAGAGAATACAAAGACGCGGACCCATCACCGGATGGAGATCATAGTGCAGTTCAGGGAAACAGTCAAGTCGGGAATCGAATGAAATAAGATTGCAACAGAGGAAACGGTCACACGTTTCTGATTGGTGGAGCATCAGTACAGCATGTTATAAATGGGACTACATAAGCAGGGGCAGGACTGTAACTGAGCCACCTTCATTGCCAGATAGAGCATTTTACAAGATTGTTCCAAGTCCTTCTGACCCAGGCAGTCAGTGAGACTGAGAAAATCAACCACTGCATCACCTGTCTAGTTTTGGACTATTGTCTATAAGGACACTACTTGCTGTGGTAAAGATGAAACATGTTCTATAAAATGTAAAACACAAAAGCCTAAGGAGCTGTTTCTCCGCTCTCTGTGGTTCTATGGGTCAGAATTCACACAACAGCTCTGACTTTATTGTTCTTCTTTTAAATGTATTTTCTTATTCTATATATGTAAAACCTTTAGAGTTTTGTGTATTTGCAAACCGGAGGCAAAAACAAGAGATACATCACTTCAACCATGGAGCTTGGTAAACAAGAGGAAAACTTTTTAGATTGAAAGAGGCTGAGACAATGGGCTCAAATATAAGAACAATTATGAGGATGGTTTAGGGCAAGCCAGTGTTTCTCCCTGTGGTGATATGGTCACTATGATTTGGAACTAACTTAGTGACACCTAACAACAACCTCTCTTGTACAGGGACTGTATGTACAATAAGTACTGAAATGTTAGAGTGTTTCTTTTTAAAATAAGCAGTAAAGTAATAATCATTCCAGAATCTTGTTGAAAAAAATATAATCATGGTTTTAATATGTATACCTGCAATATGAATCAATAGTAAAGGGCAAAATTGAATAAATATAGATTTGTACAAGAAACCTTTTTATTAATGCATGAGAAACTTTAAAAGAAAATTTTATGACTACAGAGAATATGGGGTAAAATTATTTATAAAATACACTCTACAACAGAATATATTATACTAATATTTTAACAATAAAGGAACATATTTGATGATTACATAATATTGGTTTAGGTGAGTGAGTAGATCATACATCAGACCAGTTTATCTTTACATTTGTGGAAATGGGATGGATTGAGTTAGAGAGCGCCTATCCCTGACTTTGAGTTCATATTTCAACTTGATTAAGTGGGATTATTACCAGGGATACAAGAATGTTTCACTATTAGAAAAAATTAATGTAACCAACCACATAAATAGGACAAATAATAAGAACCATATCATATTAATAGATGCGTAAAAGGCATTTGACAATATCTACTACCTATTCCTGATAAAAACCCTCAATAACATAGAAATAGAAAGGAGAGACCTCAACACATGAAATATATTAAAGGAAACATTCTGTGTAGGACAATTAGTTGAGTGTAACTTGGGCGAAATAGACACTTATTCACATAGAAAGGTTTCATAAAAACCTATGTGAACATAAGAACCCACAGATTGGGGGGAAATAAATCTTTAGCAGTGCGGGGAGAGAGAGAGAGCAAGGGAGGAGAAGAAGACAACAGGATAACTGGCATTTTCAGGGATTCCCCATCTTGATGCTCACCTGATCATACACAGGGAGCAGAGCCTGAAGCACAGGGAGCAGAGCCTGAAATCAGTGTCTGAGTTTCAGAGGCGTCCAGGTGAAAAGCAGGAGAGATGTGGTCAGGTGGAGCAGATGGCAGCAGATGCTGTCAAGTGTGTGTCTCTGTGGCCCTAGCTGCTGGAGTGTCTCTTGGGGAAATTCCCACTTGGGAAGCATGCCTTCCACCCATCACTTTTCTTTCAGTTTGTCTTTGTGCCTGGACTTGTGTGGTGTTGGGATTCAAATGCAAACGCTTTTCAAATGCAAGCTGGGCCACCCAAAGTGCTCAGATTTCAGCAGGGCTTCCAGACTAAGAAGAAACTACTAAGAATGAATCCTTTGCCTTGCCAGGCCCTGAGCCTCACCTCCAGGAACCTCCCTCCACGACACCCTCATTACCTCCAGGCCCCGCCCCTTCCCACAGAGACCACCCCACCCCCTCCCCAGGTGATAGTTTCCTGCTGAACCCATTTCCTCTGAGTGAGAAGGATCCAAGAGTGCGGCCCAAGAGCTTCTGTGGGTGAGTTTCTGTGTTTCTGTGCTGATCCCTGGCGCGGAATCCCCTGCAGGCCTGGAGTCCCAGCTGTGTCCGGGTTCCCGTGGACGTTACACTTCCCGCACCCCATACAACAGTGTTCCAGGTCGCCGCGACCCCCTGGGACATTTCCAGTTAAATCCTTATTGAATTGGTTGCAGGCCTTTGCCTTCGGGCGCGGGAATACTCTGGCCGCTTTCCCTGCTCAGAGCTCCTCCGTCCAGAAAGGCGCGATTGCGTGTTTTTTTTTTGTTTTTTTTTTGGGGGGGGGGGGTTTGCCTGGGGCCTGTCCCTTCGTGTCAGGTCGCGGGCATGAGAGCATGGGGACCCCAGAGTGGCCTTTACTGAAAGGAGAGGCAGCCTTTCAGTCATCAGGCCACCCCACTGATGACCGAGGTCTGTATTAGAGCTTAACTTCTCAGCACCCTGCTTTGCAAAGGGGTACCAGAGCAGTGACAGCCCCAAATCCCCGCACAGATCTGGTCCTTGCATAGATTGCAGAGCCCCACATGGAGTGAGCCTCTATTGAGTGGTTTCTGCCCAGGAACCAAGGTAGTAGGTAATCTGGCCCTCAGGCTTTGCAGGGTGGCTTTGCTTCACCTCTGCAGGCAGCCCATGGAGAAGCAGTTTCTCTGGGAGGTTTGCCTGAGTGTGTGTCCTTGATGGAGGTCACCAAACTGGAGACAGTCCAGGGGACTCCTAGTCAGGAGCCACTTGCTTTTAGCCTGTCCCTGACTGCATTGGTCAGGAGGCCCTGGACCCATTTTGTAAGCCTGCTGTCTAAGGATGGAATGTCTGCCATTGAGATGCATGCTTTTGTGAGTTTCCTTTGCCCCGCCCCTCCCCCACACCCTCTTTGGCTCACATCTCAGTTGTGAACCTTGGAAGCCATTTCCACCTCCTGTTGGTGGCTTCCTTCATTCAGATGATGTGTTTGTGCCCTTGTGCTGTCTTTGTCTCATAAGATTTAATAGATGTTCTCTTTAAACTATATTTAAAACGCGGTCTCCTTTTTACTCTACTGCATGTTCTTAACCATTTCTGCCCATCAAAAACTAGCTTGTGCTCTGATTTGGACTACAAAAGGAACTCCAATCTCAAATATAATTTACGGAGAACATTTATTAATTATTAAAAGAGACAAAGAGAATACAAAGACGCGGACCCATCACCGGATGGAGATCATAGTGCAGTTCAGGGAAACAGTCAAGTCGGGAATCGAATGAAATAAGATTGCAACAGAGGAAACGGTCACACGTTTCTGATTGGTGGAGCATCAGTACAGCATGTTATAAATGGGACTACAGAAGCAGGGGCAGGACTGTAACTGAGCCACCTTCATTGCCAGATAGAGCATTTTACAAGATTGTTCCAAGTCCTTCTGACCCAGGCAGTCAGTGAGACTGAGAAAATCAACCACTGCATCACCTGTCTAGTTTTGGACTATTGTCTATAAGGACACTACTTGCTGTGGTAAAGATGAAACATGTTCTATAAAATGTAAAACACAAAAGCCTAAGGAGCTGTTTCTCCGCTCTCTGTGGTTCTATGAGTCAGAATTCACACAACAGCTCTGACTTTATTGTTCTTCTTTTAAATGTATTTTCTTATTCTATATATGTAAAACCTTTAGAGTTTTGTGTATTTGCAAACCGGAGGCAAAAACAAGAGATATATCACTTCAACCATGGAGCTTGGTAAACAAGAGGAAAACTTTTTAGATTGAAAGAGGCTGAGACAATGGGCTCAAATATAAGAACAATTATGAGGATGGTTTAGGGCAAGCCAGTGTTTCTCCCTGTGGTGATATGGTCACTATGATTTGGAACTAACTTAGTGACACCTAACAACAACCTCTCTTGTACAGGGACTGTGTGTACAATAAGTACTGAAATGTTAGAGTGTTTCTTTTTAAAATAAGCAGTAAAGTAATAATCATTCCAGAATCTTGTTGAAAAAAATATAATCATGGTTTTAATATGTATACCTGCAATATGAATCAATAGTAAAGGGCAAAATTGAATAAATATAGATTTGTACAAGAAACCTTTTTATTAATGCATGAGAAACTTTAAAAGAAAATTTTATGACTACAGAGAATATGGGGTAAAATTATTTATAAAATACACTCTACAACAGAATATATTATACTAATATTTTAACAATAAAGGAACATATTTGATGATTACATAATATTGGTTTAGGTGAGTGAGTAGATCATACATCAGACCAGTTTATCTTTACATTTGTGGAAATGGGATGGATTGAGTTAGAGAGCGCCTATCCCTGACTTTGAGTTCATATTTCAACTTGATTAAGTGGGATTATTACCAGGGATACAAGAATGTTTCACTATTAGAAAAAATTAATGTAACCAACCACATAAATAGGACAAATAATAAGAACCATATCATATTAATAGATGCGTAAAAGGCATTTGACAATATCTACTACCTATTCCTGATAAAAACCCTCAATAACATAGAAATAGAAAGGAGAGACCTCAACACATGAAATATATTAAAGGAAACATTCTGTGTAGGACAATTAGTTGACTGTAACTTGGTCGAAATAGACACTTATTCACATAGAAAGGTTTCATAAAAACCTATGTGAACATAAGAACCCACAGATTGGGGGGAAATAAATCTTTAGCAGTGCGGGGAGAGAGAGAGAGCAAGGGAGGAGAAGAAGACAACAGGATAACTGGCATTTTCAGGGATTCCCCATCTTGATGCTCACCTGATCATACACAGGGAGCAGAGCCTGAAGCACAGGGAGCAGAGCCTGAAATCAGTGTCTGAGTTTCAGAGGCGTCCAGGTGAAAAGCAGGAGAGATGTGGTCAGGTGGAGCAGATGGCAGCAGATGCTGTCAAGTGTGTGTCTCTGTGGCCCTAGCTGCTGGAGTGTCTCTTGGGGAAATTCCCACTTGGGAAGCATGCCTTCCACCCATCACTTTTCTTTCAGTTTGTCTTTGTGCCTGGACTTGTGTGGTGTTGGGATTCAAATGCAAACGCTTTTCAAATGCAAGCTGGGCCACCCAAAGTGCTCAGATTTCAGCAGGGCTTCCAGACTAAGAAGAAACTACTAAGAATGAATCCTTTGCCTTGCCAGGCCCTGAGCCTCACCTCCAGGAACCTCCCTCCACGACACCCTCATTACCTCCAGGCCCCGCCCCTTCCCACAGAGACCACCCCACCCCCTCCCCAGGTGATAGTTTCCTGCTGAACCCATTTCCTCTGAGTGAGAAGGATCCAAGAGTGCGGCCCAAGAGCTTCTGTGGGTGAGTTTCTGTGTTTCTGTGCTGATCCCTGGCGCGGAATCCCCTGCAGGCCTGGAGTCCCAGCTGTGTCCGGGTTCCCGTGGACGTTACACTTCCCGCACCCCATACAACAGTGTTCCAGGTCGCCGCGACCCCCTGGGACATTTCCAGTTAAATCCTTATTGAATTGGTTGCAGGCCTTTGCCTTCGGGCGCGGGAATACTCTGGCCGCTTTCCCTGCTCAGAGCTCCTCCGTCCAGAAAGGCGCGATTGCGTGTTTTTTTTTTTTTTTTGGGGGGGGGGGGTTTGCCTGGGGCCTGTCCCTTCGTGTCAGGTCGCGGGCATGAGAGCATGGGGACCCCAGAGTGGCCTTTACTGAAAGGAGAGGCAGCCTTTCAGTCATCAGGCCACCCCACTGATGACCGAGGTCTGTATTAGAGCTTAACTTCTCAGCACCCTGCTTTGCAAAGGGGTACCAGAGCAGTGACAGCCCCAAATCCCCGCACAGATCTGGTCCTTGCATAGATTGCAGAGCCCCACATGGAGTGAGCCTCTATTGAGTGGTTTCTGCCCAGGAACCAAGGTAGTAGGTAATCTGGCCCTCAGGCTTTGCAGGGTGGCTTTGCTTCACCTCTGCAGGCAGCCCATGGAGAAGCAGTTTCTCTGGGAGGTTTGCCTGAGTGTGTGTCCTTGATGGAGGTCACCAAACTGGAGACAGTCCAGGGGACTCCTAGTCAGGAGCCACTTGCTTTTAGCCTGTCCCTGACTGCATTGGTCAGGAGGCCCTGGACCCATTTTGTAAGCCTGCTGTCTAAGGATGGAATGTCTGCCATTGAGATGCATGCTTTTGTGAGTTTCCTTTGCCCCGCCCCTCCCCCACACCCTCTTTGGCTCACATCTCAGTTGTGAACCTTGGAAGCCATTTCCACCTCCTGTTGGTGGCTTCCTTCATTCAGATGATGTGTTTGTGCCCTTGTGCTGTCTTTGTCTCATAAGATTTAATAGATGTTCTCTTTAAACTATATTTAAAACGCGGTCTCCTTTTTACTCTACTGCATGTTCTTAACCATTTCTGCCCATCAAAAACTAGCTTGTGCTCTGATTTGGACTACAAAAGGAACTCCAATCTCAAATATAATTTACGGAGAACATTTATTAATTATTAAAAGAGACAAAGAGAATACAAAGACGCGGACCCATCACCGGATGGAGATCATAGTGCAGTTCAGGGAAACAGTCAAGTCGGGAATCGAATGAAATAAGATTGCAACAGAGGAAACGGTCACACGTTTCTGATTGGTGGAGCATCAGTACAGCATGTTATAAATGGGACTACAGAAGCAGGGGCAGGACTGTAACTGAGCCACCTTCATTGCCAGATAGAGCATTTTACAAGATTGTTCCAAGTCCTTCTGACCCAGGCAGTCAGTGAGACTGAGAAAATCAACCACTGCATCACCTGTCTAGTTTTGGACTATTGTCTATAAGGACACTACTTGCTGTGGTAAAGATGAAACATGTTCTATAAAATGTAAAACACAAAAGCCTAAGGAGCTGTTTCTCTGCTCTCTGTGGTTCTATGAGTCAGAATTCACACAACAGCTCTGACTTTATTGTTCTTCTTTTAAATGTATTTTCTTATTCTATATATGTAAAACCTTTAGAGTTTTGTGTATTTGCAAACCGGAGGCAAAAACAAGAGATATATCACTTCAACCATGGAGCTTGGTAAACAAGAGGAAAACTTTTTAGATTGAAAGAGGCTGAGACAATGGGCTCAAATATAAGAACAATTATGAGGATGGTTTAGGGCAAGCCAGTGTTTCTCCCTGTGGTGATATGGTCACTATGATTTGGAACTAACTTAGTGACACCTAACAACAACCTCTCTTGTACAGGGACTGTGTGTACAATAAGTACTGAAATGTTAGAGTGTTTCTTTTTAAAATAAGCAGTAAAGTAATAATCATTCCAGAATCTTGTTGAAAAAAATATAATCATGGTTTTAATATGTATACCTGCAATATGAATCAATAGTAAAGGGCAAAATTGAATAAATATAGATTTGTACAAGAAACCTTTTTATTAATGCATGAGAAACTTTAAAAGAAAATTTTATGACTACAGAGAATATGGGGTAAAATTATTTATAAAATACACTCTACAACAGAATATATTATACTAATATTTTAACAATAAAGGAACATATTTGATGATTACATAATATTGGTTTAGGTGAGTGAGTAGATCATACATCAGACCAGTTTATCTTTACATTTGTGGAAATGGGATGGATTGAGTTAGAGAGCGCCTATCCCTGACTTTGAGTTCATATTTCAACTTGATTAAGTGGGATTATTACCAGGGATACAAGAATGTTTCACTATTAGAAAAAATTAATGTAACCAACCACATAAATAGGACAAATAATAAGAACCATATCATATTAATAGATGCGTAAAAGGCATTTGACAATATCTACTACCTATTCCTGATAAAAACCCTCAATAACATAGAAATAGAAAGGAGAGACCTCAACACATGAAATATATTAAAGGAAACATTCTGTGTAGGACAATTAGTTGACTGTAACTTGGTCGAAATAGACACTTATTCACATAGAAAGGTTTCATAAAAACCTATGTGAACATAAGAACCCACAGATTGGGGGGAAATAAATCTTTAGCAGTGCGGGGAGAGAGAGAGAGCAAGGGAGGAGAAGAAGACAACAGGATAACTGGCATTTTCAGGGATTCCCCATCTTGATGCTCACCTGATCATACACAGGGAGCAGAGCCTGAAGCACAGGGAGCAGAGCCTGAAATCAGTGTCTGAGTTTCAGAGGCGTCCAGGTGAAAAGCAGGAGAGATGTGGTCAGGTGGAGCAGATGGCAGCAGATGCTGTCAAGTGTGTGTCTCTGTGGCCCTAGCTGCTGGAGTGTCTCTTGGGGAAATTCCCACTTGGGAAGCATGCCTTCCACCCATCACTTTTCTTTCAGTTTGTCTTTGTGCCTGGACTTGTGTGGTGTTGGGATTCAAATGCAAACGCTTTTCAAATGCAAGCTGGGCCACCCAAAGTGCTCAGATTTCAGCAGGGCTTCCAGACTAAGAAGAAACTACTAAGAATGAATCCTTTGCCTTGCCAGGCCCTGAGCCTCACCTCCAGGAACCTCCCTCCACGACACCCTCATTACCTCCAGGCCCCGCCCCTTCCCACAGAGCCCACCCCACCCCCTCCCCAGGTGATAGTTTCCTGCTGAACCCATTTCCTCTGAGTGAGAAGGATCCAAGAGTGCGGCCCAAGAGCTTCTGTGGGTGAGTTTCTGTGTTTCTGTGCTGATCCCTGGCGCGGAATCCCCTGCAGGCCTGGAGTCCCAGCTGTGTCCGGGTTCCCGTGGACGTTACACTTCCCGCACCCCATACAACAGTGTTCCAGGTCGCCGCGACCCCCTGGGACATTTCCAGTTAAATCCTTATTGAATTGGTTGCAGGCCTTTGCCTTCGGGCGCGGGAATACTCTGGCCGCTTCCCCTGCTCAGAGCTCCTCCGTCCAGAAAGGCGCGATTGCGTGTTTTTTTTTTGTTTTTTTTTTTGGGGGGGGGGGTTTGCCTGGGGCCTGTCCCTTCGTGTCAGGTCGCGGGCATGAGAGCATGGGGACCCCAGAGTGGCCTTTACTGAAAGGAGAGGCAGCCTTTCAGTCATCAGGCCACCCCACTGATGACCGAGGTCTGTATTAGAGCTTAACTTCTCAGCACCCTGCTTTGCAAAGGGGTACCAGAGCAGTGACAGCCCCAAATCCCCGCACAGATCTGGTCCTTGCATAGATTGCAGAGCCCCACATGGAGTGAGCCTCTATTGAGTGGTTTCTGCCCAGGAACCAAGGTAGTAGGTAATCTGGCCCTCAGGCTTTGCAGGGTGGCTTTGCTTCACCTCTGCAGGCAGCCCATGGAGAAGCAGTTTCTCTGGGAGGTTTGCCTGAGTGTGTGTCCTTGATGGAGGTCACCAAACTGGAGACAGTCCAGGGGACTCCTAGTCAGGAGCCACTTGCTTTTAGCCTGTCCCTGACTGCATTGGTCAGGAGGCCCTGGACCCATTTTGTAAGCCTGCTGTCTAAGGATGGAATGTCTGCCATTGAGATGCATGCTTTTGTGAGTTTCCTTTGCCCCGCCCCTCCCCCACACCCTCTTTGGCTCACTTCTCAGTTGTGAACCTTGGAAGCCATTTCCACCTCCTGTTGGTGGCTTCCTTCATTCAGATGATGTGTTTGTGCCCTTGTGCTGTCTTTGTCTCATAAGATTTAATAGATGTTCTCTTTAAACTATATTTAAAACGCGGTCTCCTTTTTACTCTACTGCATGTTCTTAACCATTTCTGCCCATCAAAAACTAGCTTGTGCTCTGATTTGGACTACAAAAGGAACTCCAATCTCAAATATAATTTACGGAGAACATTTATTAATTATTAAAAGAGACAAAGAGAATACAAAGACGCGGACCCATCACCGGATGGAGATCATAGTGCAGTTCAGGGAAACAGTCAAGTCGGGAATCGAATGAAATAAGATTGCAACAGAGGAAACGGTCACACGTTTCTGATTGGTGGAGCATCAGTACAGCATGTTATAAATGGGACTACAGAAGCAGGGGCAGGACTGTAACTGAGCCACCTTCATTGCCAGATAGAGCATTTTACAAGATTGTTCCAAGTCCTTCTGACCCAGGCAGTCAGTGAGACTGAGAAAATCAACCACTGCATCACCTGTCTAGTTTTGGACTATTGTCTATAAGGACACTACTTGCTGTGGTAAAGATGAAACATGTTCTATAAAATGTAAAACACAAAAGCCTAAGGAGCTGTTTCTCTGCTCTCTGTGGTTCTATGAGTCAGAATTCACACAACAGCTCTGACTTTATTGTTCTTCTTTTAAATGTATTTTCTTATTCTATATATGTAAAACCTTTAGAGTTTTGTGTATTTGCAAACCGGAGGCAAAAACAAGAGATATATCACTTCAACCATGGAGCTTGGTAAACAAGAGGAAAACTTTTTAGATTGAAAGAGGCTGAGACAATGGGCTCAAATATAAGAACAATTATGAGGATGGTTTAGGGCAAGCCAGTGTTTCTCCCTGTGGTGATATGGTCACTATGATTTGGAACTAACTTAGTGACACCTAACAACAACCTCTCTTGTACAGGGACTGTGTGTACAATAAGTACTGAAATGTTAGAGTGTTTCTTTTTAAAATAAGCAGTAAAGTAATAATCATTCCAGAATCTTGTTGAAAAAAATATAATCATGGTTTTAATATGTATACCTGCAATATGAATCAATAGTAAAGGGCAAAATTGAATAAATATAGATTTGTACAAGAAACCTTTTTATTAATGCATGAGAAACTTTAAAAGAAAATTTTATGACTACAGAGAATATGGGGTAAAATTATTTATAAAATACACTCTACAACAGAATATATTATACTAATATTTTAACAATAAAGGAACATATTTGATGATTACATAATATTGGTTTAGGTGAGTGAGTAGATCATACATCAGACCAGTTTATCTTTACATTTGTGGAAATGGGATGGATTGAGTTAGAGAGCGCCTATCCCTGACTTTGAGTTCATATTTCAACTTGATTAAGTGGGATTATTACCAGGGATACAAGAATGTTTCACTATTAGAAAAAATTAATGTAACCAACCACATAAATAGGACAAATAATAAGAACCATATCATATTAATAGATGCGTAAAAGGCATTTGACAATATCTACTACCTATTCCTGATAAAAACCCTCAATAACATAGAAATAGAAAGGAGAGACCTCAACACATGAAATATATTAAAGGAAACATTCTGTGTAGGACAATTAGTTGACTGTAACTTGGTCGAAATAGACACTTATTCACATAGAAAGGTTTCATAAAAACCTATGTGAACATAAGAACCCACAGATTGGGGGGAAATAAATCTTTAGCAGTGCGGGGAGAGAGAGAGAGCAAGGGAGGAGAAGAAGACAACAGGATAACTGGCATTTTCAGGGATTCCCCATCTTGATGCTCACCTGATCATACACAGGGAGCAGAGCCTGAAGCACAGGGAGCAGAGCCTGAAATCAGTGTCTGAGTTTCAGAGGCGTCCAGGTGAAAAGCAGGAGAGATGTGGTCAGGTGGAGCAGATGGCAGCAGATGCTGTCAAGTGTGTGTCTCTGTGGCCCTAGCTGCTGGAGTGTCTCTTGGGGAAATTCCCACTTGGGAAGCATGCCTTCCACCCATCACTTTTCTTTCAGTTTGTCTTTGTGCCTGGACTTGTGTGGTGTTGGGATTCAAATGCAAACGCTTTTCAAATGCAAGCTGGGCCACCCAAAGTGCTCAGATTTCAGCAGGGCTTCCAGACTAAGAAGAAACTACTAAGAATGAATCCTTTGCCTTGCCAGGCCCTGAGCCTCACCTCCAGGAACCTCCCTCCACGACACCCTCATTACCTCCAGGCCCCGCCCCTTCCCACAGAGCCCACCCCACCCCCTCCCCAGGTGATAGTTTCCTGCTGAACCCATTTCCTCTGAGTGAGAAGGATCCAAGAGTGCGGCCCAAGAGCTTCTGTGGGTGAGTTTCTGTGTTTCTGTGCTGATCCCTGGCGCGGAATCCCCTGCAGGCCTGGAGTCCCAGCTGTGTCCGGGTTCCCGTGGACGTTACACTTCCCGCACCCCATACAACAGTGTTCCAGGTCGCCGCGACCCCCTGGGACATTTCCAGTTAAATCCTTATTGAATTGGTTGCAGGCCTTTGCCTTCGGGCGCGGGAATACTCTGGCCGCTTTTCCTGCTCAGAGCTCCTCCGTCCAGAAAGGCGCGATTGCGTGTTTTTTTTTTTTTTTTTTGGGGGGGGGGTTTGCCTGGGGCCTGTCCCTTCGTGTCAGGTCGCGGGCATGAGAGCATGGGGACCCCAGAGTGGCCTTTACTGAAAGGAGAGGCAGCCTTTCAGTCATCAGGCCACCCCACTGATGACCGAGGTCTGTATTAGAGCTTAACTTCTCAGCACCCTGCTTTGCAAAGGGGTACCAGAGCAGTGACAGCCCCAAATCCCCGCACAGATCTGGTCCTTGCATAGATTGCAGAGCCCCACATGGAGTGAGCCTCTATTGAGTGGTTTCTGCCCAGGAACCAAGGTAGTAGGTAATCTGGCCCTCAGGCTTTGCAGGGTGGCTTTGCTTCACCTCTGCAGGCAGCCCATGGAGAAGCAGTTTCTCTGGGAGGTTTGCCTGAGTGTGTGTCCTTGATGGAGGTCACCAAACTGGAGACAGTCCAGGGGACTCCTAGTCAGGAGCCACTTGCTTTTAGCCTGTCCCTGACTGCATTGGTCAGGAGGCCCTGGACCCATTTTGTAAGCCTGCTGTCTAAGGATGGAATGTCTGCCATTGAGATGCATGCTTTTGTGAGTTTCCTTTGCCCCGCCCCTCCCCCACACCCTCTTTGGCTCACATCTCAGTTGTGAACCTTGGAAGCCATTTCCACCTCCTGTTGGTGGCTTCCTTCATTCAGATGATGTGTTTGTGCCCTTGTGCTGTCTTTGTCTCATAAGATTTAATAGATGTTCTCTTTAAACTATATTTAAAACGCGGTCTCCTTTTTACTCTACTGCATGTTCTTAACCATTTCTGCCCATCAAAAACTAGCTTGTGCTCTGATTTGGACTACAAAAGGAACTCCAATCTCAAATATAATTTACGGAGAACATTTATTAATTATTAAAAGAGACAAAGAGAATACAAAGACGCGGACCCATCACCGGATGGAGATCATAGTGCAGTTCAGGGAAACAGTCAAGTCGGGAATCGAATGAAATAAGATTGCAACAGAGGAAACGGTCACACGTTTCTGATTGGTGGAGCATCAGTACAGCATGTTATAAATGGGACTACAGAAGCAGGGGCAGGACTGTAACTGAGCCACCTTCATTGCCAGATAGAGCATTTTACAAGATTGTTCCAAGTCCTTCTGACCCAGGCAGTCAGTGAGACTGAGAAAATCAACCACTGCATCACCTGTCTAGTTTTGGACTATTGTCTATAAGGACACTACTTGCTGTGGTAAAGATGAAACATGTTCTATAAAATGTAAAACACAAAAGCCTAAGGAGCTGTTTCTCTGCTCTCTGTGGTTCTATGAGTCAGAATTCACACAACAGCTCTGACTTTATTGTTCTTCTTTTAAATGTATTTTCTTATTCTATATATGTAAAACCTTTAGAGTTTTGTGTATTTGCAAACCGGAGGCAAAAACAAGAGATATATCACTTCAACCATGGAGCTTGGTAAACAAGAGGAAAACTTTTTAGATTGAAAGAGGCTGAGACAATGGGCTCAAATATAAGAACAATTATGAGGATGGTTTAGGGCAAGCCAGTGTTTCTCCCTGTGGTGATATGGTCACTATGATTTGGAACTAACTTAGTGACACCTAACAACAACCTCTCTTGTACAGGGACTGTGTGTACAATAAGTACTGAAATGTTAGAGTGTTTCTTTTTAAAATAAGCAGTAAAGTAATAATCATTCCAGAATCTTGTTGAAAAAAATATAATCATGGTTTTAATATGTATACCTGCAATATGAATCAATAGTAAAGGGCAAAATTGAATAAATATAGATTTGTACAAGAAACCTTTTTATTAATGCATGAGAAACTTTAAAAGAAAATTTTATGACTACAGAGAATATGGGGTAAAATTATTTATAAAATACACTCTACAACAGAATATATTATACTAATATTTTAACAATAAAGGAACATATTTGATGATTACATAATATTGGTTTAGGTGAGTGAGTAGATCATACATCAGACCAGTTTATCTTTACATTTGTGGAAATGGGATGGATTGAGTTAGAGAGCGCCTATCCCTGACTTTGAGTTCATATTTCAACTTGATTAAGTGGGATTATTACCAGGGATACAAGAATGTTTCACTATTAGAAAAAATTAATGTAACCAACCACATAAATAGGACAAATAATAAGAACCATATCATATTAATAGATGCGTAAAAGGCATTTGACAATATCTACTACCTATTCCTGATAAAAACCCTCAATAACATAGAAATAGAAAGGAGAGACCTCAACACATGAAATATATTAAAGGAAACATTCTGTGTAGGACAATTAGTTGACTGTAACTTGGTCGAAATAGACACTTATTCACATAGAAAGGTTTCATAAAAACCTATGTGAACATAAGAACCCACAGATTGGGGGGAAATAAATCTTTAGCAGTGCGGGGAGAGAGAGAGAGCAAGGGAGGAGAAGAAGACAACAGGATAACTGGCATTTTCAGGGATTCCCCATCTTGATGCTCACCTGATCATACACAGGGAGCAGAGCCTGAAGCACAGGGAGCAGAGCCTGAAATCAGTGTCTGAGTTTCAGAGGCGTCCAGGTGAAAAGCAGGAGAGATGTGGTCAGGTGGAGCAGATGGCAGCAGATGCTGTCAAGTGTGTGTCTCTGTGGCCCTAGCTGCTGGAGTGTCTCTTGGGGAAATTCCCACTTGGGAAGCATGCCTTCCACCCATCACTTTTCTTTCAGTTTGTCTTTGTGCCTGGACTTGTGTGGTGTTGGGATTCAAATGCAAACGCTTTTCAAATGCAAGCTGGGCCACCCAAAGTGCTCAGATTTCAGCAGGGCTTCCAGACTAAGAAGAAACTACTAAGAATGAATCCTTTGCCTTGCCAGGCCCTGAGCCTCACCTCCAGGAACCTCCCTCCACGACACCCTCATTACCTCCAGGCCCCGCCCCTTCCCACAGAGACCACCCCACCCCCTCCCCAGGTGATAGTTTCCTGCTGAACCCATTTCCTCTGAGTGAGAAGGATCCAAGAGTGCGGCCCAAGAGCTTCTGTGGGTGAGTTTCTGTGTTTCTGTGCTGATCCCTGGCGCGGAATCCCCTGCAGGCCTGGAGTCCCAGCTGTGTCCGGGTTCCCGTGGACGTTACACTTCCCGCACCCCATACAACAGTGTTCCAGGTCGCCGCGACCCCCTGGGACATTTCCAGTTAAATCCTTATTGAATTGGTTGCAGGCCTTTGCCTTCGGGCGCGGGAATACTCTGGCCGCTTTTCCTGCTCAGAGCTCCTCCGTCCAGAAAGGCGCGATTGCGTGTTTTTTTTTTTTTTTTTTTTTTTGGGGGGGGGGTTTGCCTGGGGCCTGTCCCTTCGTGTCAGGTCGCGGGCATGAGAGCATGGGGACCCCAGAGTGGCCTTTACTGAAAGGAGAGGCAGCCTTTCAGTCATCAGGCCACCCCACTGATGACCGAGGTCTGTATTAGAGCTTAACTTCTCAGCACCCTGCTTTGCAAAGGGGTACCAGAGCAGTGACAGCCCCAAATCCCCGCACAGATCTGGTCCTTGCATAGATTGCAGAGCCCCACATGGAGTGAGCCTCTATTGAGTGGTTTCTGCCCAGGAACCAAGGTAGTAGGTAATCTGGCCCTCAGGCTTTGCAGGGTGGCTTTGCTTCACCTCTGCAGGCAGCCCATGGAGAAGCAGTTTCTCTGGGAGGTTTGCCTGAGTGTGTGTCCTTGATGGAGGTCACCAAACTGGAGACAGTCCAGGGGACTCCTAGTCAGGAGCCACTTGCTTTTAGCCTGTCCCTGACTGCATTGGTCAGGAGGCCCTGGACCCATTTTGTAAGCCTGCTGTCTAAGGATGGAATGTCTGCCATTGAGATGCATGCTTTTGTGAGTTTCCTTTGCCCCGCCCCTCCCCCACACCCTCTTTGGCTCACATCTCAGTTGTGAACCTTGGAAGCCATTTCCACCTCCTGTTGGTGGCTTCCTTCATTCAGATGATGTGTTTGTGCCCTTGTGCTGTCTTTGTCTCATAAGATTTAATAGATGTTCTCTTTAAACTATATTTAAAACGCGGTCTCCTTTTTACTCTACTGCATGTTCTTAACCATTTCTGCCCATCAAAAACTAGCTTGTGCTCTGATTTGGACTACAAAAGGAACTCCAATCTCAAATATAATTTACGGAGAACATTTATTAATTATTAAAAGAGACAAAGAGAATACAAAGACGCGGACCCATCACCGGATGGAGATCATAGTGCAGTTCAGGGAAACAGTCAAGTCGGGAATCGAATGAAATAAGATTGCAACAGAGGAAACGGTCACACGTTTCTGATTGGTGGAGCATCAGTACAGCATGTTATAAATGGGACTACAGAAGCAGGGGCAGGACTGTAACTGAGCCACCTTCATTGCCAGATAGAGCATTTTACAAGATTGTTCCAAGTCCTTCTGACCCAGGCAGTCAGTGAGACTGAGAAAATCAACCACTGCATCACCTGTCTAGTTTTGGACTATTGTCTATAAGGACACTACTTGCTGTGGTAAAGATGAAACATGTTCTATAAAATGTAAAACACAAAAGCCTAAGGAGCTGTTTCTCTGCTCTCTGTGGTTCTATGAGTCAGAATTCACACAACAGCTCTGACTTTATTGTTCTTCTTTTAAATGTATTTTCTTATTCTATATATGTAAAACCTTTAGAGTTTTGTGTATTTGCAAACCGGAGGCAAAAACAAGAGATATATCACTTCAACCATGGAGCTTGGTAAACAAGAGGAAAACTTTTTAGATTGAAAGAGGCTGAGACAATGGGCTCAAATATAAGAACAATTATGAGGATGGTTTAGGGCAAGCCAGTGTTTCTCCCTGTGGTGATATGGTCACTATGATTTGGAACTAACTTAGTGACACCTAACAACAACCTCTCTTGTACAGGGACTGTGTGTACAATAAGTACTGAAATGTTAGAGTGTTTCTTTTTAAAATAAGCAGTAAAGTAATAATCATTCCAGAATCTTGTTGAAAAAAATATAATCATGGTTTTAATATGTATACCTGCAATATGAATCAATAGTAAAGGGCAAAATTGAATAAATATAGATTTGTACAAGAAACCTTTTTATTAATGCATGAGAAACTTTAAAAGAAAATTTTATGACTACAGAGAATATGGGGTAAAATTATTTATAAAATACACTCTACAACAGAATATATTATACTAATATTTTAACAATAAAGGAACATATTTGATGATTACATAATATTGGTTTAGGTGAGTGAGTAGATCATACATCAGACCAGTTTATCTTTACATTTGTGGAAATGGGATGGATTGAGTTAGAGAGCGCCTATCCCTGACTTTGAGTTCATATTTCAACTTGATTAAGTGGGATTATTACCAGGGATACAAGAATGTTTCACTATTAGAAAAAATTAATGTAACCAACCACATAAATAGGACAAATAATAAGAACCATATCATATTAATAGATGCGTAAAAGGCATTTGACAATATCTACTACCTATTCCTGATAAAAACCCTCAATAACATAGAAATAGAAAGGAGAGACCTCAACACATGAAATATATTAAAGGAAACATTCTGTGTAGGACAATTAGTTGACTGTAACTTGGTCGAAATAGACACTTATTCACATAGAAAGGTTTCATAAAAACCTATGTGAACATAAGAACCCACAGATTGGGGGGAAATAAATCTTTAGCAGTGCGGGGAGAGAGAGAGAGCAAGGGAGGAGAAGAAGACAACAGGATAACTGGCATTTTCAGGGATTCCCCATCTTGATGCTCACCTGATCATACACAGGGAGCAGAGCCTGAAGCACAGGGAGCAGAGCCTGAAATCAGTGTCTGAGTTTCAGAGGCGTCCAGGTGAAAAGCAGGAGAGATGTGGTCAGGTGGAGCAGATGGCAGCAGATGCTGTCAAGTGTGTGTCTCTGTGGCCCTAGCTGCTGGAGTGTCTCTTGGGGAAATTCCCACTTGGGAAGCATGCCTTCCACCCATCACTTTTCTTTCAGTTTGTCTTTGTGCCTGGACTTGTGTGGTGTTGGGATTCAAATGCAAACGCTTTTCAAATGCAAGCTGGGCCACCCAAAGTGCTCAGATTTCAGCAGGGCTTCCAGACTAAGAAGAAACTACTAAGAATGAATCCTTTGCCTTGCCAGGCCCTGAGCCTCACCTCCAGGAACCTCCCTCCACGACACCCTCATTACCTCCAGGCCCCGCCCCTTCCCACAGAGACCACCCCACCCCCTCCCCAGGTGATAGTTTCCTGCTGAACCCATTTCCTCTGAGTGAGAAGGATCCAAGAGTGCGGCCCAAGAGCTTCTGTGGGTGAGTTTCTGTGTTTCTGTGCTGATCCCTGGCGCGGAATCCCCTGCAGGCCTGGAGTCCCAGCTGTGTCCGGGTTCCCGTGGACGTTACACTTCCCGCACCCCATACAACAGTGTTCCAGGTCGCCGCGACCCCCTGGGACATTTCCAGTTAAATCCTTATTGAATTGGTTGCAGGCCTTTGCCTTCGGGCGCGGGAATACTCTGGCCGCTTTTCCTGCTCAGAGCTCCTCCGTCCAGAAAGGCGCGATTGCGTGTTTTTTTTTTTTTTTTTTGGGGGGGGGGGTTTGCCTGGGGCCTGTCCCTTCGTGTCAGGTCGCGGGCATGAGAGCATGGGGACCCCAGAGTGGCCTTTACTGAAAGGAGAGGCAGCCTTTCAGTCATCAGGCCACCCCACTGATGACCGAGGTCTGTATTAGAGCTTAACTTCTCAGCACCCTGCTTTGCAAAGGGGTACCAGAGCAGTGACAGCCCCAAATCCCCGCACAGATCTGGTCCTTGCATAGATTGCAGAGCCCCACATGGAGTGAGCCTCTATTGAGTGGTTTCTGCCCAGGAACCAAGGTAGTAGGTAATCTGGCCCTCAGGCTTTGCAGGGTGGCTTTGCTTCACCTCTGCAGGCAGCCCATGGAGAAGCAGTTTCTCTGGGAGGTTTGCCTGAGTGTGTGTCCTTGATGGAGGTCACCAAACTGGAGACAGTCCAGGGGACTCCTAGTCAGGAGCCACTTGCTTTTAGCCTGTCCCTGACTGCATTGGTCAGGAGGCCCTGGACCCATTTTGTAAGCCTGCTGTCTAAGGATGGAATGTCTGCCATTGAGATGCATGCTTTTGTGAGTTTCCTTTGCCCCGCCCCTCCCCCACACCCTCTTTGGCTCACATCTCAGTTGTGAACCTTGGAAGCCATTTCCACCTCCTGTTGGTGGCTTCCTTCATTCAGATGATGTGTTTGTGCCCTTGTGCTGTCTTTGTCTCATAAGATTTAATAGATGTTCTCTTTAAACTATATTTAAAACGCGGTCTCCTTTTTACTCTACTGCATGTTCTTAACCATTTCTGCCCATCAAAAACTAGCTTGTGCTCTGATTTGGACTACAAAAGGAACTCCAATCTCAAATATAATTTACGGAGAACATTTATTAATTATTAAAAGAGACAAAGAGAATACAAAGACGCGGACCCATCACCGGATGGAGATCATAGTGCAGTTCAGGGAAACAGTCAAGTCGGGAATCGAATGAAATAAGATTGCAACAGAGGAAACGGTCACACGTTTCTGATTGGTGGAGCATCAGTACAGCATGTTATAAATGGGACTACAGAAGCAGGGGCAGGACTGTAACTGAGCCACCTTCATTGCCAGATAGAGCATTTTACAAGATTGTTCCAAGTCCTTCTGACCCAGGCAGTCAGTGAGACTGAGAAAATCAACCACTGCATCACCTGTCTAGTTTTGGACTATTGTCTATAAGGACACTACTTGCTGTGGTAAAGATGAAACATGTTCTATAAAATGTAAAACACAAAAGCCTAAGGAGCTGTTTCTCTGCTCTCTGTGGTTCTATGAGTCAGAATTCACACAACAGCTCTGACTTTATTGTTCTTCTTTTAAATGTATTTTCTTATTCTATATATGTAAAACCTTTAGAGTTTTGTGTATTTGCAAACCGGAGGCAAAAACAAGAGATATATCACTTCAACCATGGAGCTTGGTAAACAAGAGGAAAACTTTTTAGATTGAAAGAGGCTGAGACAATGGGCTCAAATATAAGAACAATTATGAGGATGGTTTAGGCCAAGCCAGTGTTTCTCCCTGTGGTGATATGGTCACTATGATTTGGAACTAACTTAGTGACACCTAACTTAGTGACACCTAACAACAACCTCTCTTGTACAGGGACTGTGTGTACAATAAGTACTGAAATGTTAGAGTGTTTCTTTTTAAAATAAGCAGTAAAGTAATAATCATTCCAGAATCTTGTTGAAAAAAATATAATCATGGTTTTAATATGTATACCTGCAATATGAATCAATAGTAAAGGGCAAAATTGAATAAATATAGATTTGTACAAGAAACCTTTTTATTAATGCATGAGAAACTTTAAAAGAAAATTTTATGACTACAGAGAATATGGGGTAAAATTATTTATAAAATACACTCTACAACAGAATATATTATACTAATATTTTAACAATAAAGGAACATATTTGATGATTACATAATATTGGTTTAGGTGAGTGAGTAGATCATACATCAGACCAGTTTATCTTTACATTTGTGGAAATGGGATGGATTGAGTTAGAGAGCGCCTATCCCTGACTTTGAGTTCATATTTCAACTTGATTAAGTGGGATTATTACCAGGGATACAAGAATGTTTCACTATTAGAAAAAATTAATGTAACCAACCACATAAATAGGACAAATAATAAGAACCATATCATATTAATAGATGCGTAAAAGGCATTTGACAATATCTACTACCTATTCCTGATAAAAACCCTCAATAACATAGAAATAGAAAGGAGAGACCTCAACACATGAAATATATTAAAGGAAACATTCTGTGTAGGACAATTAGTTGACTGTAACTTGGTCGAAATAGACACTTATTCACATAGAAAGGTTTCATAAAAACCTATGTGAACATAAGAACCCACAGATTGGGGGGAAATAAATCTTTAGCAGTGCGGGGAGAGAGAGAGAGCAAGGGAGGAGAAGAAGACAACAGGATAACTGGCATTTTCAGGGATTCCCCATCTTGATGCTCACCTGATCATACACAGGGAGCAGAGCCTGAAGCACAGGGAGCAGAGCCTGAAATCAGTGTCTGAGTTTCAGAGGCGTCCAGGTGAAAAGCAGGAGAGATGTGGTCAGGTGGAGCAGATGGCAGCAGATGCTGTCAAGTGTGTGTCTCTGTGGCCCTAGCTGCTGGAGTGTCTCTTGGGGAAATTCCCACTTGGGAAGCATGCCTTCCACCCATCACTTTTCTTTCAGTTTGTCTTTGTGCCTGGACTTGTGTGGTGTTGGGATTCAAATGCAAACGCTTTTCAAATGCAAGCTGGGCCACCCAAAGTGCTCAGATTTCAGCAGGGCTTCCAGACTAAGAAGAAACTACTAAGAATGAATCCTTTGCCTTGCCAGGCCCTGAGCCTCACCTCCAGGAACCTCCCTCCACGACACCCTCATTACCTCCAGGCCCCGCCCCTTCCCACAGAGACCACCCCACCCCCTCCCCAGGTGATAGTTTCCTGCTGAACCCATTTCCTCTGAGTGAGAAGGATCCAAGAGTGCGGCCCAAGAGCTTCTGTGGGTGAGTTTCTGTGTTTCTGTGCTGATCCCTGGCGCGGAATCCCCTGCAGGCCTGGAGTCCCAGCTGTGTCCGGGTTCCCGTGGACGTTACACTTCCCGCACCCCATACAACAGTGTTCCAGGTCGCCGCGACCCCCTGGGACATTTCCAGTTAAATCCTTATTGAATTGGTTGCAGGCCTTTGCCTTCGGGCGCGGGAATACTCTGGCCGCTTTTCCTGCTCAGAGCTCCTCCGTCCAGAAAGGCGCGATTGCGTGTTTTTTTTTTGTTTTTTTTTTTGGGGGGGGGGTTTGCCTGGGGCCTGTCCCTTCGTGTCAGGTCGCGGGCATGAGAGCATGGGGACCCCAGAGTGGCCTTTACTGAAAGGAGAGGCAGCCTTTCAGTCATCAGGCCACCCCACTGATGACCGAGGTCTGTATTAGAGCTTAACTTCTCAGCACCCTGCTTTGCAAAGGGGTACCAGAGCAGTGACAGCCCCAAATCCCCGCACAGATCTGGTCCTTGCATAGATTGCAGAGCCCCACATGGAGTGAGCCTCTATTGAGTGGTTTCTGCCCAGGAACCAAGGTAGTAGGTAATCTGGCCCTCAGGCTTTGCAGGGTGGCTTTGCTTCACCTCTGCAGGCAGCCCATGGAGAAGCAGTTTCTCTGGGAGGTTTGCCTGAGTGTGTGTCCTTGATGGAGGTCACCAAACTGGAGACAGTCCAGGGGACTCCTAGTCAGGAGCCACTTGCTTTTAGCCTGTCCCTGACTGCATTGGTCAGGAGGCCCTGGACCCATTTTGTAAGCCTGCTGTCTAAGGATGGAATGTCTGCCATTGAGATGCATGCTTTTGTGAGTTTCCTTTGCCCCGCCCCTCCCCCACACCCTCTTTGGCTCACATCTCAGTTGTGAACCTTGGAAGCCATTTCCACCTCCTGTTGGTGGCTTCCTTCATTCAGATGATGTGTTTGTGCCCTTGTGCTGTCTTTGTCTCATAAGATTTAATAGATGTTCTCTTTAAACTATATTTAAAACGCGGTCTCCTTTTTACTCTACTGCATGTTCTTAACCATTTCTGCCCATCAAAAACTAGCTTGTGCTCTGATTTGGACTACAAAAGGAACTCCAATCTCAAATATAATTTACGGAGAACATTTATTAATTATTAAAAGAGACAAAGAGAATACAAAGACGCGGACCCATCACCGGATGGAGATCATAGTGCAGTTCAGGGAAACAGTCAAGTCGGGAATCGAATGAAATAAGATTGCAACAGAGGAAACGGTCACACGTTTCTGATTGGTGGAGCATCAGTACAGCATGTTATAAATGGGACTACAGAAGCAGGGGCAGGACTGTAACTGAGCCACCTTCATTGCCAGATAGAGCATTTTACAAGATTGTTCCAAGTCCTTCTGACCCAGGCAGTCAGTGAGACTGAGAAAATCAACCACTGCATCACCTGTCTAGTTTTGGACTATTGTCTATAAGGACACTACTTGCTGTGGTAAAGATGAAACATGTTCTATAAAATGTAAAACACAAAAGCCTAAGGAGCTGTTTCTCCGCTCTCTGTGGTTCTATGAGTCAGAATTCACACAACAGCTCTGACTTTATTGTTCTTCTTTTAAATGTATTTTCTTATTCTATATATGTAAAACCTTTAGAGTTTTGTGTATTTGCAAACCGGAGGCAAAAACAAGAGATATATCACTTCAACCATGGAGCTTGGTAAACAAGAGGAAAACTTTTTAGATTGAAAGAGGCTGAGACAATGGGCTCAAATATAAGAACAATTATGAGGATGGTTTAGGGCAAGCCAGTGTTTCTCCCTGTGGTGATATGGTCACTATGATTTGGAACTAACTTAGTGACACCTAACAACAACCTCTCTTGTACAGGGACTGTGTGTACAATAAGTACTGAAATGTTAGAGTGTTTCTTTTTAAAATAAGCAGTAAAGTAATAATCATTCCAGAATCTTGTTGAAAAAAATATAATCATGGTTTTAATATGTATACCTGCAATATGAATCAATAGTAAAGGGCAAAATTGAATAAATATAGATTTGTACAAGAAACCTTTTTATTAATGCATGAGAAACTTTAAAAGAAAATTTTATGACTACAGAGAATATGGGGTAAAATTATTTATAAAATACACTCTACAACAGAATATATTATACTAATATTTTAACAATAAAGGAACATATTTGATGATTACATAATATTGGTTTAGGTGAGTGAGTAGATCATACATCAGACCAGTTTATCTTTACATTTGTGGAAATGGGATGGATTGAGTTAGAGAGCGCCTATCCCTGACTTTGAGTTCATATTTCAACTTGATTAAGTGGGATTATTACCAGGGATACAAGAATGTTTCACTATTAGAAAAAATTAATGTAACCAACCACATAAATAGGACAAATAATAAGAACCATATCATATTAATAGATGCGTAAAAGGCATTTGACAATATCTACTACCTATTCCTGATAAAAACCCTGAATAACATAGAAATAGAAAGGAGAGACCTCAACACATGAAATATATTAAAGGAAACATTCTGTGTAGGACAATTAGTTGACTGTAACTTGGTCGAAATAGACACTTATTCACATAGAAAGGTTTCATAAAAACCTATGTGAACATAAGAACCCACAGATTGGGGGGAAATAAATCTTTAGCAGTGCGGGGAGAGAGAGAGAGCAAGGGAGGAGAAGAAGACAACAGGATAACTGGCATTTTCAGGGATTCCCCATCTTGATGCTCACCTGATCATACACAGGGAGCAGAGCCTGAAGCACAGGGAGCAGAGCCTGAAATCAGTGTCTGAGTTTCAGAGGCGTCCAGGTGAAAAGCAGGAGAGATGTGGTCAGGTGGAGCAGATGGCAGCAGATGCTGTCAAGTGTGTGTCTCTGTGGCCCTAGCTGCTGGAGTGTCTCTTGGGGAAATTCCCACTTGGGAAGCATGCCTTCCACCCATCACTTTTCTTTCAGTTTGTCTTTGTGCCTGGACTTGTGTGGTGTTGGGATTCAAATGCAAACGCTTTTCAAATGCAAGCTGGGCCACCCAAAATGCTCAGATTTCAGCAGGGCTTCCAGACTAAGAAGAAACTACTAAGAATGAATCCTTTGCCTTGCCAGGCCCTGAGCCTCACCTCCAGGAACCTCCCTCCACGACACCCTCATTACCTCCAGGCCCCGCCCCTTCCCACAGAGACCACCCCACCCCCTCCCCAGGTGATAGTTTCCTGCTGAACCCATTTCCTCTGAGTGAGAAGGATCCAAGAGTGCGGCCCAAGAGCTTCTGTGGGTGAGTTTCTGTGTTTCTGTGCTGATCCCTGGCGCGGAATCCCCTGCAGGCCTGGAGTCCCAGCTGTGTCCGGGTTCCCGTGGACGTTACACTTCCCGCACCCCATACAACAGTGTTCCAGGTCGCCGCGACCCCCTGGGACATTTCCAGTTAAATCCTTATTGAATTGGTTGCAGGCCTTTGCCTTCGGGCGCGGGAATACTCTGGCCGCTTTTCCTGCTCAGAGCTCCTCCGTCCAGAAAGGCGCGATTGCGTGTTTTTTTTTTTTTTTTTTTTGGGGGGGGGGGGTGTTTGCCTGGGGCCTGTCCCTTCGTGTCAGGTCGCGGGCATGAGAGCATGGGGACCCCAGAGTGGCCTTTACTGAAAGGAGAGGCAGCCTTTCAGTCATCAGGCCACCCCACTGATGACCGAGGTCTGTATTAGAGCTTAACTTCTCAGCACCCTGCTTTGCAAAGGGGTACCAGAGCAGTGACAGCCCCAAATCCCCGCACAGATCTGGTCCTTGCATAGATTGCAGAGCCCCACATGGAGTGAGCCTCTATTGAGTGGTTTCTGCCCAGGAACCAAGGTAGTAGGTAATCTGGCCCTCAGGCTTTGCAGGGTGGCTTTGCTTCACCTCTGCAGGCAGCCCATGGAGAAGCAGTTTCTCTGGGAGGTTTGCCTGAGTGTGTGTCCTTGATGGAGGTCACCAAACTGGAGACAGTCCAGGGGACTCCTAGTCAGGAGCCACTTGCTTTTAGCCTGTCCCTGACTGCATTGGTCAGGAGGCCCTGGACCCATTTTGTAAGCCTGCTGTCTAAGGATGGAATGTCTGCCATTGAGATGCATGCTTTTGTGAGTTTCCTTTGCCCCGCCCCTCCCCCACACCCTCTTTGGCTCACATCTCAGTTGTGAACCTTGGAAGCCATTTCCACCTCCTGTTGGTGGCTTCCTTCATTCAGATGATGTGTTTGTGCCCTTGTGCTGTCTTTGTCTCATAAGATTTAATAGATGTTCTCTTTAAACTATATTTAAAACGCGGTCTCCTTTTTACTCTACTGCATGTTCTTAACCATTTCTGCCCATCAAAAACTAGCTTGTGCTCTGATTTGGACTACAAAAGGAACTCCAATCTCAAATATAATTTACGGAGAACATTTATTAATTATTAAAAGAGACAGAGAATACAAAGACGCGGACCCATCACCGGATGGAGATCATAGTGCAGTTCAGGGAAACAGTCAAGTCGGGAATCGAATGAAATAAGATTGCAACAGAGGAAACGGTCACACGTTTCTGATTGGTGGAGCATCAGTACAGCATGTTATAAATGGGACTACAGAAGCAGGGGCAGGACTGTAACTGAGCCACCTTCATTGCCAGATAGAGCATTTTACAAGATTGTTCCAAGTCCTTCTGACCCAGGCAGTCAGTGAGACTGAGAAAATCAACCACTGCATCACCTGTCTAGTTTTGGACTATTGTCTATAAGGACACTACTTGCTGTGGTAAAGATGAAACATGTTCTATAAAATGTAAAACACAAAAGCCTAAGGAGCTGTTTCTCTGCTCTCTGTGGTTCTATGAGTCAGAATTCACACAACAGCTCTGACTTTATTGTTCTTCTTTTAAATGTATTTTCTTATTCTATATATGTAAAACCTTTAGAGTTTTGTGTATTTGCAAACCGGAGGCAAAAACAAGAGATATATCACTTCAACCATGGAGCTTGGTAAACAAGAGGAAAACTTTTTAGATTGAAAGAGGCTGAGACAATGGGCTCAAATATAAGAACAATTATGAGGATGGTTTAGGGCAAGCCAGTGTTTCTCCCTGTGGTGATATGGTCACTATGATTTGGAACTAACTTAGTGACACCTAACAACAACCTCTCTTGTACAGGGACTGTGTGTACAATAAGTACTGAAATGTTAGAGTGTTTCTTTTTAAAATAAGCAGTAAAGTAATAATCATTCCAGAATCTTGTTGAAAAAAATATAATCATGGTTTTAATATGTATACCTGCAATATGAATCAATAGTAAAGGGCAAAATTGAATAAATATAGATTTGTACAAGAAACCTTTTTATTAATGCATGAGAAACTTTAAAAGAAAATTTTATGACTACAGAGAATATGGGGTAAAATTATTTATAAAATACACTCTACAACAGAATATATTATACTAATATTTTAACAATAAAGGAACATATTTGATGATTACATAATATTGGTTTAGGTGAGTGAGTAGATCATACATCAGACCAGTTTATCTTTACATTTGTGGAAATGGGATGGATTGAGTTAGAGAGCGCCTATCCCTGACTTTGAGTTCATATTTCAACTTGATTAAGTGGGATTATTACCAGGGATACAAGAATGTTTCACTATTAGAAAAAATTAATGTAACCAACCACATAAATAGGACAAATAATAAGAACCATATCATATTAATAGATGCGTAAAAGGCATTTGACAATATCTACTACCTATTCCTGATAAAAACCCTCAATAACATAGAAATAGAAAGGAGAGACCTCAACACATGAAATATATTAAAGGAAACATTCTGTGTAGGACAATTAGTTGACTGTAACTTGGTCGAAATAGACACTTATTCACATAGAAAGGTTTCATAAAAACCTATGTGAACATAAGAACCCACAGATTGGGGGGAAATAAATCTTTAGCAGTGCGGGGAGAGAGAGAGAGCAAGGGAGGAGAAGAAGACAACAGGATAACTGGCATTTTCAGGGATTCCCCATCTTGATGCTCACCTGATCATACACAGGGAGCAGAGCCTGAAGCACAGGGAGCAGAGCCTGAAATCAGTGTCTGAGTTTCAGAGGCGTCCAGGTGAAAAGCAGGAGAGATGTGGTCAGGTGGAGCAGATGGCAGCAGATGCTGTCAAGTGTGTGTCTCTGTGGCCCTAGCTGCTGGAGTGTCTCTTGGGGAAATTCCCACTTGGGAAGCATGCCTTCCACCCATCACTTTTCTTTCAGTTTGTCTTTGTGCCTGGACTTGTGTGGTGTTGGGATTCAAATGCAAACGCTTTTCAAATGCAAGCTGGGCCACCCAAAGTGCTCAGATTTCAGCAGGGCTTCCAGACTAAGAAGAAACTACTAAGAATGAATCCTTTGCCTTGCCAGGCCCTGAGCCTCACCTCCAGGAACCTCCCTCCACGACACCCTCATTACCTCCAGGCCCCGCCCCTTCCCACAGAGACCACCCCACCCCCTCCCCAGGTGATAGTTTCCTGCTGAACCCATTTCCTCTGAGTGAGAAGGATCCAAGAGTGCGGCCCAAGAGCTTCTGTGGGTGAGTTTCTGTGTTTCTGTGCTGATCCCTGGCGCGGAATCCCCTGCAGGCCTGGAGTCCCAGCTGTGTCCGGGTTCCCGTGGACGTTACACTTCCCGCACCCCATACAACAGTGTTCCAGGTCGCCGCGACCCCCTGGGACATTTCCAGTTAAATCCTTATTGAATTGGTTGCAGGCCTTTGCCTTCGGGCGCGGGAATACTCTGGCCGCTTTTCCTGCTCAGAGCTCCTCCGTCCAGAAAGGCGCGATTGCGTGTTTTTTTTTTGGGGGGGGGGTTTGCCTGGGGCCTGTCCCTTCGTGTCAGGTCGCGGGCATGAGAGCATGGGGACCCCAGAGTGGCCTTTACTGAAAGGAGAGGCAGCCTTTCAGTCATCAGGCCACCCCACTGATGACCGAGGTCTGTATTAGAGCTTAACTTCTCAGCACCCTGCTTTGCAAAGGGGTACCAGAGCAGTGACAGCCCCAAATCCCCGCACAGATCTGGTCCTTGCATAGATTGCAGAGCCCCACATGGAGTGAGCCTCTATTGAGTGGTTTCTGCCCAGGAACCAAGGTAGTAGGTAATCTGGCCCTCAGGCTTTGCAGGGTGGCTTTGCTTCACCTCTGCAGGCAGCCCATGGAGAAGCAGTTTCTCTGGGAGGTTTGCCTGAGTGTGTGTCCTTGATGGAGGTCACCAAACTGGAGACAGTCCAGGGGACTCCTAGTCAGGAGCCACTTGCTTTTAGCCTGTCCCTGACTGCATTGGTCAGGAGGCCCTGGACCCATTTTGTAAGCCTGCTGTCTAAGGATGGAATGTCTGCCATTGAGATGCATGCTTTTGTGAGTTTCCTTTGCCCCGCCCCTCCCCCACACCCTCTTTGGCTCACATCTCAGTTGTGAACCTTGGAAGCCATTTCCACCTCCTGTTGGTGGCTTCCTTCATTCAGATGATGTGTTTGTGCCCTTGTGCTGTCTTTGTCTCATAAGATTTAATAGATGTTCTCTTTAAACTATATTTAAAACGCGGTCTCCTTTTTACTCTACTGCATGTTCTTAACCATTTCTGCCCATCAAAAACTAGCTTGTGCTCTGATTTGGACTACAAAAGGAACTCCAATCTCAAATATAATTTACGGAGAACATTTATTAATTATTAAAAGAGACAAAGAGAATACAAAGACGCGGACCCATCACCGGATGGAGATCATAGTGCAGTTCAGGGAAACAGTCAAGTCGGGAATCGAATGAAATAAGATTGCAACAGAGGAAACGGTCACACGTTTCTGATTGGTGGAGCATCAGTACAGCATGTTATAAATGGGACTACAGAAGCAGGGGCAGGACTGTAACTGAGCCACCTTCATTGCCAGATAGAGCATTTTACAAGATTGTTCCAAGTCCTTCTGACCCAGGCAGTCAGTGAGACTGAGAAAATCAACCACTGCATCACCTGTCTAGTTTTGGACTATTGTCTATAAGGACACTACTTGCTGTGGTAAAGATGAAACATGTTCTATAAAATGTAAAACACAAAAGCCTAAGGAGCTGTTTCTCTGCTCTCTGTGGTTCTATGAGTCAGAATTCACACAACAGCTCTGACTTTATTGTTCTTCTTTTAAATGTATTTTCTTATTCTATATATGTAAAACCTTTAGAGTTTTGTGTATTTGCAAACCGGAGGCAAAAACAAGAGATATATCACTTCAACCATGGAGCTTGGTAAACAAGAGGAAAACTTTTTAGATTGAAAGAGGCTGAGACAATGGGCTCAAATATAAGAACAATTATGAGGATGGTTTAGGCCAAGCCAGTGTTTCTCCCTGTGGTGATATGGTCACTATGATTTGGAACTAACTTAGTGACACCTAACAACAACCTCTCTTGTACAGGGACTGTATGTACAATAAGTACTGAAATGTTAGAGTGTTTCTTTTTAAAATAAGCAGTAAAGTAATAATCATTCCAGAATCTTGTTGAAAAAAATATAATCATGGTTTTAATATGTATACCTGCAATATGAATCAATAGTAAAGGGCAAAATTGAATAAATATAGATTTGTACAAGAAACCTTTTTATTAATGCATGAGAAACTTTAAAAGAAAATTTTATGACTACAGAGAATATGGGGTAAAATTATTTATAAAATACACTCTACAACAGAATATATTATACTAATATTTTAACAATAAAGGAACATATTTGATGATTACATAATATTGGTTTAGGTGAGTGAGTAGATCATACATCAGACCAGTTTATCTTTACATTTGTGGAAATGGGATGGATTGAGTTAGAGAGCGCCTATCCCTGACTTTGAGTTCATATTTCAACTTGATTAAGTGGGATTATTACCAGGGATACAAGAATGTTTCACTATTAGAAAAAATTAATGTAACCAACCACATAAATAGGACAAATAATAAGAACCATATCATATTAATAGATGCGTAAAAGGCATTTGACAATATCTACTACCTATTCCTGATAAAAACCCTGAATAACATAGAAATAGAAAGGAGAGACCTCAACACATGAAATATATTAAAGGAAACATTCTGTGTAGGACAATTAGTTGACTGTAACTTGGTCGAAATAGACACTTATTCACATAGAAAGGTTTCATAAAAACCTATGTGAACATAAGAACCCACAGATTGGGGGGAAATAAATCTTTAGCAGTGCGGGGAGAGAGAGAGAGCAAGGGAGGAGAAGAAGACAACAGGATAACTGGCATTTTCAGGGATTCCCCATCTTGATGCTCACCTGATCATACACAGGGAGCAGAGCCTGAAGCACAGGGAGCAGAGCCTGAAATCAGTGTCTGAGTTTCAGAGGCGTCCAGGTGAAAAGCAGGAGAGATGTGGTCAGGTGGAGCAGATGGCAGCAGATGCTGTCAAGTGTGTGTCTCTGTGGCCCTAGCTGCTGGAGTGTCTCTTGGGGAAATTCCCACTTGGGAAGCATGCCTTCCACCCATCACTTTTCTTTCAGTTTGTCTTTGTGCCTGGACTTGTGTGGTGTTGGGATTCAAATGCAAACGCTTTTCAAATGCAAGCTGGGCCACCCAAAGTGCTCAGATTTCAGCAGGGCTTCCAGACTAAGAAGAAACTACTAAGAATGAATCCTTTGCCTTGCCAGGCCCTGAGCCTCACCTCCAGGAACCTCCCTCCACGACACCCTCATTACCTCCAGGCCCCGCCCCTTCCCACAGAGACCACCCCACCCCCTCCCCAGGTGATAGTTTCCTGCTGAACCCATTTCCTCTGAGTGAGAAGGATCCAAGAGTGCGGCCCAAGAGCTTCTGTGGGTGAGTTTCTGTGTTTCTGTGCTGATCCCTGGCGCGGAATCCCCTGCAGGCCTGGAGTCCCAGCTGTGTCCGGGTTCCCGTGGACGTTACACTTCCCGCACCCCATACAACAGTGTTCCAGGTCGCCGCGACCCCCTGGGACATTTCCAGTTAAATCCTTATTGAATTGGTTGCAGGCCTTTGCCTTCGGGCGCGGGAATACTCTGGCCGCTTTTCCTGCTCAGAGCTCCTCCGTCCAGAAAGGCGCGATTGCGTGTTTTTTTTTTGTTTTTTTTTTGGGGGGGGGGGTTTGCCTGGGGCCTGTCCCTTCGTGTCAGGTCGCGGGCATGAGAGCATGGGGACCCCAGAGTGGCCTTTACTGAAAGGAGAGGCAGCCTTTCAGTCATCAGGCCACCCCACTGATGACCGAGGTCTGTATTAGAGCTTAACTTCTCAGCACCCTGCTTTGCAAAGGGGTACCAGAGCAGTGACAGCCCCAAATCCCCGCACAGATCTGGTCCTTGCATAGATTGCAGAGCCCCACATGGAGTGAGCCTCTATTGAGTGGTTTCTGCCCAGGAACCAAGGTAGTAGGTAATCTGGCCCTCAGGCTTTGCAGGGTGGCTTTGCTTCACCTCTGCAGGCAGCCCATGGAGAAGCAGTTTCTCTGGGAGGTTTGCCTGAGTGTGTGTCCTTGATGGAGGTCACCAAACTGGAGACAGTCCAGGGGACTCCTAGTCAGGAGCCACTTGCTTTTAGCCTGTCCCTGACTGCATTGGTCAGGAGGCCCTGGACCCATTTTGTAAGCCTGCTGTCTAAGGATGGAATGTCTGCCATTGAGATGCATGCTTTTGTGAGTTTCCTTTGCCCCGCCCCTCCCCCACACCCTCTTTGGCTCACATCTCAGTTGTGAACCTTGGAAGCCATTTCCACCTCCTGTTGGTGGCTTCCTTCATTCAGATGATGTGTTTGTGCCCTTGTGCTGTCTTTGTCTCATAAGATTTAATAGATGTTCTCTTTAAACTATATTTAAAACGCGGTCTCCTTTTTACTCTACTGCATGTTCTTAACCATTTCTGCCCATCAAAAACTAGCTTGTGCTCTGATTTGGACTACAAAAGGAACTCCAATCTCAAATATAATTTACGGAGAACATTTATTAATTATTAAAAGAGACAAAGAGAATACAAAGACGCGGACCCATCACCGGATGGAGATCATAGTGCAGTTCAGGGAAACAGTCAAGTCGGGAATCGAATGAAATAAGATTGCAACAGAGGAAACGGTCACACGTTTCTGATTGGTGGAGCATCAGTACAGCATGTTATAAATGGGACTACAGAAGCAGGGGCAGGACTGTAACTGAGCCACCTTCATTGCCAGATAGAGCATTTTACAAGATTGTTCCAAGTCCTTCTGACCCAGGCAGTCAGTGAGACTGAGAAAATCAACCACTGCATCACCTGTCTAGTTTTGGACTATTGTCTATAAGGACACTACTTGCTGTGGTAAAGATGAAACATGTTCTATAAAATGTAAAACACAAAAGCCTAAGGAGCTGTTTCTCTGCTCTCTGTGGTTCTATGAGTCAGAATTCACACAACAGCTCTGACTTTATTGTTCTTCTTTTAAATGTATTTTCTTATTCTATATATGTAAAACCTTTAGAGTTTTGTGTATTTGCAAACCGGAGGCAAAAACAAGAGATATATCACTTCAACCATGGAGCTTGGTAAACAAGAGGAAAACTTTTTAGATTGAAAGAGGCTGAGACAATGGGCTCAAATATAAGAACAATTATGAGGATGGTTTAGGCCAAGCCAGTGTTTCTCCCTGTGGTGATATGGTCACTATGATTTGGAACTAACTTAGTGACACCTAACAACAACCTCTCTTGTACAGGGACTGTATGTACAATAAGTACTGAAATGTTAGAGTGTTTCTTTTTAAAATAAGCAGTAAAGTAATAATCATTCCAGAATCTTGTTGAAAAAAATATAATCATGGTTTTAATATGTATACCTGCAATATGAATCAATAGTAAAGGGCAAAATTGAATAAATATAGATTTGTACAAGAAACCTTTTTATTAATGCATGAGAAACTTTAAAAGAAAATTTTATGACTACAGAGAATATGGGGTAAAATTATTTATAAAATACACTCTACAACAGAATATATTATACTAATATTTTAACAATAAAGGAACATATTTGATGATTACATAATATTGGTTTAGGTGAGTGAGTAGATCATACATCAGACCAGTTTATCTTTACATTTGTGGAAATGGGATGGATTGAGTTAGAGAGCGCCTATCCCTGACTTTGAGTTCATATTTCAACTTGATTAAGTGGGATTATTACCAGGGATACAAGAATGTTTCACTATTAGAAAAAATTAATGTAACCAACCACATAAATAGGACAAATAATAAGAACCATATCATATTAATAGATGCGTAAAAGGCATTTGACAATATCTACTACCTATTCCTGATAAAAACCCTGAATAACATAGAAATAGAAAGGAGAGACCTCAACACATGAAATATATTAAAGGAAACATTCTGTGTAGGACAATTAGTTGACTGTAACTTGGTCGAAATAGACACTTATTCACATAGAAAGGTTTCATAAAAACCTATGTGAACATAAGAACCCACAGATTGGGGGGAAATAAATCTTTAGCAGTGCGGGGAGAGAGAGAGAGCAAGGGAGGAGAAGAAGACAACAGGATAACTGGCATTTTCAGGGATTCCCCATCTTGATGCTCACCTGATCATACACAGGGAGCAGAGCCTGAAGCACAGGGAGCAGAGCCTGAAATCAGTGTCTGAGTTTCAGAGGCGTCCAGGTGAAAAGCAGGAGAGATGTGGTCAGGTGGAGCAGATGGCAGCAGATGCTGTCAAGTGTGTGTCTCTGTGGCCCTAGCTGCTGGAGTGTCTCTTGGGGAAATTCCCACTTGGGAAGCATGCCTTCCACCCATCACTTTTCTTTCAGTTTGTCTTTGTGCCTGGACTTGTGTGGTGTTGGGATTCAAATGCAAACGCTTTTCAAATGCAAGCTGGGCCACCCAAAGTGCTCAGATTTCAGCAGGGCTTCCAGACTAAGAAGAAACTACTAAGAATGAATCCTTTGCCTTGCCAGGCCCTGAGCCTCACCTCCAGGAACCTCCCTCCACGACACCCTCATTACCTCCAGGCCCCGCCCCTTCCCACAGAGACCACCCCACCCCCTCCCCAGGTGATAGTTTCCTGCTGAACCCATTTCCTCTGAGTGAGAAGGATCCAAGAGTGCGGCCCAAGAGCTTCTGTGGGTGAGTTTCTGTGTTTCTGTGCTGATCCCTGGCGCGGAATCCCCTGCAGGCCTGGAGTCCCAGCTGTGTCCGGGTTCCCGTGGACGTTACACTTCCCGCACCCCATACAACAGTGTTCCAGGTCGCCGCGACCCCCTGGGACATTTCCAGTTAAATCCTTATTGAATTGGTTGCAGGCCTTTGCCTTCGGGCGCGGGAATACTCTGGCCGCTTTTCCTGCTCAGAGCTCCTCCGTCCAGAAAGGCGCGATTGCGTGTTTTTTTTTTGTTTTTTTTTTGGGGGGGGGGGTTTGCCTGGGGCCTGTCCCTTCGTGTCAGGTCGCGGGCATGAGAGCATGGGGACCCCAGAGTGGCCTTTACTGAAAGGAGAGGCAGCCTTTCAGTCATCAGGCCACCCCACTGATGACCGAGGTCTGTATTAGAGCTTAACTTCTCAGCACCCTGCTTTGCAAAGGGGTACCAGAGCAGTGACAGCCCCAAATCCCCGCACAGATCTGGTCCTTGCATAGATTGCAGAGCCCCACATGGAGTGAGCCTCTATTGAGTGGTTTCTGCCCAGGAACCAAGGTAGTAGGTAATCTGGCCCTCAGGCTTTGCAGGGTGGCTTTGCTTCACCTCTGCAGGCAGCCCATGGAGAAGCAGTTTCTCTGGGAGGTTTGCCTGAGTGTGTGTCCTTGATGGAGGTCACCAAACTGGAGACAGTCCAGGGGACTCCTAGTCAGGAGCCACTTGCTTTTAGCCTGTCCCTGACTGCATTGGTCAGGAGGCCCTGGACCCATTTTGTAAGCCTGCTGTCTAAGGATGGAATGTCTGCCATTGAGATGCATGCTTTTGTGAGTTTCCTTTGCCCCGCCCCTCCCCCACACCCTCTTTGGCTCACATCTCAGTTGTGAACCTTGGAAGCCATTTCCACCTCCTGTTGGTGGCTTCCTTCATTCAGATGATGTGTTTGTGCCCTTGTGCTGTCTTTGTCTCATAAGATTTAATAGATGTTCTCTTTAAACTATATTTAAAACGCGGTCTCCTTTTTACTCTACTGCATGTTCTTAACCATTTCTGCCCATCAAAAACTAGCTTGTGCTCTGATTTGGACTACAAAAGGAACTCCAATCTCAAATATAATTTACGGAGAACATTTATTAATTATTAAAAGAGACAAAGAGAATACAAAGACGCGGACCCATCACCGGATGGAGATCATAGTGCAGTTCAGGGAAACAGTCAAGTCGGGAATCGAATGAAATAAGATTGCAACAGAGGAAACGGTCACACGTTTCTGATTGGTGGAGCATCAGTACAGCATGTTATAAATGGGACTACAGAAGCAGGGGCAGGACTGTAACTGAGCCACCTTCATTGCCAGATAGAGCATTTTACAAGATTGTTCCAAGTCCTTCTGACCCAGGCAGTCAGTGAGACTGAGAAAATCAACCACTGCATCACCTGTCTAGTTTTGGACTATTGTCTATAAGGACACTACTTGCTGTGGTAAAGATGAAACATGTTCTATAAAATGTAAAACACAAAAGCCTAAGGAGCTGTTTCTCCGCTCTCTGTGGTTCTATGAGTCAGAATTCACACAACAGCTCTGACTTTATTGTTCTTCTTTTAAATGTATTTTCTTATTCTATATATGTAAAACCTTTAGAGTTTTGTGTATTTGCAAACCGGAGGCAAAAACAAGAGATATATCACTTCAACCATGGAGCTTGGTAAACAAGAGGAAAACTTTTTAGATTGAAAGAGGCTGAGACAATGGGCTCAAATATAAGAACAATTATGAGGATGGTTTAGGGCAAGCCAGTGTTTCTCCCTGTGGTGATATGGTCACTATGATTTGGAACTAACTTAGTGACACCTAACAACAACCTCTCTTGTACAGGGACTGTGTGTACAATAAGTACTGAAATGTTAGAGTGTTTCTTTTTAAAATAAGCAGTAAAGTAATAATCATTCCAGAATCTTGTTGAAAAAAATATAATCATGGTTTTAATATGTATACCTGCAATATGAATCAATAGTAAAGGGCAAAATTGAATAAATATAGATTTGTACAAGAAACCTTTTTATTAATGCATGAGAAACTTTAAAAGAAAATTTTATGACTACAGAGAATATGGGGTAAAATTATTTATAAAATACACTCTACAACAGAATATATTATACTAATATTTTAACAATAAAGGAACATATTTGATGATTACATAATATTGGTTTAGGTGAGTGAGTAGATCATACATCAGACCAGTTTATCTTTACATTTGTGGAAATGGGATGGATTGAGTTAGAGAGCGCCTATCCCTGACTTTGAGTTCATATTTCAACTTGATTAAGTGGGATTATTACCAGGGATACAAGAATGTTTCACTATTAGAAAAAATTAATGTAACCAACCACATAAATAGGACAAATAATAAGAACCATATCATATTAATAGATGCGTAAAAGGCATTTGACAATATCTACTACCTATTCCTGATAAAAACCCTCAATAACATAGAAATAGAAAGGAGAGACCTCAACACATGAAATATATTAAAGGAAACATTCTGTGTAGGACAATTAGTTGACTGTAACTTGGTCGAAATAGACACTTATTCACATAGAAAGGTTTCATAAAAACCTATGTGAACATAAGAACCCACAGATTGGGGGGAAATAAATCTTTAGCAGTGCGGGGAGAGAGAGAGAGCAAGGGAGGAGAAGAAGACAACAGGATAACTGGCATTTTCAGGGATTCCCCATCTTGATGCTCACCTGATCATACACAGGGAGCAGAGCCTGAAGCACAGGGAGCAGAGCCTGAAATCAGTGTCTGAGTTTCAGAGGCGTCCAGGTGAAAAGCAGGAGAGATGTGGTCAGGTGGAGCAGATGGCAGCAGATGCTGTCAAGTGTGTGTCTCTGTGGCCCTAGCTGCTGGAGTGTCTCTTGGGGAAATTCCCACTTGGGAAGCATGCCTTCCACCCATCACTTTTCTTTCAGTTTGTCTTTGTGCCTGGACTTGTGTGGTGTTGGGATTCAAATGCAAACGCTTTTCAAATGCAAGCTGGGCCACCCAAAGTGCTCAGATTTCAGCAGGGCTTCCAGACTAAGAAGAAACTACTAAGAATGAATCCTTTGCCTTGCCAGGCCCTGAGCCTCACCTCCAGGAACCTCCCTCCACGACACGACACCCTCATTACCTCCAGGCCCCGCCCCTTCCCACAGAGACCACCCCACCCCCTCCCCAGGTGATAGTTTCCTGCTGAACCCATTTCCTCTGAGTGAGAAGGATCCAAGAGTGCGGCCCAAGAGCTTCTGTGGGTGAGTTTCTGTGTTTCTGTGCTGATCCCTGGCGCGGAATCCCCTGCAGGCCTGGAGTCCCAGCTGTGTCCGGGTTCCCGTGGACGTTACACTTCCCGCACCCCATACAACAGTGTTCCAGGTCGCCGCGACCCCCTGGGACATTTCCAGTTAAATCCTTATTGAATTGGTTGCAGGCCTTTGCCTTCGGGCGCGGGAATACTCTGGCCGCTTTTCCTGCTCAGAGCTCCTCCGTCCAGAAAGGCGCGATTGCGTGTTTTTTTTTTTTTTTTTGGGGGGGGGGGTTTGCCTGGGGCCTGTCCCTTCGTGTCAGGTCGCGGGCATGAGAGCATGGGGACCCCAGAGTGGCCTTTACTGAAAGGAGAGGCAGCCTTTCAGTCATCAGGCCACCCCACTGATGACCGAGGTCTGTATTAGAGCTTAACTTCTCAGCACCCTGCTTTGCAAAGGGGTACCAGAGCAGTGACAGCCCCAAATCCCCGCACAGATCTGGTCCTTGCATAGATTGCAGAGCCCCACATGGAGTGAGCCTCTATTGAGTGGTTTCTGCCCAGGAACCAAGGTAGTAGGTAATCTGGCCCTCAGGCTTTGCAGGGTGGCTTTGCTTCACCTCTGCAGGCAGCCCATGGAGAAGCAGTTTCTCTGGGAGGTTTGCCTGAGTGTGTGTCCTTGATGGAGGTCACCAAACTGGAGACAGTCCAGGGGACTCCTAGTCAGGAGCCACTTGCTTTTAGCCTGTCCCTGACTGCATTGGTCAGGAGGCCCTGGACCCATTTTGTAAGCCTGCTGTCTAAGGATGGAATGTCTGCCATTGAGATGCATGCTTTTGTGAGTTTCCTTTGCCCCGCCCCTCCCCCACACCCTCTTTGGCTCACATCTCAGTTGTGAACCTTGGAAGCCATTTCCACCTCCTGTTGGTGGCTTCCTTCATTCAGATGATGTGTTTGTGCCCTTGTGCTGTCTTTGTCTCATAAGATTTAATAGATGTTCTCTTTAAACTATATTTAAAACGCGGTCTCCTTTTTACTCTACTGCATGTTCTTAACCATTTCTGCCCATCAAAAACTAGCTTGTGCTCTGATTTGGACTACAAAAGGAACTCCAATCTCAAATATAATTTACGGAGAACATTTATTAATTATTAAAAGAGACAAAGAGAATACAAAGACGCGGACCCATCACCGGATGGAGATCATAGTGCAGTTCAGGGAAACAGTCAAGTCGGGAATCGAATGAAATAAGATTGCAACAGAGGAAACGGTCACACGTTTCTGATTGGTGGAGCATCAGTACAGCATGTTATAAATGGGACTACAGAAGCAGGGGCAGGACTGTAACTGAGCCACCTTCATTGCCAGATAGAGCATTTTACAAGATTGTTCCAAGTCCTTCTGACCCAGGCAGTCAGTGAGACTGAGAAAATCAACCACTGCATCACCTGTCTAGTTTTGGACTATTGTCTATAAGGACACTACTTGCTGTGGTAAAGATGAAACATGTTCTATAAAATGTAAAACACAAAAGCCTAAGGAGCTGTTTCTCCGCTCTCTGTGGTTCTATGAGTCAGAATTCACACAACAGCTCTGACTTTATTGTTCTTCTTTTAAATGTATTTTCTTATTCTATATATGTAAAACCTTTAGAGTTTTGTGTATTTGCAAACCGGAGGCAAAAACAAGAGATATATCACTTCAACCATGGAGCTTGGTAAACAAGAGGAAAACTTTTTAGATTGAAAGAGGCTGAGACAATGGGCTCAAATATAAGAACAATTATGAGGATGGTTTAGGCCAAGCCAGTGTTTCTCCCTGTGGTGATATGGTCACTATGATTTGGAACTAACTTAGTGACACCTAACAACAACCTCTCTTGTACAGGGACTGTGTGTACAATAAGTACTGAAATGTTAGAGTGTTTCTTTTTAAAATAAGCAGTAAAGTAATAATCATTCCAGAATCTTGTTGAAAAAAATATAATCATGGTTTTAATATGTATACCTGCAATATGAATCAATAGTAAAGGGCAAAATTGAATAAATATAGATTTGTACAAGAAACCTTTTTATTAATGCATGAGAAACTTTAAAAGAAAATTTTATGACTACAGAGAATATGGGGTAAAATTATTTATAAAATACACTCTACAACAGAATATATTATACTAATATTTTAACAATAAAGGAACATATTTGATGATTACATAATATTGGTTTAGGTGAGTGAGTAGATCATACATCAGACCAGTTTATCTTTACATTTGTGGAAATGGGATGGATTGAGTTAGAGAGCGCCTATCCCTGACTTTGAGTTCATATTTCAACTTGATTAAGTGGGATTATTACCAGGGATACAAGAATGTTTCACTATTAGAAAAAATTAATGTAACCAACCACATAAATAGGACAAATAATAAGAACCATATCATATTAATAGATGCGTAAAAGGCATTTGACAATATCTACTACCTATTCCTGATAAAAACCCTCAATAACATAGAAATAGAAAGGAGAGACCTCAACACATGAAATATATTAAAGGAAACATTCTGTGTAGGACAATTAGTTGACTGTAACTTGGTCGAAATAGACACTTATTCACATAGAAAGGTTTCATAAAAACCTATGTGAACATAAGAACCCACAGATTGGGGGGAAATAAATCTTTAGCAGTGCGGGGAGAGAGAGAGAGCAAGGGAGGAGAAGAAGACAACAGGATAACTGGCATTTTCAGGGATTCCCCATCTTGATGCTCACCTGATCATACACAGGGAGCAGAGCCTGAAGCACAGGGAGCAGAGCCTGAAATCAGTGTCTGAGTTTCAGAGGCGTCCAGGTGAAAAGCAGGAGAGATGTGGTCAGGTGGAGCAGATGGCAGCAGATGCTGTCAAGTGTGTGTCTCTGTGGCCCTAGCTGCTGGAGTGTCTCTTGGGGAAATTCCCACTTGGGAAGCATGCCTTCCACCCATCACTTTTCTTTCAGTTTGTCTTTGTGCCTGGACTTGTGTGGTGTTGGGATTCAAATGCAAACGCTTTTCAAATGCAAGCTGGGCCACCCA
Organism: Tenrec ecaudatus; assembly: GCF_050624435.1. Taxonomy (NCBI): domain Eukaryota; kingdom Metazoa; phylum Chordata; class Mammalia; order Afrosoricida; family Tenrecidae; genus Tenrec; species Tenrec ecaudatus. The sequence continues at coordinate 2,216,691 of NW_027457651.1, forward strand.
AAGTGCTCAGATTTCAGCAGGGCTTCCAGACTAAGAAGAAACTACTAAGAATGAATCCTTTGCCTTGCCAGGCCCTGAGCCTCACCTCCAGGAACCTCCCTCCACGACACGACACCCTCATTACCTCCAGGCCCCGCCCCTTCCCACAGAGACCACCCCACCCCCTCCCCAGGTGATAGTTTCCTGCTGAACCCATTTCCTCTGAGTGAGAAGGATCCAAGAGTGCGGCCCAAGAGCTTCTGTGGGTGAGTTTCTGTGTTTCTGTGCTGATCCCTGGCGCGGAATCCCCTGCAGGCCTGGAGTCCCAGCTGTGTCCGGGTTCCCGTGGACGTTACACTTCCCGCACCCCATACAACAGTGTTCCAGGTCGCCGCGACCCCCTGGGACATTTCCAGTTAAATCCTTATTGAATTGGTTGCAGGCCTTTGCCTTCGGGCGCGGGAATACTCTGGCCGCTTTTCCTGCTCAGAGCTCCTCCGTCCAGAAAGGCGCGATTGCGTGTTTTTTTTTTGTTTTTTTTTTGGGGGGGGGGGTTTGCCTGGGGCCTGTCCCTTCGTGTCAGGTCGCGGGCATGAGAGCATGGGGACCCCAGAGTGGCCTTTACTGAAAGGAGAGGCAGCCTTTCAGTCATCAGGCCACCCCACTGATGACCGAGGTCTGTATTAGAGCTTAACTTCTCAGCACCCTGCTTTGCAAAGGGGTACCAGAGCAGTGACAGCCCCAAATCCCCGCACAGATCTGGTCCTTGCATAGATTGCAGAGCCCCACATGGAGTGAGCCTCTATTGAGTGGTTTCTGCCCAGGAACCAAGGTAGTAGGTAATCTGGCCCTCAGGCTTTGCAGGGTGGCTTTGCTTCACCTCTGCAGGCAGCCCATGGAGAAGCAGTTTCTCTGGGAGGTTTGCCTGAGTGTGTGTCCTTGATGGAGGTCACCAAACTGGAGACAGTCCAGGGGACTCCTAGTCAGGAGCCACTTGCTTTTAGCCTGTCCCTGACTGCATTGGTCAGGAGGCCCTGGACCCATTTTGTAAGCCTGCTGTCTAAGGATGGAATGTCTGCCATTGAGATGCATGCTTTTGTGAGTTTCCTTTGCCCCGCCCCTCCCCCACACCCTCTTTGGCTCACATCTCAGTTGTGAACCTTGGAAGCCATTTCCACCTCCTGTTGGTGGCTTCCTTCATTCAGATGATGTGTTTGTGCCCTTGTGCTGTCTTTGTCTCATAAGATTTAATAGATGTTCTCTTTAAACTATATTTAAAACGCGGTCTCCTTTTTACTCTACTGCATGTTCTTAACCATTTCTGCCCATCAAAAACTAGCTTGTGCTCTGATTTGGACTACAAAAGGAACTCCAATCTCAAATATAATTTACGGAGAACATTTATTAATTATTAAAAGAGACAAAGAGAATACAAAGACGCGGACCCATCACCGGATGGAGATCATAGTGCAGTTCAGGGAAACAGTCAAGTCGGGAATCGAATGAAATAAGATTGCAACAGAGGAAACGGTCACACGTTTCTGATTGGTGGAGCATCAGTACAGCATGTTATAAATGGGACTACAGAAGCAGGGGCAGGACTGTAACTGAGCCACCTTCATTGCCAGATAGAGCATTTTACAAGATTGTTCCAAGTCCTTCTGACCCAGGCAGTCAGTGAGACTGAGAAAATCAACCACTGCATCACCTGTCTAGTTTTGGACTATTGTCTATAAGGACACTACTTGCTGTGGTAAAGATGAAACATGTTCTATAAAATGTAAAACACAAAAGCCTAAGGAGCTGTTTCTCTGCTCTCTGTGGTTCTATGAGTCAGAATTCACACAACAGCTCTCACTTTATTGTTCTTCTTTTAAATGTATTTTCTTATTCTATATATGTAAAACCTTTAGAGTTTTGTGTATTTGCAAACCGGAGGCAAAAACAAGAGATATATCACTTCAACCATGGAGCTTGGTAAACAAGAGGAAAACTTTTTAGATTGAAAGAGGCTGAGACAATGGGCTCAAATATAAGAACAATTATGAGGATGGTTTAGGCCAAGCCAGTGTTTCTCCCTGTGGTGATATGGTCACTATGATTTGGAACTAACTTAGTGACACCTAACAACAACCTCTCTTGTACAGGGACTGTGTGTACAATAAGTACTGAAATGTTAGAGTGTTTCTTTTTAAAATAAGCAGTAAAGTAATAATCATTCCAGAATCTTGTTGAAAAAAATATAATCATGGTTTTAATATGTATACCTGCAATATGAATCAATAGTAAAGGGCAAAATTGAATAAATATAGATTTGTACAAGAAACCTTTTTATTAATGCATGAGAAACTTTAAAAGAAAATTTTATGACTACAGAGAATATGGGGTAAAATTATTTATAAAATACACTCTACAACAGAATATATTATACTAATATTTTAACAATAAAGGAACATATTTGATGATTACATAATATTGGTTTAGGTGAGTGAGTAGATCATACATCAGACCAGTTTATCTTTACATTTGTGGAAATGGGATGGATTGAGTTAGAGAGCGCCTATCCCTGACTTTGAGTTCATATTTCAACTTGATTAAGTGGGATTATTACCAGGGATACAAGAATGTTTCACTATTAGAAAAAATTAATGTAACCAACCACATAAATAGGACAAATAATAAGAACCATATCATATTAATAGATGCGTAAAAGGCATTTGACAATATCTACTACCTATTCCTGATAAAAACCCTGAATAACATAGAAATAGAAAGGAGAGACCTCAACACATGAAATATATTAAAGGAAACATTCTGTGTAGGACAATTAGTTGACTGTAACTTGGTCGAAATAGACACTTATTCACATAGAAAGGTTTCATAAAAACCTATGTGAACATAAGAACCCACAGATTGGGGGGAAATAAATCTTTAGCAGTGCGGGGAGAGAGAGAGAGCAAGGGAGGAGAAGAAGACAACAGGATAACTGGCATTTTCAGGGATTCCCCATCTTGATGCTCACCTGATCATACACAGGGAGCAGAGCCTGAAGCACAGGGAGCAGAGCCTGAAATCAGTGTCTGAGTTTCAGAGGCGTCCAGGTGAAAAGCAGGAGAGATGTGGTCAGGTGGAGCAGATGGCAGCAGATGCTGTCAAGTGTGTGTCTCTGTGGCCCTAGCTGCTGGAGTGTCTCTTGGGGAAATTCCCACTTGGGAAGCATGCCTTCCACCCATCACTTTTCTTTCAGTTTGTCTTTGTGCCTGGACTTGTGTGGTGTTGGGATTCAAATGCAAACGCTTTTCAAATGCAAGCTGGGCCACCCAAAGTGCTCAGATTTCAGCAGGGCTTCCAGACTAAGAAGAAACTACTAAGAATGAATCCTTTGCCTTGCCAGGCCCTGAGCCTCACCTCCAGGAACCTCCCTCCACGACACCCTCATTACCTCCAGGCCCCGCCCCTTCCCACAGAGACCACCCCACCCCCTCCCCAGGTGATAGTTTCCTGCTGAACCCATTTCCTCTGAGTGAGAAGGATCCAAGAGTGCGGCCCAAGAGCTTCTGTGGGTGAGTTTCTGTGTTTCTGTGCTGATCCCTGGCGCGGAATCCCCTGCAGGCCTGGAGTCCCAGCTGTGTCCGGGTTCCCGTGGACGTTACACTTCCCGCACCCCATACAACAGTGTTCCAGGTCGCCGCGACCCCCTGGGACATTTCCAGTTAAATCCTTATTGAATTGGTTGCAGGCCTTTGCCTTCGGGCGCGGGAATACTCTGGCCGCTTTTCCTGCTCAGAGCTCCTCCGTCCAGAAAGGCGCGATTGCGTGTTTTTTTTTTGTTTTTTTTTTGGGGGGGGGGGTTTGCCTGGGGCCTGTCCCTTCGTGTCAGGTCGCGGGCATGAGAGCATGGGGACCCCAGAGTGGCCTTTACTGAAAGGAGAGGCAGCCTTTCAGTCATCAGGCCACCCCACTGATGACCGAGGTCTGTATTAGAGCTTAACTTCTCAGCACCCTGCTTTGCAAAGGGGTACCAGAGCAGTGACAGCCCCAAATCCCCGCACAGATCTGGTCCTTGCATAGATTGCAGAGCCCCACATGGAGTGAGCCTCTATTGAGTGGTTTCTGCCCAGGAACCAAGGTAGTAGGTAATCTGGCCCTCAGGCTTTGCAGGGTGGCTTTGCTTCACCTCTGCAGGCAGCCCATGGAGAAGCAGTTTCTCTGGGAGGTTTGCCTGAGTGTGTGTCCTTGATGGAGGTCACCAAACTGGAGACAGTCCAGGGGACTCCTAGTCAGGAGCCACTTGCTTTTAGCCTGTCCCTGACTGCATTGGTCAGGAGGCCCTGGACCCATTTTGTAAGCCTGCTGTCTAAGGATGGAATGTCTGCCATTGAGATGCATGCTTTTGTGAGTTTCCTTTGCCCCGCCCCTCCCCCACACCCTCTTTGGCTCACATCTCAGTTGTGAACCTTGGAAGCCATTTCCACCTCCTGTTGGTGGCTTCCTTCATTCAGATGATGTGTTTGTGCCCTTGTGCTGTCTTTGTCTCATAAGATTTAATAGATGTTCTCTTTAAACTATATTTAAAACGCGGTCTCCTTTTTACTCTACTGCATGTTCTTAACCATTTCTGCCCATCAAAAACTAGCTTGTGCTCTGATTTGGACTACAAAAGGAACTCCAATCTCAAATATAATTTACGGAGAACATTTATTAATTATTAAAAGAGACAAAGAGAATACAAAGACGCGGACCCATCACCGGATGGAGATCATAGTGCAGTTCAGGGAAACAGTCAAGTCGGGAATCGAATGAAATAAGATTGCAACAGAGGAAACGGTCACACGTTTCTGATTGGTGGAGCATCAGTACAGCATGTTATAAATGGGACTACAGAAGCAGGGGCAGGACTGTAACTGAGCCACCTTCATTGCCAGATAGAGCATTTTACAAGATTGTTCCAAGTCCTTCTGACCCAGGCAGTCAGTGAGACTGAGAAAATCAACCACTGCATCACCTGTCTAGTTTTGGACTATTGTCTATAAGGACACTACTTGCTGTGGTAAAGATGAAACATGTTCTATAAAATGTAAAACACAAAAGCCTAAGGAGCTGTTTCTCTGCTCTCTGTGGTTCTATGAGTCAGAATTCACACAACAGCTCTGACTTTATTGTTCTTCTTTTAAATGTATTTTCTTATTCTATATATGTAAAACCTTTAGAGTTTTGTGTATTTGCAAACCGGAGGCAAAAACAAGAGATATATCACTTCAACCATGGAGCTTGGTAAACAAGAGGAAAACTTTTTAGATTGAAAGAGGCTGAGACAATGGGCTCAAATATAAGAACAATTATGAGGATGGTTTAGGCCAAGCCAGTGTTTCTCCCTGTGGTGATATGGTCACTATGATTTGGAACTAACTTAGTGACACCTAACAACAACCTCTCTTGTACAGGGACTGTGTGTACAATAAGTACTGAAATGTTAGAGTGTTTCTTTTTAAAATAAGCAGTAAAGTAATAATCATTCCAGAATCTTGTTGAAAAAAATATAATCATGGTTTTAATATGTATACCTGCAATATGAATCAATAGTAAAGGGCAAAATTGAATAAATATAGATTTGTACAAGAAACCTTTTTATTAATGCATGAGAAACTTTAAAAGAAAATTTTATGACTACAGAGAATATGGGGTAAAATTATTTATAAAATACACTCTACAACAGAATATATTATACTAATATTTTAACAATAAAGGAACATATTTGATGATTACATAATATTGGTTTAGGTGAGTGAGTAGATCATACATCAGACCAGTTTATCTTTACATTTGTGGAAATGGGATGGATTGAGTTAGAGAGCGCCTATCCCTGACTTTGAGTTCATATTTCAACTTGATTAAGTGGGATTATTACCAGGGATACAAGAATGTTTCACTATTAGAAAAAATTAATGTAACCAACCACATAAATAGGACAAATAATAAGAACCATATCATATTAATAGATGCGTAAAAGGCATTTGACAATATCTACTACCTATTCCTGATAAAAACCCTCAATAACATAGAAATAGAAAGGAGAGACCTCAACACATGAAATATATTAAAGGAAACATTCTGTGTAGGACAATTAGTTGACTGTAACTTGGTCGAAATAGACACTTATTCACATAGAAAGGTTTCATAAAAACCTATGTGAACATAAGAACCCACAGATTGGGGGGAAATAAATCTTTAGCAGTGCGGGGAGAGAGAGAGAGCAAGGGAGGAGAAGAAGACAACAGGATAACTGGCATTTTCAGGGATTCCCCATCTTGATGCTCACCTGATCATACACAGGGAGCAGAGCCTGAAGCACAGGGAGCAGAGCCTGAAATCAGTGTCTGAGTTTCAGAGGCGTCCAGGTGAAAAGCAGGAGAGATGTGGTCAGGTGGAGCAGATGGCAGCAGATGCTGTCAAGTGTGTGTCTCTGTGGCCCTAGCTGCTGGAGTGTCTCTTGGGGAAATTCCCACTTGGGAAGCATGCCTTCCACCCATCACTTTTCTTTCAGTTTGTCTTTGTGCCTGGACTTGTGTGGTGTTGGGATTCAAATGCAAACGCTTTTCAAATGCAAGCTGGGCCACCCAAAGTGCTCAGATTTCAGCAGGGCTTCCAGACTAAGAAGAAACTACTAAGAATGAATCCTTTGCCTTGCCAGGCCCTGAGCCTCACCTCCAGGAACCTCCCTCCACGACACCCTCATTACCTCCAGGCCCCGCCCCTTCCCACAGAGACCACCCCACCCCCTCCCCAGGTGATAGTTTCCTGCTGAACCCATTTCCTCTGAGTGAGAAGGATCCAAGAGTGCGGCCCAAGAGCTTCTGTGGGTGAGTTTCTGTGTTTCTGTGCTGATCCCTGGCGCGGAATCCCCTGCAGGCCTGGAGTCCCAGCTGTGTCCGGGTTCCCGTGGACGTTACACTTCCCGCACCCCATACAACAGTGTTCCAGGTCGCCGCGACCCCCTGGGACATTTCCAGTTAAATCCTTATTGAATTGGTTGCAGGCCTTTGCCTTCGGGCGCGGGAATACTCTGGCCGCTTTTCCTGCTCAGAGCTCCTCCGTCCAGAAAGGCGCGATTGCGTGTTTTTTTTTTTTTTTTGGGGGGGGGAGGTTTGCCTGGGGCCTGTCCCTTCGTGTCAGGTCGCGGGCATGAGAGCATGGGGACCCCAGAGTGGCCTTTACTGAAAGGAGAGGCAGCCTTTCAGTCATCAGGCCACCCCACTGATGACCGAGGTCTGTATTAGAGCTTAACTTCTCAGCACCCTGCTTTGCAAAGGGGTACCAGAGCAGTGACAGCCCCAAATCCCCGCACAGATCTGGTCCTTGCATAGATTGCAGAGCCCCACATGGAGTGAGCCTCTATTGAGTGGTTTCTGCCCAGGAACCAAGGTAGTAGGTAATCTGGCCCTCAGGCTTTGCAGGGTGGCTTTGCTTCACCTCTGCAGGCAGCCCATGGAGAAGCAGTTTCTCTGGGAGGTTTGCCTGAGTGTGTGTCCTTGATGGAGGTCACCAAACTGGAGACAGTCCAGGGGACTCCTAGTCAGGAGCCACTTGCTTTTAGCCTGTCCCTGACTGCATTGGTCAGGAGGCCCTGGACCCATTTTGTAAGCCTGCTGTCTAAGGATGGAATGTCTGCCATTGAGATGCATGCTTTTGTGAGTTTCCTTTGCCCCGCCCCTCCCCCACACCCTCTTTGGCTCACATCTCAGTTGTGAACCTTGGAAGCCATTTCCACCTCCTGTTGGTGGCTTCCTTCATTCAGATGATGTGTTTGTGCCCTTGTGCTGTCTTTGTCTCATAAGATTTAATAGATGTTCTCTTTAAACTATATTTAAAACGCGGTCTCCTTTTTACTCTACTGCATGTTCTTAACCATTTCTGCCCATCAAAAACTAGCTTGTGCTCTGATTTGGACTACAAAAGGAACTCCAATCTCAAATATAATTTACGGAGAACATTTATTAATTATTAAAAGAGACAAAGAGAATACAAAGACGCGGACCCATCACCGGATGGAGATCATAGTGCAGTTCAGGGAAACAGTCAAGTCGGGAATCGAATGAAATAAGATTGCAACAGAGGAAACGGTCACACGTTTCTGATTGGTGGAGCATCAGTACAGCATGTTATAAATGGGACTACAGAAGCAGGGGCAGGACTGTAACTGAGCCACCTTCATTGCCAGATAGAGCATTTTACAAGATTGTTCCAAGTCCTTCTGACCCAGGCAGTCAGTGAGACTGAGAAAATCAACCACTGCATCACCTGTCTAGTTTTGGACTATTGTCTATAAGGACACTACTTGCTGTGGTAAAGATGAAACATGTTCTATAAAATGTAAAACACAAAAGCCTAAGGAGCTGTTTCTCCGCTCTCTGTGGTTCTATGAGTCAGAATTCACACAACAGCTCTGACTTTATTGTTCTTCTTTTAAATGTATTTTCTTATTCTATATATGTAAAACCTTTAGAGTTTTGTGTATTTGCAAACCGGAGGCAAAAACAAGAGATACATCACTTCAACCATGGAGCTTGGTAAACAAGAGGAAAACTTTTTAGATTGAAAGAGGCTGAGACAATGGGCTCAAATATAAGAACAATTATGAGGATGGTTTAGGGCAAGCCAGTGTTTCTCCCTGTGGTGATAATGGTCACTATGATTTGGAACTAACTTAGTGACACCTAACAACAACCTCTCTTGTACAGGGACTGTGTGTACAATAAGTACTGAAATGTTAGAGTGTTTCTTTTTAAAATAAGCAGTAAAGTAATAATCATTCCAGAATCTTGTTGAAAAAAATATAATCATGGTTTTAATATGTATACCTGCAATATGAATCAATAGTAAAGGGCAAAATTGAATAAATATAGATTTGTACAAGAAACCTTTTTATTAATGCATGAGAAACTTTAAAAGAAAATTTTATGACTACAGAGAATATGGGGTAAAATTATTTATAAAATACACTCTACAACAGAATATATTATACTAATATTTTAACAATAAAGGAACATATTTGATGATTACATAATATTGGTTTAGGTGAGTGAGTAGATCATACATCAGACCAGTTTATCTTTACATTTGTGGAAATGGGATGGATTGAGTTAGAGAGCGCCTATCCCTGACTTTGAGTTCATATTTCAACTTGATTAAGTGGGATTATTACCAGGGATACAAGAATGTTTCACTATTAGAAAAAATTAATGTAACCAACCACATAAATAGGACAAATAATAAGAACCATATCATATTAATAGATGCGTAAAAGGCATTTGACAATATCTACTACCTATTCCTGATAAAAACCCTCAATAACATAGAAATAGAAAGGAGAGACCTCAACACATGAAATATATTAAAGGAAACATTCTGTGTAGGACAATTAGTTGACTGTAACTTGGTCGAAATAGACACTTATTCACATAGAAAGGTTTCATAAAAACCTATGTGAACATAAGAACCCACAGATTGGGGGGAAATAAATCTTTAGCAGTGCGGGGAGAGAGAGAGAGCAAGGGAGGAGAAGAAGACAACAGGATAACTGGCATTTTCAGGGATTCCCCATCTTGATGCTCACCTGATCATACACAGGGAGCAGAGCCTGAAGCACAGGGAGCAGAGCCTGAAATCAGTGTCTGAGTTTCAGAGGCGTCCAGGTGAAAAGCAGGAGAGATGTGGTCAGGTGGAGCAGATGGCAGCAGATGCTGTCAAGTGTGTGTCTCTGTGGCCCTAGCTGCTGGAGTGTCTCTTGGGGAAATTCCCACTTGGGAAGCATGCCTTCCACCCATCACTTTTCTTTCAGTTTGTCTTTGTGCCTGGACTTGTGTGGTGTTGGGATTCAAATGCAAACGCTTTTCAAATGCAAGCTGGGCCACCCAAAGTGCTCAGATTTCAGCAGGGCTTCCAGACTAAGAAGAAACTACTAAGAATGAATCCTTTGCCTTGCCAGGCCCTGAGCCTCACCTCCAGGAACCTCCCTCCACGACACCCTCATTACCTCCAGGCCCCGCCCCTTCCCACAGAGACCACCCCACCCCCTCCCCAGGTGATAGTTTCCTGCTGAACCCATTTCCTCTGAGTGAGAAGGATCCAAGAGTGCGGCCCAAGAGCTTCTGTGGGTGAGTTTCTGTGTTTCTGTGCTGATCCCTGGCGCGGAATCCCCTGCAGGCCTGGAGTCCCAGCTGTGTCCGGGTTCCCGTGGACGTTACACTTCCCGCACCCCATACAACAGTGTTCCAGGTCGCCGCGACCCCCTGGGACATTTCCAGTTAAATCCTTATTGAATTGGTTGCAGGCCTTTGCCTTCGGGCGCGGGAATACTCTGGCCGCTTTTCCTGCTCAGAGCTCCTCCGTCCAGAAAGGCGCGATTGCGTGTTTTTTTTTTGTTTTTTTTTTGGGGGGGGGGGTTTGCCTGGGGCCTGTCCCTTCGTGTCAGGTCGCGGGCATGAGAGCATGGGGACCCCAGAGTGGCCTTTACTGAAAGGAGAGGCAGCCTTTCAGTCATCAGGCCACCCCACTGATGACCGAGGTCTGTATTAGAGCTTAACTTCTCAGCACCCTGCTTTGCAAAGGGGTACCAGAGCAGTGACAGCCCCAAATCCCCGCACAGATCTGGTCCTTGCATAGATTGCAGAGCCCCACATGGAGTGAGCCTCTATTGAGTGGTTTCTGCCCAGGAACCAAGGTAGTAGGTAATCTGGCCCTCAGGCTTTGCAGGGTGGCTTTGCTTCACCTCTGCAGGCAGCCCATGGAGAAGCAGTTTCTCTGGGAGGTTTGCCTGAGTGTGTGTCCTTGATGGAGGTCACCAAACTGGAGACAGTCCAGGGGACTCCTAGTCAGGAGCCACTTGCTTTTAGCCTGTCCCTGACTGCATTGGTCAGGAGGCCCTGGACCCATTTTGTAAGCCTGCTGTCTAAGGATGGAATGTCTGCCATTGAGATGCATGCTTTTGTGAGTTTCCTTTGCCCCGCCCCTCCCCCACACCCTCTTTGGCTCACATCTCAGTTGTGAACCTTGGAAGCCATTTCCACCTCCTGTTGGTGGCTTCCTTCATTCAGATGATGTGTTTGTGCCCTTGTGCTGTCTTTGTCTCATAAGATTTAATAGATGTTCTCTTTAAACTATATTTAAAACGCGGTCTCCTTTTTACTCTACTGCATGTTCTTAACCATTTCTGCCCATCAAAAACTAGCTTGTGCTCTGATTTGGACTACAAAAGGAACTCCAATCTCAAATATAATTTACGGAGAACATTTATTAATTATTAAAAGAGACAAAGAGAATACAAAGACGCGGACCCATCACCGGATGGAGATCATAGTGCAGTTCAGGGAAACAGTCAAGTCGGGAATCGAATGAAATAAGATTGCAACAGAGGAAACGGTCACACGTTTCTGATTGGTGGAGCATCAGTACAGCATGTTATAAATGGGACTACAGAAGCAGGGGCAGGACTGTAACTGAGCCACCTTCATTGCCAGATAGAGCATTTTACAAGATTGTTCCAAGTCCTTCTGACCCAGGCAGTCAGTGAGACTGAGAAAATCAACCACTGCATCACCTGTCTAGTTTTGGACTATTGTCTATAAGGACACTACTTGCTGTGGTAAAGATGAAACATGTTCTATAAAATGTAAAACACAAAAGCCTAAGGAGCTGTTTCTCCGCTCTCTGTGGTTCTATGAGTCAGAATTCACACAACAGCTCTGACTTTATTGTTCTTCTTTTAAATGTATTTTCTTATTCTATATATGTAAAACCTTTAGAGTTTTGTGTATTTGCAAACCGGAGGCAAAAACAAGAGATACATCACTTCAACCATGGAGCTTGGTAAACAAGAGGAAAACTTTTTAGATTGAAAGAGGCTGAGACAATGGGCTCAAATATAAGAACAATTATGAGGATGGTTTAGGGCAAGCCAGTGTTTCTCCCTGTGGTGATAATGGTCACTATGATTTGGAACTAACTTAGTGACACCTAACAACAACCTCTCTTGTACAGGGACTGTGTGTACAATAAGTACTGAAATGTTAGAGTGTTTCTTTTTAAAATAAGCAGTAAAGTAATAATCATTCCAGAATCTTGTTGAAAAAAATATAATCATGGTTTTAATATGTATACCTGCAATATGAATCAATAGTAAAGGGCAAAATTGAATAAATATAGATTTGTACAAGAAACCTTTTTATTAATGCATGAGAAACTTTAAAAGAAAATTTTATGACTACAGAGAATATGGGGTAAAATTATTTATAAAATACACTCTACAACAGAATATATTATACTAATATTTTAACAATAAAGGAACATATTTGATGATTACATAATATTGGTTTAGGTGAGTGAGTAGATCATACATCAGACCAGTTTATCTTTACATTTGTGGAAATGGGATGGATTGAGTTAGAGAGCGCCTATCCCTGACTTTGAGTTCATATTTCAACTTGATTAAGTGGGATTATTACCAGGGATACAAGAATGTTTCACTATTAGAAAAAATTAATGTAACCAACCACATAAATAGGACAAATAATAAGAACCATATCATATTAATAGATGCGTAAAAGGCATTTGACAATATCTACTACCTATTCCTGATAAAAACCCTCAATAACATAGAAATAGAAAGGAGAGACCTCAACACATGAAATATATTAAAGGAAACATTCTGTGTAGGACAATTAGTTGACTGTAACTTGGTCGAAATAGACACTTATTCACATAGAAAGGTTTCATAAAAACCTATGTGAACATAAGAACCCACAGATTGGGGGGAAATAAATCTTTAGCAGTGCGGGGAGAGAGAGAGAGCAAGGGAGGAGAAGAAGACAACAGGATAACTGGCATTTTCAGGGATTCCCCATCTTGATGCTCACCTGATCATACACAGGGAGCAGAGCCTGAAGCACAGGGAGCAGAGCCTGAAATCAGTGTCTGAGTTTCAGAGGCGTCCAGGTGAAAAGCAGGAGAGATGTGGTCAGGTGGAGCAGATGGCAGCAGATGCTGTCAAGTGTGTGTCTCTGTGGCCCTAGCTGCTGGAGTGTCTCTTGGGGAAATTCCCACTTGGGAAGCATGCCTTCCACCCATCACTTTTCTTTCAGTTTGTCTTTGTGCCTGGACTTGTGTGGTGTTGGGATTCAAATGCAAACGCTTTTCAAATGCAAGCTGGGCCACCCAAAGTGCTCAGATTTCAGCAGGGCTTCCAGACTAAGAAGAAACTACTAAGAATGAATCCTTTGCCTTGCCAGGCCCTGAGCCTCACCTCCAGGAACCTCCCTCCACGACACCCTCATTACCTCCAGGCCCCGCCCCTTCCCACAGAGACCACCCCACCCCCTCCCCAGGTGATAGTTTCCTGCTGAACCCATTTCCTCTGAGTGAGAAGGATCCAAGAGTGCGGCCCAAGAGCTTCTGTGGGTGAGTTTCTGTGTTTCTGTGCTGATCCCTGGCGCGGAATCCCCTGCAGGCCTGGAGTCCCAGCTGTGTCCGGGTTCCCGTGGACGTTACACTTCCCGCACCCCATACAACAGTGTTCCAGGTCGCCGCGACCCCCTGGGACATTTCCAGTTAAATCCTTATTGAATTGGTTGCAGGCCTTTGCCTTCGGGCGCGGGAATACTCTGGCCGCTTTTCCTGCTCAGAGCTCCTCCGTCCAGAAAGGCGCGATTGCGTGTTTTTTTTTTGTTTTTTTTTTGGGGGGGGGGGTTTGCCTGGGGCCTGTCCCTTCGTGTCAGGTCGCGGGCATGAGAGCATGGGGACCCCAGAGTGGCCTTTACTGAAAGGAGAGGCAGCCTTTCAGTCATCAGGCCACCCCACTGATGACCGAGGTCTGTATTAGAGCTTAACTTCTCAGCACCCTGCTTTGCAAAGGGGTACCAGAGCAGTGACAGCCCCAAATCCCCGCACAGATCTGGTCCTTGCATAGATTGCAGAGCCCCACATGGAGTGAGCCTCTATTGAGTGGTTTCTGCCCAGGAACCAAGGTAGTAGGTAATCTGGCCCTCAGGCTTTGCAGGGTGGCTTTGCTTCACCTCTGCAGGCAGCCCATGGAGAAGCAGTTTCTCTGGGAGGTTTGCCTGAGTGTGTGTCCTTGATGGAGGTCACCAAACTGGAGACAGTCCAGGGGACTCCTAGTCAGGAGCCACTTGCTTTTAGCCTGTCCCTGACTGCATTGGTCAGGAGGCCCTGGACCCATTTTGTAAGCCTGCTGTCTAAGGATGGAATGTCTGCCATTGAGATGCATGCTTTTGTGAGTTTCCTTTGCCCCGCCCCTCCCCCACACCCTCTTTGGCTCACATCTCAGTTGTGAACCTTGGAAGCCATTTCCACCTCCTGTTGGTGGCTTCCTTCATTCAGATGATGTGTTTGTGCCCTTGTGCTGTCTTTGTCTCATAAGATTTAATAGATGTTCTCTTTAAACTATATTTAAAACGCGGTCTCCTTTTTACTCTACTGCATGTTCTTAACCATTTCTGCCCATCAAAAACTAGCTTGTGCTCTGATTTGGACTACAAAAGGAACTCCAATCTCAAATATAATTTACGGAGAACATTTATTAATTATTAAAAGAGACAAAGAGAATACAAAGACGCGGACCCATCACCGGATGGAGATCATAGTGCAGTTCAGGGAAACAGTCAAGTCGGGAATCGAATGAAATAAGATTGCAACAGAGGAAACGGTCACACGTTTCTGATTGGTGGAGCATCAGTACAGCATGTTATAAATGGGACTACAGAAGCAGGGGCAGGACTGTAACTGAGCCACCTTCATTGCCAGATAGAGCATTTTACAAGATTGTTCCAAGTCCTTCTGACCCAGGCAGTCAGTGAGACTGAGAAAATCAACCACTGCATCACCTGTCTAGTTTTGGACTATTGTCTATAAGGACACTACTTGCTGTGGTAAAGATGAAACATGTTCTATAAAATGTAAAACACAAAAGCCTAAGGAGCTGTTTCTCCGCTCTCTGTGGTTCTATGAGTCAGAATTCACACAACAGCTCTGACTTTATTGTTCTTCTTTTAAATGTATTTTCTTATTCTATATATGTAAAACCTTTAGAGTTTTGTGTATTTGCAAACCGGAGGCAAAAACAAGAGATACATCACTTCAACCATGGAGCTTGGTAAACAAGAGGAAAACTTTTTAGATTGAAAGAGGCTGAGACAATGGGCTCAAATATAAGAACAATTATGAGGATGGTTTAGGGCAAGCCAGTGTTTCTCCCTGTGGTGATAATGGTCACTATGATTTGGAACTAACTTAGTGACACCTAACAACAACCTCTCTTGTACAGGGACTGTGTGTACAATAAGTACTGAAATGTTAGAGTGTTTCTTTTTAAAATAAGCAGTAAAGTAATAATCATTCCAGAATCTTGTTGAAAAAAATATAATCATGGTTTTAATATGTATACCTGCAATATGAATCAATAGTAAAGGGCAAAATTGAATAAATATAGATTTGTACAAGAAACCTTTTTATTAATGCATGAGAAACTTTAAAAGAAAATTT
Organism: Tenrec ecaudatus; assembly: GCF_050624435.1. Taxonomy (NCBI): domain Eukaryota; kingdom Metazoa; phylum Chordata; class Mammalia; order Afrosoricida; family Tenrecidae; genus Tenrec; species Tenrec ecaudatus. The sequence continues at coordinate 2,232,222 of NW_027457651.1, forward strand.
TATGACTACAGAGAATATGGGGTAAAATTATTTATAAAATACACTCTACAACAGAATATATTATACTAATATTTTAACAATAAAGGAACATATTTGATGATTACATAATATTGGTTTAGGTGAGTGAGTAGATCATACATCAGACCAGTTTATCTTTACATTTGTGGAAATGGGATGGATTGAGTTAGAGAGCGCCTATCCCTGACTTTGAGTTCATATTTCAACTTGATTAAGTGGGATTATTACCAGGGATACAAGAATGTTTCACTATTAGAAAAAATTAATGTAACCAACCACATAAATAGGACAAATAATAAGAACCATATCATATTAATAGATGCGTAAAAGGCATTTGACAATATCTACTACCTATTCCTGATAAAAACCCTCAATAACATAGAAATAGAAAGGAGAGACCTCAACACATGAAATATATTAAAGGAAACATTCTGTGTAGGACAATTAGTTGACTGTAACTTGGTCGAAATAGACACTTATTCACATAGAAAGGTTTCATAAAAACCTATGTGAACATAAGAACCCACAGATTGGGGGGAAATAAATCTTTAGCAGTGCGGGGAGAGAGAGAGAGCAAGGGAGGAGAAGAAGACAACAGGATAACTGGCATTTTCAGGGATTCCCCATCTTGATGCTCACCTGATCATACACAGGGAGCAGAGCCTGAAGCACAGGGAGCAGAGCCTGAAATCAGTGTCTGAGTTTCAGAGGCGTCCAGGTGAAAAGCAGGAGAGATGTGGTCAGGTGGAGCAGATGGCAGCAGATGCTGTCAAGTGTGTGTCTCTGTGGCCCTAGCTGCTGGAGTGTCTCTTGGGGAAATTCCCACTTGGGAAGCATGCCTTCCACCCATCACTTTTCTTTCAGTTTGTCTTTGTGCCTGGACTTGTGTGGTGTTGGGATTCAAATGCAAACGCTTTTCAAATGCAAGCTGGGCCACCCAAAGTGCTCAGATTTCAGCAGGGCTTCCAGACTAAGAAGAAACTACTAAGAATGAATCCTTTGCCTTGCCAGGCCCTGAGCCTCACCTCCAGGAACCTCCCTCCACGACACCCTCATTACCTCCAGGCCCCGCCCCTTCCCACAGAGACCACCCCACCCCCTCCCCAGGTGATAGTTTCCTGCTGAACCCATTTCCTCTGAGTGAGAAGGATCCAAGAGTGCGGCCCAAGAGCTTCTGTGGGTGAGTTTCTGTGTTTCTGTGCTGATCCCTGGCGCGGAATCCCCTGCAGGCCTGGAGTCCCAGCTGTGTCCGGGTTCCCGTGGACGTTACACTTCCCGCACCCCATACAACAGTGTTCCAGGTCGCCGCGACCCCCTGGGACATTTCCAGTTAAATCCTTATTGAATTGGTTGCAGGCCTTTGCCTTCGGGCGCGGGAATACTCTGGCCGCTTTTCCTGCTCAGAGCTCCTCCGTCCAGAAAGGCGCGATTGCGTGTTTTTTTTTTGTTTTTTTTTTGGGGGGGGGGGTTTGCCTGGGGCCTGTCCCTTCGTGTCAGGTCGCGGGCATGAGAGCATGGGGACCCCAGAGTGGCCTTTACTGAAAGGAGAGGCAGCCTTTCAGTCATCAGGCCACCCCACTGATGACCGAGGTCTGTATTAGAGCTTAACTTCTCAGCACCCTGCTTTGCAAAGGGGTACCAGAGCAGTGACAGCCCCAAATCCCCGCACAGATCTGGTCCTTGCATAGATTGCAGAGCCCCACATGGAGTGAGCCTCTATTGAGTGGTTTCTGCCCAGGAACCAAGGTAGTAGGTAATCTGGCCCTCAGGCTTTGCAGGGTGGCTTTGCTTCACCTCTGCAGGCAGCCCATGGAGAAGCAGTTTCTCTGGGAGGTTTGCCTGAGTGTGTGTCCTTGATGGAGGTCACCAAACTGGAGACAGTCCAGGGGACTCCTAGTCAGGAGCCACTTGCTTTTAGCCTGTCCCTGACTGCATTGGTCAGGAGGCCCTGGACCCATTTTGTAAGCCTGCTGTCTAAGGATGGAATGTCTGCCATTGAGATGCATGCTTTTGTGAGTTTCCTTTGCCCCGCCCCTCCCCCACACCCTCTTTGGCTCACATCTCAGTTGTGAACCTTGGAAGCCATTTCCACCTCCTGTTGGTGGCTTCCTTCATTCAGATGATGTGTTTGTGCCCTTGTGCTGTCTTTGTCTCATAAGATTTAATAGATGTTCTCTTTAAACTATATTTAAAACGCGGTCTCCTTTTTACTCTACTGCATGTTCTTAACCATTTCTGCCCATCAAAAACTAGCTTGTGCTCTGATTTGGACTACAAAAGGAACTCCAATCTCAAATATAATTTACGGAGAACATTTATTAATTATTAAAAGAGACAAAGAGAATACAAAGACGCGGACCCATCACCGGATGGAGATCATAGTGCAGTTCAGGGAAACAGTCAAGTCGGGAATCGAATGAAATAAGATTGCAACAGAGGAAACGGTCACACGTTTCTGATTGGTGGAGCATCAGTACAGCATGTTATAAATGGGACTACAGAAGCAGGGGCAGGACTGTAACTGAGCCACCTTCATTGCCAGATAGAGCATTTTACAAGATTGTTCCAAGTCCTTCTGACCCAGGCAGTCAGTGAGACTGAGAAAATCAACCACTGCATCACCTGTCTAGTTTTGGACTATTGTCTATAAGGACACTACTTGCTGTGGTAAAGATGAAACATGTTCTATAAAATGTAAAACACAAAAGCCTAAGGAGCTGTTTCTCCGCTCTCTGTGGTTCTATGAGTCAGAATTCACACAACAGCTCTGACTTTATTGTTCTTCTTTTAAATGTATTTTCTTATTCTATATATGTAAAACCTTTAGAGTTTTGTGTATTTGCAAACCGGAGGCAAAAACAAGAGATACATCACTTCAACCATGGAGCTTGGTAAACAAGAGGAAAACTTTTTAGATTGAAAGAGGCTGAGACAATGGGCTCAAATATAAGAACAATTATGAGGATGGTTTAGGCCAAGCCAGTGTTTCTCCCTGTGGTGATATGGTCACTATGATTTGGAACTAACTTAGTGACACCTAACAACAACCTCTCTTGTACAGGGACTGTGTGTACAATAAGTACTGAAATGTTAGAGTGTTTCTTTTTAAAATAAGCAGTAAAGTAATAATCATTCCAGAATCTTGTTGAAAAAAATATAATCATGGTTTTAATATGTATACCTGCAATATGAATCAATAGTAAAGGGCAAAATTGAATAAATATAGATTTGTACAAGAAACCTTTTTATTAATGCATGAGAAACTTTAAAAGAAAATTTTATGACTACAGAGAATATGGGGTAAAATTATTTATAAAATACACTCTACAACAGAATATATTATACTAATATTTTAACAATAAAGGAACATATTTGATGATTACATAATATTGGTTTAGGTGAGTGAGTAGATCATACATCAGACCAGTTTATCTTTACATTTGTGGAAATGGGATGGATTGAGTTAGAGAGCGCCTATCCCTGACTTTGAGTTCATATTTCAACTTGATTAAGTGGGATTATTACCAGGGATACAAGAATGTTTCACTATTAGAAAAAATTAATGTAACCAACCACATAAATAGGACAAATAATAAGAACCATATCATATTAATAGATGCGTAAAAGGCATTTGACAATATCTACTACCTATTCCTGATAAAAACCCTCAATAACATAGAAATAGAAAGGAGAGACCTCAACACATGAAATATATTAAAGGAAACATTCTGTGTAGGACAATTAGTTGACTGTAACTTGGTCGAAATAGACACTTATTCACATAGAAAGGTTTCATAAAAACCTATGTGAACATAAGAACCCACAGATTGGGGGGAAATAAATCTTTAGCAGTGCGGGGAGAGAGAGAGAGCAAGGGAGGAGAAGAAGACAACAGGATAACTGGCATTTTCAGGGATTCCCCATCTTGATGCTCACCTGATCATACACAGGGAGCAGAGCCTGAAGCACAGGGAGCAGAGCCTGAAATCAGTGTCTGAGTTTCAGAGGCGTCCAGGTGAAAAGCAGGAGAGATGTGGTCAGGTGGAGCAGATGGCAGCAGATGCTGTCAAGTGTGTGTCTCTGTGGCCCTAGCTGCTGGAGTGTCTCTTGGGGAAATTCCCACTTGGGAAGCATGCCTTCCACCCATCACTTTTCTTTCAGTTTGTCTTTGTGCCTGGACTTGTGTGGTGTTGGGATTCAAATGCAAACGCTTTTCAAATGCAAGCTGGGCCACCCAAAGTGCTCAGATTTCAGCAGGGCTTCCAGACTAAGAAGAAACTACTAAGAATGAATCCTTTGCCTTGCCAGGCCCTGAGCCTCACCTCCAGGAACCTCCCTCCACGACACCCTCATTACCTCCAGGCCCCGCCCCTTCCCACAGAGACCACCCCACCCCCTCCCCAGGTGATAGTTTCCTGCTGAACCCATTTCCTCTGAGTGAGAAGGATCCAAGAGTGCGGCCCAAGAGCTTCTGTGGGTGAGTTTCTGTGTTTCTGTGCTGATCCCTGGCGCGGAATCCCCTGCAGGCCTGGAGTCCCAGCTGTGTCCGGGTTCCCGTGGACGTTACACTTCCCGCACCCCATACAACAGTGTTCCAGGTCGCCGCGACCCCCTGGGACATTTCCAGTTAAATCCTTATTGAATTGGTTGCAGGCCTTTGCCTTCGGGCGCGGGAATACTCTGGCCGCTTTTCCTGCTCAGAGCTCCTCCGTCCAGAAAGGCGCGATTGCGTGTTTTTTTTTTTTTTTTTTTTTTGGGGGGGGGGTTTGCCTGGGGCCTGTCCCTTCGTGTCAGGTCGCGGGCATGAGAGCATGGGGACCCCAGAGTGGCCTTTACTGAAAGGAGAGGCAGCCTTTCAGTCATCAGGCCACCCCACTGATGACCGAGGTCTGTATTAGAGCTTAACTTCTCAGCACCCTGCTTTGCAAAGGGGTACCAGAGCAGTGACAGCCCCAAATCCCCGCACAGATCTGGTCCTTGCATAGATTGCAGAGCCCCACATGGAGTGAGCCTCTATTGAGTGGTTTCTGCCCAGGAACCAAGGTAGTAGGTAATCTGGCCCTCAGGCTTTGCAGGGTGGCTTTGCTTCACCTCTGCAGGCAGCCCATGGAGAAGCAGTTTCTCTGGGAGGTTTGCCTGAGTGTGTGTCCTTGATGGAGGTCACCAAACTGGAGACAGTCCAGGGGACTCCTAGTCAGGAGCCACTTGCTTTTAGCCTGTCCCTGACTGCATTGGTCAGGAGGCCCTGGACCCATTTTGTAAGCCTGCTGTCTAAGGATGGAATGTCTGCCATTGAGATGCATGCTTTTGTGAGTTTCCTTTGCCCCGCCCCTCCCCCACACCCTCTTTGGCTCACATCTCAGTTGTGAACCTTGGAAGCCATTTCCACCTCCTGTTGGTGGCTTCCTTCATTCAGATGATGTGTTTGTGCCCTTGTGCTGTCTTTGTCTCATAAGATTTAATAGATGTTCTCTTTAAACTATATTTAAAACGCGGTCTCCTTTTTACTCTACTGCATGTTCTTAACCATTTCTGCCCATCAAAAACTAGCTTGTGCTCTGATTTGGACTACAAAAGGAACTCCAATCTCAAATATAATTTACGGAGAACATTTATTAATTATTAAAAGAGACAAAGAGAATACAAAGACGCGGACCCATCACCGGATGGAGATCATAGTGCAGTTCAGGGAAACAGTCAAGTCGGGAATCGAATGAAATAAGATTGCAACAGAGGAAACGGTCACACGTTTCTGATTGGTGGAGCATCAGTACAGCATGTTATAAATGGGACTACAGAAGCAGGGGCAGGACTGTAACTGAGCCACCTTCATTGCCAGATAGAGCATTTTACAAGATTGTTCCAAGTCCTTCTGACCCAGGCAGTCAGTGAGACTGAGAAAATCAACCACTGCATCACCTGTCTAGTTTTGGACTATTGTCTATAAGGACACTACTTGCTGTGGTAAAGATGAAACATGTTCTATAAAATGTAAAACACAAAAGCCTAAGGAGCTGTTTCTCTGCTCTCTGTGGTTCTATGAGTCAGAATTCACACAACAGCTCTGACTTTATTGTTCTTCTTTTAAATGTATTTTCTTATTCTATATATGTAAAACCTTTAGAGTTTTGTGTATTTGCAAACCGGAGGCAAAAACAAGAGATATATCACTTCAACCATGGAGCTTGGTAAACAAGAGGAAAACTTTTTAGATTGAAAGAGGCTGAGACAATGGGCTCAAATATAAGAACAATTATGAGGATGGTTTAGGGCAAGCCAGTGTTTCTCCCTGTGGTGATATGGTCACTATGATTTGGAACTAACTTAGTGACACCTAACAACAACCTCTCTTGTACAGGGACTGTGTGTACAATAAGTACTGAAATGTTAGAGTGTTTCTTTTTAAAATAAGCAGTAAAGTAATAATCATTCCAGAATCTTGTTGAAAAAAATATAATCATGGTTTTAATATGTATACCTGCAATATGAATCAATAGTAAAGGGCAAAATTGAATAAATATAGATTTGTACAAGAAACCTTTTTATTAATGCATGAGAAACTTTAAAAGAAAATTTTATGACTACAGAGAATATGGGGTAAAATTATTTATAAAATACACTCTACAACAGAATATATTATACTAATATTTTAACAATAAAGGAACATATTTGATGATTACATAATATTGGTTTAGGTGAGTGAGTAGATCATACATCAGACCAGTTTATCTTTACATTTGTGGAAATGGGATGGATTGAGTTAGAGAGCGCCTATCCCTGACTTTGAGTTCATATTTCAACTTGATTAAGTGGGATTATTACCAGGGATACAAGAATGTTTCACTATTAGAAAAAATTAATGTAACCAACCACATAAATAGGACAAATAATAAGAACCATATCATATTAATAGATGCGTAAAAGGCATTTGACAATATCTACTACCTATTCCTGATAAAAACCCTCAATAACATAGAAATAGAAAGGAGAGACCTCAACACATGAAATATATTAAAGGAAACATTCTGTGTAGGACAATTAGTTGACTGTAACTTGGTCGAAATAGACACTTATTCACATAGAAAGGTTTCATAAAAACCTATGTGAACATAAGAACCCACAGATTGGGGGGAAATAAATCTTTAGCAGTGCGGGGAGAGAGAGAGAGCAAGGGAGGAGAAGAAGACAACAGGATAACTGGCATTTTCAGGGATTCCCCATCTTGATGCTCACCTGATCATACACAGGGAGCAGAGCCTGAAGCACAGGGAGCAGAGCCTGAAATCAGTGTCTGAGTTTCAGAGGCGTCCAGGTGAAAAGCAGGAGAGATGTGGTCAGGTGGAGCAGATGGCAGCAGATGCTGTCAAGTGTGTGTCTCTGTGGCCCTAGCTGCTGGAGTGTCTCTTGGGGAAATTCCCACTTGGGAAGCATGCCTTCCACCCATCACTTTTCTTTCAGTTTGTCTTTGTGCCTGGACTTGTGTGGTGTTGGGATTCAAATGCAAACGCTTTTCAAATGCAAGCTGGGCCACCCAAAGTGCTCAGATTTCAGCAGGGCTTCCAGACTAAGAAGAAACTACTAAGAATGAATCCTTTGCCTTGCCAGGCCCTGAGCCTCACCTCCAGGAACCTCCCTCCACGACACCCTCATTACCTCCAGGCCCCGCCCCTTCCCACAGAGACCACCCCACCCCCTCCCCAGGTGATAGTTTCCTGCTGAACCCATTTCCTCTGAGTGAGAAGGATCCAAGAGTGCGGCCCAAGAGCTTCTGTGGGTGAGTTTCTGTGTTTCTGTGCTGATCCCTGGCGCGGAATCCCCTGCAGGCCTGGAGTCCCAGCTGTGTCCGGGTTCCCGTGGACGTTACACTTCCCGCACCCCATACAACAGTGTTCCAGGTCGCCGCGACCCCCTGGGACATTTCCAGTTAAATCCTTATTGAATTGGTTGCAGGCCTTTGCCTTCGGGCACGGGAATACTCTGGCCGCTTTTCCTGCTCAGAGCTCCTCCGTCCAGAAAGGCGCGATTGCGTGTTTTTTTTTTTTTTTGGGGGGGGGTTTGCCTGGGGCCTGTCCCTTCGTGTCAGGTCGCGGGCATGAGAGCATGGGGACCCCAGAGTGGCCTTTACTGAAAGGAGAGGCAGCCTTTCAGTCATCAGGCCACCCCACTGATGACCGAGGTCTGTATTAGAGCTTAACTTCTCAGCACCCTGCTTTGCAAAGGGGTACCAGAGCAGTGACAGCCCCAAATCCCCGCACAGATCTGGTCCTTGCATAGATTGCAGAGCCCCACATGGAGTGAGCCTCTATTGAGTGGTTTCTGCCCAGGAACCAAGGTAGTAGGTAATCTGGCCCTCAGGCTTTGCAGGGTGGCTTTGCTTCACCTCTGCAGGCAGCCCATGGAGAAGCAGTTTCTCTGGGAGGTTTGCCTGAGTGTGTGTCCTTGATGGAGGTCACCAAACTGGAGACAGTCCAGGGGACTCCTAGTCAGGAGCCACTTGCTTTTAGCCTGTCCCTGACTGCATTGGTCAGGAGGCCCTGGACCCATTTTGTAAGCCTGCTGTCTAAGGATGGAATGTCTGCCATTGAGATGCATGCTTTTGTGAGTTTCCTTTGCCCCGCCCCTCCCCCACACCCTCTTTGGCTCACATCTCAGTTGTGAACCTTGGAAGCCATTTCCACCTCCTGTTGGTGGCTTCCTTCATTCAGATGATGTGTTTGTGCCCTTGTGCTGTCTTTGTCTCATAAGATTTAATAGATGTTCTCTTTAAACTATATTTAAAACGCGGTCTCCTTTTTACTCTACTGCATGTTCTTAACCATTTCTGCCCATCAAAAACTAGCTTGTGCTCTGATTTGGACTACAAAAGGAACTCCAATCTCAAATATAATTTACGGAGAACATTTATTAATTATTAAAAGAGACAAAGAGAATACAAAGACGCGGACCCATCACCGGATGGAGATCATAGTGCAGTTCAGGGAAACAGTCAAGTCGGGAATCGAATGAAATAAGATTGCAACAGAGGAAACGGTCACACGTTTCTGATTGGTGGAGCATCAGTACAGCATGTTATAAATGGGACTACAGAAGCAGGGACAGGACTGTAACTGAGCCACCTTCATTGCCAGATAGAGCATTTTACAAGATTGTTCCAAGTCCTTCTGACCCAGGCAGTCAGTGAGACTGAGAAAATCAGCCACTGCATCACCTGTCTAGTTTTGGACTATTGTCTATAAGGACACTACTTGCTGTGGTAAAGATGAAACATGTTCTATAAAATGTACAACACAAAAGCCTAAGGAGCTGTTTCTCTGCTCTCTGTGGTTCTATGAGTCAGAATTCACACAACAGCTCTGACTTTATTGTTCTTCTTTTAAATGTATTTTCTTATTCTATATATGTAAAACCTTTAGAGTTTTGTGTATTTGCAAACCGGAGGCAAAAACAAGAGATATATCACTTCAACCATGGAGCTTGGTAAACAAGAGGAAAACTTTTTAGATTGAAAGAGGCTGAGACAATGGGCTCAAATATAAGAACAATTATGAGGATGGTTTAGGCCAAGCCAGTGTTTCTCCCTGTGGTGATATGGTCACTATGATTTGGAACTAACTTAGTGACACCTAACAACAACCTCTCTTGTACAGGGACTGTGTGTACAATAAGTACTGAAATGTTAGAGTGTTTCTTTTTAAAATAAGCAGTAAAGTAATAATCATTCCAGAATCTTGTTGAAAAAAATATAATCATGGTTTTAATATGTATACCTGCAATATGAATCAATAGTAAAGGGCAAAATTGAATAAATATAGATTTGTACAAGAAACCTTTTTATTAATGCATGAGAAACTTTAAAAGAAAATTTTATGACTACAGAGAATATGGGGTAAAATTATTTATAAAATACACTCTACAACAGAATATATTATACTAATATTTTAACAATAAAGGAACATATTTGATGATTACATAATATTGGTTTAGGTGAGTGAGTAGATCATACATCAGACCAGTTTATCTTTACATTTGTGGAAATGGGATGGATTGAGTTAGAGAGCGCCTATCCCTGACTTTGAGTTCATATTTCAACTTGATTAAGTGGGATTATTACCAGGGATACAAGAATGTTTCACTATTAGAAAAAATTAATGTAACCAACCACATAAATAGGACAAATAATAAGAACCATATCATATTAATAGATGCGTAAAAGGCATTTGACAATATCTACTACCTATTCCTGATAAAAACCCTCAATAACATAGAAATAGAAAGGAGAGACCTCAACACATGAAATATATTAAAGGAAACATTCTGTGTAGGACAATTAGTTGAGTGTAACTTGGTCGAAATAGACACTTATTCACATAGAAAGGTTTCATAAAAACCTATGTGAACATAAGAACCCACAGATTGGGGGGAAATAAATCTTTAGCAGTGCGGGGAGAGAGAGAGAGCAAGGGAGGAGAAGAAGACAACAGGATAACTGGCATTTTCAGGGATTCCCCATCTTGATGCTCACCTGATCATACACAGGGAGCAGAGCCTGAAGCACAGGGAGCAGAGCCTGAAATCAGTGTCTGAGTTTCAGAGGCGTCCAGGTGAAAAGCAGGAGAGATGTGGTCAGGTGGAGCAGATGGCAGCAGATGCTGTCAAGTGTGTGTCTCTGTGGCCCTAGCTGCTGGAGTGTCTCTTGGGGAAATTCCCACTTGGGAAGCATGCCTTCCACCCATCACTTTTCTTTCAGTTTGTCTTTGTGCCTGGACTTGTGTGGTGTTGGGATTCAAATGCAAACGCTTTTCAAATGCAAGCTGGGCCACCCAAAGTGCTCAGATTTCAGCAGGGCTTCCAGACTAAGAAGAAACTACTAAGAATGAATCCTTTGCCTTGCCAGGCCCTGAGCCTCACCTCCAGGAACCTCCCTCCACGACACCCTCATTACCTCCAGGCCCCGCCCCTTCCCACAGAGACCACCCCACCCCCTCCCCAGGTGATAGTTTCCTGCTGAACCCATTTCCTCTGAGTGAGAAGGATCCAAGAGTGCGGCCCAAGAGCTTCTGTGGGTGAGTTTCTGTGTTTCTGTGCTGATCCCTGGCGCGGAATCCCCTGCAGGCCTGGAGTCCCAGCTGTGTCCGGGTTCCCGTGGACGTTACACTTCCCGCACCCCATACAACAGTGTTCCAGGTCGCCGCGACCCCCTGGGACATTTCCAGTTAAATCCTTATTGAATTGGTTGCAGGCCTTTGCCTTCGGGCGCGGGAATACTCTGGCCGCTTTTCCTGCTCAGAGCTCCTCCGTCCAGAAAGGCGCGATTGCGTGTTTTTTTTTTTTTTTTTGGGGGGGGGGTTTGCCTGGGGCCTGTCCCTTCGTGTCAGGTCGCGGGCATGAGAGCATGGGGACCCCAGAGTGGCCTTTACTGAAAGGAGAGGCAGCCTTTCAGTCATCAGGCCACCCCACTGATGACCGAGGTCTGTATTAGAGCTTAACTTCTCAGCACCCTGCTTTGCAAAGGGGTACCAGAGCAGTGACAGCCCCAAATCCCCGCACAGATCTGGTCCTTGCATAGATTGCAGAGCCCCACATGGAGTGAGCCTCTATTGAGTGGTTTCTGCCCAGGAACCAAGGTAGTAGGTAATCTGGCCCTCAGGCTTTGCAGGGTGGCTTTGCTTCACCTCTGCAGGCAGCCCATGGAGAAGCAGTTTCTCTGGGAGGTTTGCCTGAGTGTGTGTCCTTGATGGAGGTCACCAAACTGGAGACAGTCCAGGGGACTCCTAGTCAGGAGCCACTTGCTTTTAGCCTGTCCCTGACTGCATTGGTCAGGAGGCCCTGGACCCATTTTGTAAGCCTGCTGTCTAAGGATGGAATGTCTGCCATTGAGATGCATGCTTTTGTGAGTTTCCTTTGCCCCGCCCCTCCCCCACACCCTCTTTGGCTCACATCTCAGTTGTGAACCTTGGAAGCCATTTCCACCTCCTGTTGGTGGCTTCCTTCATTCAGATGATGTGTTTGTGCCCTTGTGCTGTCTTTGTCTCATAAGATTTAATAGATGTTCTCTTTAAACTATATTTAAAACGCGGTCTCCTTTTTACTCTACTGCATGTTCTTAACCATTTCTGCCCATCAAAAACTAGCTTGTGCTCTGATTTGGACTACAAAAGGAACTCCAATCTCAAATATAATTTACGGAGAACATTTATTAATTATTAAAAGAGACAAAGAGAATACAAAGACGCGGACCCATCACCGGATGGAGATCATAGTGCAGTTCAGGGAAACAGTCAAGTCGGGAATCGAATGAAATAAGATTGCAACAGAGGAAACGGTCACACGTTTCTGATTGGTGGAGCATCAGTACAGCATGTTATAAATGGGACTACAGAAGCAGGGACAGGACTGTAACTGAGCCACCTTCATTGCCAGATAGAGCATTTTACAAGATTGTTCCAAGTCCTTCTGACCCAGGCAGTCAGTGAGACTGAGAAAATCAGCCACTGCATCACCTGTCTAGTTTTGGACTATTGTCTATAAGGACACTACTTGCTGTGGTAAAGATGAAACATGTTCTATAAAATGTACAACACAAAAGCCTAAGGAGCTGTTTCTCTGCTCTCTGTGGTTCTATGAGTCAGAATTCACACAACAGCTCTGACTTTATTGTTCTTCTTTTAAATGTATTTTCTTATTCTATATATGTAAAACCTTTAGAGTTTTGTGTATTTGCAAACCGGAGGCAAAAACAAGAGATATATCACTTCAACCATGGAGCTTGGTAAACAAGAGGAAAACTTTTTAGATTGAAAGAGGCTGAGACAATGGGCTCAAATATAAGAACAATTATGAGGATGGTTTAGGCCAAGCCAGTGTTTCTCCCTGTGGTGATATGGTCACTATGATTTGGAACTAACTTAGTGACACCTAACAACAACCTCTCTTGTACAGGGACTGTGTGTACAATAAGTACTGAAATGTTAGAGTGTTTCTTTTTAAAATAAGCAGTAAAGTAATAATCATTCCAGAATCTTGTTGAAAAAAATATAATCATGGTTTTAATATGTATACCTGCAATATGAATCAATAGTAAAGGGCAAAATTGAATAAATATAGATTTGTACAAGAAACCTTTTTATTAATGCATGAGAAACTTTAAAAGAAAATTTTATGACTACAGAGAATATGGGGTAAAATTATTTATAAAATACACTCTACAACAGAATATATTATACTAATATTTTAACAATAAAGGAACATATTTGATGATTACATAATATTGGTTTAGGTGAGTGAGTAGATCATACATCAGACCAGTTTATCTTTACATTTGTGGAAATGGGATGGATTGAGTTAGAGAGCGCCTATCCCTGACTTTGAGTTCATATTTCAACTTGATTAAGTGGGATTATTACCAGGGATACAAGAATGTTTCACTATTAGAAAAAATTAATGTAACCAACCACATAAATAGGACAAATAATAAGAACCATATCATATTAATAGATGCGTAAAAGGCATTTGACAATATCTACTACCTATTCCTGATAAAAACCCTCAATAACATAGAAATAGAAAGGAGAGACCTCAACACATGAAATATATTAAAGGAAACATTCTGTGTAGGACAATTAGTTGACTGTAACTTGGTCGAAATAGACACTTATTCACATAGAAAGGTTTCATAAAAACCTATGTGAACATAAGAACCCACAGATTGGGGGGAAATAAATCTTTAGCAGTGCGGGGAGAGAGAGAGAGCAAGGGAGGAGAAGAAGACAACAGGATAACTGGCATTTTCAGGGATTCCCCATCTTGATGCTCACCTGATCATACACAGGGAGCAGAGCCTGAAGCACAGGGAGCAGAGCCTGAAATCAGTGTCTGAGTTTCAGAGGCGTCCAGGTGAAAAGCAGGAGAGATGTGGTCAGGTGGAGCAGATGGCAGCAGATGCTGTCAAGTGTGTGTCTCTGTGGCCCTAGCTGCTGGAGTGTCTCTTGGGGAAATTCCCACTTGGGAAGCATGCCTTCCACCCATCACTTTTCTTTCAGTTTGTCTTTGTGCCTGGACTTGTGTGGTGTTGGGATTCAAATGCAAACGCTTTTCAAATGCAAGCTGGGCCACCCAAAGTGCTCAGATTTCAGCAGGGCTTCCAGACTAAGAAGAAACTACTAAGAATGAATCCTTTGCCTTGCCAGGCCCTGAGCCTCACCTCCAGGAACCTCCCTCCACGACACCCTCATTACCTCCAGGCCCCGCTCCTTCCCACAGAGACCACCCCACCCCCTCCCCAGGTGATAGTTTCCTGCTGAACCCATTTCCTCTGAGTGAGAAGGATCCAAGAGTGCGGCCCAAGAGCTTCTGTGGGTGAGTTTCTGTGTTTCTGTGCTGATCCCTGGCGCGGAATCCCCTGCAGGCCTGGAGTCCCAGCTGTGTCCGGGTTCCCGTGGACGTTACACTTCCCGCACCCCATACAACAGTGTTCCAGGTCGCCGCGACCCCCTGGGACATTTCCAGTTAAATCCTTATTGAATTGGTTGCAGGCCTTTGCCTTCGGGCGCGGGAATACTCTGGCCGCTTTTCCTGCTCAGAGCTCCTCCGTCCAGAAAGGCGCGATTGCGTGTTTTTTTTTTTTTTTTGGGGGGGGGGGGTTTGCCTGGGGCCTGTCCCTTCGTGTCAGGTCGCGGGCATGAGAGCATGGGGACCCCAGAGTGGCCTTTATTGAAAGGAGAGGCAGCCTTTCAGTCATCAGGCCACCCCACTGATGACCGAGGTCTGTATTAGAGCTTAACTTCTCAGCACCCTGCTTTGCAAAGGGGTACCAGAGCAGTGACAGCCCCAAATCCCCGCACAGATCTGGTCCTTGCATAGATTGCAGAGCCCCACATGGAGTGAGCCTCTATTGAGTGGTTTCTGCCCAGGAACCAAGGTAGTAGGTAATCTGGCCCTCAGGCTTTGCAGGGTGGCTTTGCTTCACCTCTGCAGGCAGCCCATGGAGAAGCAGTTTCTCTGGGAGGTTTGCCTGAGTGTGTGTCCTTGATGGAGGTCACCAAACTGGAGACAGTCCAGGGGACTCCTAGTCAGGAGCCACTTGCTTTTAGCCTGTCCCTGACTGCATTGGTCAGGAGGCCCTGGACCCATTTTGTAAGCCTGCTGTCTAAGGATGGAATGTCTGCCATTGAGATGCATGCTTTTGTGAGTTTCCTTTGCCCCGCCCCTCCCCCACACCCTCTTTGGCTCACATCTCAGTTGTGAACCTTGGAAGCCATTTCCACCTCCTGTTGGTGGCTTCCTTCATTCAGATGATGTGTTTGTGCCCTTGTGCTGTCTTTGTCTCATAAGATTTAGTAGATGTTCTCATTAAACTATATTTAAAACGCGGTCTCCTTTTTACTCTACTGCATGTTCTTAACCATTTCTGCCCATCAAAAACTAGCTTGTGCTCTGATTTGGACTACAAAAGGAACTCCAATCTCAAATATAATTTACGGAGAACATTTATTAATTATTAAAAGAGACAGAGAGAATACAAAGACGCGGACCCATCACCGGATGGAGATCATAGTGCAGTTCAGGGAAACAGTCAAGTCGGGAATCGAATGAAATAAGATTGCAACAGAGGAAACGGTCACACGTTTCTGATTGGTGGAGCATCAGTACAGCATGTTATAAATGGGACTACAGAAGCAGGGGCAGGACTGTAACTGAGCCACCTTCATTGCCAGATAGAGCATTTTACAAGATTGTTCCAAGTCCTTCTGACCCAGGCAGTCAGTGAGACTGAGAAAATCAACCACTGCATCACCTGTCTAGTTTTGGACTATTGTCTATAAGGACACTACTTGCTGTGGTAAAGATGAAACATGTTCTATAAAATGTAAAACACAAAAGCCTAAGGAGCTGTTTCTCTGCTCTCTGTGGTTCTATGAGTCAGAATTCACACAACAGCTCTGACTTTATTGTTCTTCTTTTAAATGTATTTTCTTATTCTATATATGTAAAACCTTTAGAGTTTTGTGTATTTGCAAACCGGAGGCAAAAACAAGAGATATATCACTTCAACCATGGAGCTTGGTAAACAAGAGGAAAACTTTTTAGATTGAAAGAGGCTGAGACAATGGGCTCAAATATAAGAACAATTATGAGGATGGTTTAGGCCAAGCCAGTGTTTCTCCCTGTGGTGATATGGTCACTATGATTTGGAACTAACTTAGTGACACCTAACAACAACCTCTCTTGTACAGGGACTGTGTGTACAATAAGTACTGAAATGTTAGAGTGTTTCTTTTTAAAATAAGCAGTAAAGTAATAATCATTCCAGAATCTTGTTGAAAAAAATATAATCATGGTTTTAATATGTATACCTGCAATATGAATCAATAGTAAAGGGCAAAATTGAATAAATATAGATTTGTACAAGAAACCTTTTTATTAATGCATGAGAAACTTTAAAAGAAAATTTTATGACTACAGAGAATATGGGGTAAAATTATTTATAAAATACACTCTACAACAGAATATATTATACTAATATTTTAACAATAAAGGAACATATTTGATGATTACATAATATTGGTTTAGGTGAGTGAGTAGATCATACATCAGACCAGTTTATCTTTACATTTGTGGAAATGGGATGGATTGAGTTAGAGAGCGCCTATCCCTGACTTTGAGTTCATATTTCAACTTGATTAAGTGGGATTATTACCAGGGATACAAGAATGTTTCACTATTAGAAAAAATTAATGTAACCAACCACATAAATAGGACAAATAATAAGAACCATATCATATTAATAGATGCGTAAAAGGCATTTGACAATATCTACTACCTATTCCTGATAAAAACCCTCAATAACATAGAAATAGAAAGGAGAGACCTCAACACATGAAATATATTAAAGGAAACATTCTGTGTAGGACAATTAGTTGACTGTAACTTGGTCGAAATAGACACTTATTCACATAGAAAGGTTTCATAAAAACCTATGTGAACATAAGAACCCACAGATTGGGGGGAAATAAATCTTTAGCAGTGCGGGGAGAGAGAGAGAGCAAGGGAGGAGAAGAAGACAACAGGATAACTGGCATTTTCAGGGATTCCCCATCTTGATGCTCACCTGATCATACACAGGGAGCAGAGCCTGAAGCACAGGGAGCAGAGCCTGAAATCAGTGTCTGAGTTTCAGAGGCGTCCAGGTGAAAAGCAGGAGAGATGTGGTCAGGTGGAGCAGATGGCAGCAGATGCTGTCAAGTGTGTGTCTCTGTGGCCCTAGCTGCTGGAGTGTCTCTTGGGGAAATTCCCACTTGGGAAGCATGCCTTCCACCCATCACTTTTCTTTCAGTTTGTCTTTGTGCCTGGACTTGTGTGGTGTTGGGATTCAAATGCAAACGCTTTTCAAATGCAAGCTGGGCCACCCAAAGTGCTCAGATTTCAGCAGGGCTTCCAGACTAAGAAGAAACTACTAAGAATGAATCCTTTGCCTTGCCAGGCCCTGAGCCTCACCTCCAGGAACCTCCCTCCACGACACCCTCATTACCTCCAGGCCCCGCCCCTTCCCACAGAGACCACCCCACCCCCTCCCCAGGTGATAGTTTCCTGCTGAACCCATTTCCTCTGAGTGAGAAGGATCCAAGAGTGCGGCCCAAGAGCTTCTGTGGGTGAGTTTCTGTGTTTCTGTGCTGATCCCTGGCGCGGAATCCCCTGCAGGCCTGGAGTCCCAGCTGTGTCCGGGTTCCCGTGGACGTTACACTTCCCGCACCCCATACAACAGTGTTCCAGGTCGCCGCGACCCCCTGGGACATTTCCAGTTAAATCCTTATTGAATTGGTTGCAGGCCTTTGCCTTCGGGCGCGGGAATACTCTGGCCGCTTTTCCTGCTCAGAGCTCCTCCGTCCAGAAAGGCGCGATTGCGTGTTTTTTTTTTTTTTTTTTTTGGGGGGGGGGGGTTTGCCTGGGGCCTGTCCCTTCGTGTCAGGTCGCGGGCATGAGAGCATGGGGACCCCAGAGTGGCCTTTACTGAAAGGAGAGGCAGCCTTTCAGTCATCAGGCCACCCCACTGATGACCGAGGTCTGTATTAGAGCTTAACTTCTCAGCACCCTGCTTTGCAAAGGGGTACCAGAGCAGTGACAGCCCCAAATCCCCGCACAGATCTGGTCCTTGCATAGATTGCAGAGCCCCACATGGAGTGAGCCTCTATTGAGTGGTTTCTGCCCAGGAACCAAGGTAGTAGGTAATCTGGCCCTCAGGCTTTGCAGGGTGGCTTTGCTTCACCTCTGCAGGCAGCCCATGGAGAAGCAGTTTCTCTGGGAGGTTTGCCTGAGTGTGTGTCCTTGATGGAGGTCACCAAACTGGAGACAGTCCAGGGGACTCCTAGTCAGGAGCCACTTGCTTTTAGCCTGTCCCTGACTGCATTGGTCAGGAGGCCCTGGACCCATTTTGTAAGCCTGCTGTCTAAGGATGGAATGTCTGCCATTGAGATGCATGCTTTTGTGAGTTTCCTTTGCCCCGCCCCTCCCCCACACCCTCTTTGGCTCACATCTCAGTTGTGAACCTTGGAAGCCATTTCCACCTCCTGTTGGTGGCTTCCTTCATTCAGATGATGTGTTTGTGCCCTTGTGCTGTCTTTGTCTCATAAGATTTAATAGATGTTCTCTTTAAACTATATTTAAAACGCGGTCTCCTTTTTACTCTACTGCATGTTCTTAACCATTTCTGCCCATCAAAAACTAGCTTGTGCTCTGATTTGGACTACAAAAGGAACTCCAATCTCAAATATAATTTACGGAGAACATTTATTAATTATTAAAAGAGACAAAGAGAATACAAAGACGCGGACCCATCACCGGATGGAGATCATAGTGCAGTTCAGGGAAACAGTCAAGTCGGGAATCGAATGAAATAAGATTGCAACAGAGGAAACGGTCACACGTTTCTGATTGGTGGAGCATCAGTACAGCATGTTATAAATGGGACTACAGAAGCAGGGGCAGGACTGTAACTGAGCCACCTTCATTGCCAGATAGAGCATTTTACAAGATTGTTCCAAGTCCTTCTGACCCAGGCAGTCAGTGAGACTGAGAAAATCAGCCACTGCATCACCTGTCTAGTTTTGGACTATTGTCTATAAGGACACTACTTGCTGTGGTAAAGATGAAACATGTTCTATAAAATGTACAACACAAAAGCCTAAGGAGCTGTTTCTCTGCTCTCTGTGGTTCTATGAGTCAGAATTCACACAACAGCTCTGACTTTATTGTTCTTCTTTTAAATGTATTTTCTTATTCTATATATGTAAAACCTTTAGAGTTTTGTGTATTTGCAAACCGGAGGCAAAAACAAGAGATATATCACTTCAACCATGGAGCTTGGTAAACAAGAGGAAAACTTTTTAGATTGAAAGAGGCTGAGACAATGGGCTCAAATATAAGAACAATTATGAGGATGGTTTAGGGCAAGCCAGTGTTTCTCCCTGTGGTGATATGGTCACTATGATTTGGAACTAACTTAGTGACACCTAACAACAACCTCTCTTGTACAGGGACTGTGTGTACAATAAGTACTGAAATGTTAGAGTGTTTCTTTTTAAAATAAGCAGTAAAGTAATAATCATTCCAGAATCTTGTTGAAAAAAATATAATCATGGTTTTAATATGTATACCTGCAATATGAATCAATAGTAAAGGGCAAAATTGAATAAATATAGATTTGTACAAGAAACCTTTTTATTAATGCATGAGAAACTTTAAAAGAAAATTTTATGACTACAGAGAATATGGGGTAAAATTATTTATAAAATACACTCTACAACAGAATATATTATACTAATATTTTAACAATAAAGGAACATATTTGATGATTACATAATATTGGTTTAGGTGAGTGAGTAGATCATACATCAGACCAGTTTATCTTTACATTTGTGGAAATGGGATGGATTGAGTTAGAGAGCGCCTATCCCTGACTTTGAGTTCATATTTCAACTTGATTAAGTGGGATTATTACCAGGGATACAAGAATGTTTCACTATTAGAAAAAATTAATGTAACCAACCACATAAATAGGACAAATAATAAGAACCATATCATATTAATAGATGCGTAAAAGGCATTTGACAATATCTACTACCTATTCCTGATAAAAACCCTCAATAACATAGAAATAGAAAGGAGAGACCTCAACACATGAAATATATTAAAGGAAACATTCTGTGTAGGACAATTAGTTGACTGTAACTTGGTCGAAATAGACACTTATTCACATAGAAAGGTTTCATAAAAACCTATGTGAACATAAGAACCCACAGATTGGGGGGAAATAAATCTTTAGCAGTGCGGGGAGAGAGAGAGAGCAAGGGAGGAGAAGAAGACAACAGGATAACTGGCATTTTCAGGGATTCCCCATCTTGATGCTCACCTGATCATACACAGGGAGCAGAGCCTGAAGCACAGGGAGCAGAGCCTGAAATCAGTGTCTGAGTTTCAGAGGCGTCCAGGTGAAAAGCAGGAGAGATGTGGTCAGGTGGAGCAGATGGCAGCAGATGCTGTCAAGTGTGTGTCTCTGTGGCCCTAGCTGCTGGAGTGTCTCTTGGGGAAATTCCCACTTGGGAAGCATGCCTTCCACCCATCACTTTTCTTTCAGTTTGTCTTTGTGCCTGGACTTGTGTGGTGTTGGGATTCAAATGCAAACGCTTTTCAAATGCAAGCTGGGCCACCCAAAGTGCTCAGATTTCAGCAGGGCTTCCAGACTAAGAAGAAACTACTAAGAATGAATCCTTTGCCTTGCCAGGCCCTGAGCCTCACCTCCAGGAACCTCCCTCCACGACACCCTCATTACCTCCAGGCCCCGCCCCTTCCCACAGAGACCACCCCACCCCCTCCCCAGGTGATAGTTTCCTGCTGAACCCATTTCCTCTGAGTGAGAAGGATCCAAGAGTGCGGCCCAAGAGCTTCTGTGGGTGAGTTTCTGTGTTTCTGTGCTGATCCCTGGCGCGGAATCCCCTGCAGGCCTGGAGTCCCAGCTGTGTCCGGGTTCCCGTGGACGTTACACTTCCCGCACCCCATACAACAGTGTTCCAGGTCGCCGCGACCCCCTGGGACATTTCCAGTTAAATCCTTATTGAATTGGTTGCAGGCCTTTGCCTTCGGGCGCGGGAATACTCTGGCCGCTTTTCCTGCTCAGAGCTCCTCCGTCCAGAAAGGCGCGATTGCGTGTTTTTTGTTTTTTTTTTTGGGGGGGGGGGGGTTTGCCTGGGGCCTGTCCCTTCGTGTCAGGTCGCGGGCATGAGAGCATGGGGACCCCAGAGTGGCCTTTACTGAAAGGAGAGGCAGCCTTTCAGTCATCAGGCCACCCCACTGATGACCGAGGTCTGTATTAGAGCTTAACTTCTCAGCACCCTGCTTTGCAAAGGGGTACCAGAGCAGTGACAGCCCCAAATCCCCGCACAGATCTGGTCCTTGCATAGATTGCAGAGCCCCACATGGAGTGAGCCTCTATTGAGTGGTTTCTGCCCAGGAACCAAGGTAGTAGGTAATCTGGCCCTCAGGCTTTGCAGGGTGGCTTTGCTTCACCTCTGCAGGCAGCCCATGGAGAAGCAGTTTCTCTGGGAGGTTTGCCTGAGTGTGTGTCCTTGATGGAGGTCACCAAACTGGAGACAGTCCAGGGGACTCCTAGTCAGGAGCCACTTGCTTTTAGCCTGTCCCTGACTGCATTGGTCAGGAGGCCCTGGACCCATTTTGTAAGCCTGCTGTCTAAGGATGGAATGTCTGCCATTGAGATGCATGCTTTTGTGAGTTTCCTTTGCCCCGCCCCTCCCCCACACCCTCTTTGGCTCACATCTCAGTTGTGAACCTTGGAAGCCATTTCCACCTCCTGTTGGTGGCTTCCTTCATTCAGATGATGTGTTTGTGCCCTTGTGCTGTCTTTGTCTCATAAGATTTAATAGATGTTCTCTTTAAACTATATTTAAAACGCGGTCTCCTTTTTACTCTACTGCATGTTCTTAACCATTTCTGCCCATCAAAAACTAGCTTGTGCTCTGATTTGGACTACAAAAGGAACTCCAATCTCAAATATAATTTACGGAGAACATTTATTAATTATTAAAAGAGACAAAGAGAATACAAAGACGCGGACCCATCACCGGATGGAGATCATAGTGCAGTTCAGGGAAACAGTCAAGTCGGGAATCGAATGAAATAAGATTGCAACAGAGGAAACGGTCACACGTTTCTGATTGGTGGAGCATCAGTACAGCATGTTATAAATGGGACTACAGAAGCAGGGGCAGGACTGTAACTGAGCCACCTTCATTGCCAGATAGAGCATTTTACAAGATTGTTCCAAGTCCTTCTGACCCAGGCAGTCAGTGAGACTGAGAAAATCAGCCACTGCATCACCTGTCTAGTTTTGGACTATTGTCTATAAGGACACTACTTGCTGTGGTAAAGATGAAACATGTTCTATAAAATGTACAACACAAAAGCCTAAGGAGCTGTTTCTCTGCTCTCTGTGGTTCTATGAGTCAGAATTCACACAACAGCTCTGACTTTATTGTTCTTCTTTTAAATGTATTTTCTTATTCTATATATGTAAAACCTTTAGAGTTTTGTGTATTTGCAAACCGGAGGCAAAAACAAGAGATATATCACTTCAACCATGGAGCTTGGTAAACAAGAGGAAAACTTTTTAGATTGAAAGAGGCTGAGACAATGGGCTCAAATATAAGAACAATTATGAGGATGGTTTAGGGCAAGCCAGTGTTTCTCCCTGTGGTGATATGGTCACTATGATTTGGAACTAACTTAGTGACACCTAACAACAACCTCTCTTGTACAGGGACTGTGTGTACAATAAGTACTGAAATGTTAGAGTGTTTCTTTTTAAAATAAGCAGTAAAGTAATAATCATTCCAGAATCTTGTTGAAAAAAATATAATCATGGTTTTAATATGTATACCTGCAATATGAATCAATAGTAAAGGGCAAAATTGAATAAATATAGATTTGTACAAGAAACCTTTTTATTAATGCATGAGAAACTTTAAAAGAAAATTTTATGACTACAGAGAATATGGGGTAAAATTATTTATAAAATACACTCTACAACAGAATATATTATACTAATATTTTAACAATAAAGGAACATATTTGATGATTACATAATATTGGTTTAGGTGAGTGAGTAGATCATACATCAGACCAGTTTATCTTTACATTTGTGGAAATGGGATGGATTGAGTTAGAGAGCGCCTATCCCTGACTTTGAGTTCATATTTCAACTTGATTAAGTGGGATTATTACCAGGGATACAAGAATGTTTCACTATTAGAAAAAATTAATGTAACCAACCACATAAATAGGACAAATAATAAGAACCATATCATATTAATAGATGCGTAAAAGGCATTTGACAATATCTACTACCTATTCCTGATAAAAACCCTCAATAACATAGAAATAGAAAGGAGAGACCTCAACACATGAAATATATTAAAGGAAACATTCTGTGTAGGACAATTAGTTGACTGTAACTTGGTCGAAATAGACACTTATTCACATAGAAAGGTTTCATAAAAACCTATGTGAACATAAGAACCCACAGATTGGGGGGAAATAAATCTTTAGCAGTGCGGGGAGAGAGAGAGAGCAAGGGAGGAGAAGAAGACAACAGGATAACTGGCATTTTCAGGGATTCCCCATCTTGATGCTCACCTGATCATACACAGGGAGCAGAGCCTGAAGCACAGGGAGCAGAGCCTGAAATCAGTGTCTGAGTTTCAGAGGCGTCCAGGTGAAAAGCAGGAGAGATGTGGTCAGGTGGAGCAGATGGCAGCAGATGCTGTCAAGTGTGTGTCTCTGTGGCCCTAGCTGCTGGAGTGTCTCTTGGGGAAATTCCCACTTGGGAAGCATGCCTTCCACCCATCACTTTTCTTTCAGTTTGTCTTTGTGCCTGGACTTGTGTGGTGTTGGGATTCAAATGCAAACGCTTTTCAAATGCAAGCTGGGCCACCCAAAGTGCTCAGATTTCAGCAGGGCTTCCAGACTAAGAAGAAACTACTAAGAATGAATCCTTTGCCTTGCCAGGCCCTGAGCCTCACCTCCAGGAACCTCCCTCCACGACACCCTCATTACCTCCAGGCCCCGCCCCTTCCCACAGAGCCCACCCCACCCCCTCCCCAGGTGATAGTTTCCTGCTGAACCCATTTCCTCTGAGTGAGAAGGATCCAAGAGTGCGGCCCAAGAGCTTCTGTGGGTGAGTTTCTGTGTTTCTGTGCTGATCCCTGGCGCGGAATCCCCTGCAGGCCTGGAGTCCCAGCTGTGTCCGGGTTCCCGTGGACGTTACACTTCCCGCACCCCATACAACAGTGTTCCAGGTCGCCGCGACCCCCTGGGACATTTCCAGTTAAATCCTTATTGAATTGGTTGCAGGCCTTTGCCTTCGGGCGCGGGAATACTCTGGCCGCTTTTCCTGCTCAGAGCTCCTCCGTCCAGAAAGGCGCGATTGCGTGTTTTTTTTTTTTTTTTTTGGGGGGGGGGGGGTTTGCCTGGGGCCTGTCCCTTCGTGTCAGGTCGCGGGCATGAGAGCATGGGGACCCCAGAGTGGCCTTTACTGAAAGGAGAGGCAGCCTTTCAGTCATCAGGCCACCCCACTGATGACCGAGGTCTGTATTAGAGCTTAACTTCTCAGCACCCTGCTTTGCAAAGGGGTACCAGAGCAGTGACAGCCCCAAATCCCCGCACAGATCTGGTCCTTGCATAGATTGCAGAGCCCCACATGGAGTGAGCCTCTATTGAGTGGTTTCTGCCCAGGAACCAAGGTAGTAGGTAATCTGGCCCTCAGGCTTTGCAGGGTGGCTTTGCTTCACCTCTGCAGGCAGCCCATGGAGAAGCAGTTTCTCTGGGAGGTTTGCCTGAGTGTGTGTCCTTGATGGAGGTCACCAAACTGGAGACAGTCCAGGGGACTCCTAGTCAGGAGCCACTTGCTTTTAGCCTGTCCCTGACTGCATTGGTCAGGAGGCCCTGGACCCATTTTGTAAGCCTGCTGTCTAAGGATGGAATGTCTGCCATTGAGATGCATGCTTTTGTGAGTTTCCTTTGCCCCGCCCCTCCCCCACACCCTCTTTGGCTCACATCTCAGTTGTGAACCTTGGAAGCCATTTCCACCTCCTGTTGGTGGCTTCCTTCATTCAGATGATGTGTTTGTGCCCTTGTGCTGTCTTTGTCTCATAAGATTTAGTAGATGTTCTCTTTAAACTATATTTAAAACGCGGTCTCCTTTTTACTCTACTGCATGTTCTTAACCATTTCTGCCCATCAAAAACTAGCTTGTGCTCTGATTTGGACTACAAAAGGAACTCCAATCTCAAATATAATTTACGGAGAACATTTATTAATTATTAAAAGAGACAAAGAGAATACAAAGACGCGGACCCATCACCGGATGGAGATCATAGTGCAGTTCAGGGAAACAGTCAAGTCGGGAATCGAATGAAATAAGATTGCAACAGAGGAAACGGTCACACGTTTCTGATTGGTGGAGCATCAGTACAGCATGTTATAAATGGGACTACAGAAGCAGGGGCAGGACTGTAACTGAGCCACCTTCATTGCCAGATAGAGCATTTTACAAGATTGTTCCAAGTCCTTCTGACCCAGGCAGTCAGTGAGACTGAGAAAATCAACCACTGCATCACCTGTCTAGTTTTGGACTATTGTCTATAAGGACACTACTTGCTGTGGTAAAGATGAAACATGTTCTATAAAATGTAAAACACAAAAGCCTAAGGAGCTGTTTCTCTGCTCTCTGTGGTTCTATGAGTCAGAATTCACACAACAGCTCTGACTTTATTGTTCTTCTTTTAAATGTATTTTCTTATTCTATATATGTAAAACCTTTAGAGTTTTGTGTATTTGCAAACCGGAGGCAAAAACAAGAGATATATCACTTCAACCATGGAGCTTGGTAAACAAGAGGAAAACTTTTTAGATTGAAAGAGGCTGAGACAATGGGCTCAAATATAAGAACAATTATGAGGATGGTTTAGGCCAAGCCAGTGTTTCTCCCTGTGGTGATATGGTCACTATGATTTGGAACTAACTTAGTGACACCTAACAACAACCTCTCTTGTACAGGGACTGTGTGTACAATAAGTACTGAAATGTTAGAGTGTTTCTTTTTAAAATAAGCAGTAAAGTAATAATCATTCCAGAATCTTGTTGAAAAAAATATAATCATGGTTTTAATATGTATACCTGCAATATGAATCAATAGTAAAGGGCAAAATTGAATAAATATAGATTTGTACAAGAAACCTTTTTATTAATGCATGAGAAACTTTAAAAGAAAATTTTATGACTACAGAGAATATGGGGTAAAATTATTTATAAAATACACTCTACAACAGAATATATTATACTAATATTTTAACAATAAAGGAACATATTTGATGATTACATAATATTGGTTTAGGTGAGTGAGTAGATCATACATCAGACCAGTTTATCTTTACATTTGTGGAAATGGGATGGATTGAGTTAGAGAGCGCCTATCCCTGACTTTGAGTTCATATTTCAACTTGATTAAGTGGGATTATTACCAGGGATACAAGAATGTTTCACTATTAGAAAAAATTAATGTAACCAACCACATAAATAGGACAAATAATAAGAACCATATCATATTAATAGATGCGTAAAAGGCATTTGACAATATCTACTACCTATTCCTGATAAAAACCCTCAATAACATAGAAATAGAAAGGAGAGACCTCAACACATGAAATATATTAAAGGAAACATTCTGTGTAGGACAATTAGTTGACTGTAACTTGGTCGAAATAGACACTTATTCACATAGAAAGGTTTCATAAAAACCTATGTGAACATAAGAACCCACAGATTGGGGGGAAATAAATCTTTAGCAGTGCGGGGAGAGAGAGAGAGCAAGGGAGGAGAAGAAGACAACAGGATAACTGGCATTTTCAGGGATTCCCCATCTTGATGCTCACCTGATCATACACAGGGAGCAGAGCCTGAAGCACAGGGAGCAGAGCCTGAAATCAGTGTCTGAGTTTCAGAGGCGTCCAGGTGAAAAGCAGGAGAGATGTGGTCAGGTGGAGCAGATGGCAGCAGATGCTGTCAAGTGTGTGTCTCTGTGGCCCTAGCTGCTGGAGTGTCTCTTGGGGAAATTCCCACTTGGGAAGCATGCCTTCCACCCATCACTTTTCTTTCAGTTTGTCTTTGTGCCTGGACTTGTGTGGTGTTGGGATTCAAATGCAAACGCTTTTCAAATGCAAGCTGGGCCACCCAAAGTGCTCAGATTTCAGCAGGGCTTCCAGACTAAGAAGAAACTACTAAGAATGAATCCTTTGCCTTGCCAGGCCCTGAGCCTCACCTCCAGGAACCTCCCTCCACGACACCCTCATTACCTCCAGGCCCCGCCCCTTCCCACAGAGACCACCCCACCCCCTCCCCAGGTGATAGTTTCCTGCTGAACCCATTTCCTCTGAGTGAGAAGGATCCAAGAGTGCGGCCCAAGAGCTTCTGTGGGTGAGTTTCTGTGTTTCTGTGCTGATCCCTGGCGCGGAATCCCCTGCAGGCCTGGAGTCCCAGCTGTGTCCGGGTTCCCGTGGACGTTACACTTCCCGCACCCCATACAACAGTGTTCCAGGTCGCCGCGACCCCCTGGGACATTTCCAGTTAAATCCTTATTGAATTGGTTGCAGGCCTTTGCCTTCGGGCGCGGGAATACTCTGGCCGCTTTTCCTGCTCAGAGCTCCTCCGTCCAGAAAGGCGCGATTGCGTGTTTTTTTTTTTTTTTTTTGGGGGGGGGGGTTTGCCTGGGGCCTGTCCCTTCGTGTCAGGTCGCGGGCATGAGAGCATGGGGACCCCAGAGTGGCCTTTACTGAAAGGAGAGGCAGCCTTTCAGTCATCAGGCCACCCCACTGATGACCGAGGTCTGTATTAGAGCTTAACTTCTCAGCACCCTGCTTTGCAAAGGGGTACCAGAGCAGTGACAGCCCCAAATCCCCGCACAGATCTGGTCCTTGCATAGATTGCAGAGCCCCACATGGAGTGAGCCTCTATTGAGTGGTTTCTGCCCAGGAACCAAGGTAGTAGGTAATCTGGCCCTCAGGCTTTGCAGGGTGGCTTTGCTTCACCTCTGCAGGCAGCCCATGGAGAAGCAGTTTCTCTGGGAGGTTTGCCTGAGTGTGTGTCCTTGATGGAGGTCACCAAACTGGAGACAGTCCAGGGGACTCCTAGTCAGGAGCCACTTGCTTTTAGCCTGTCCCTGACTGCATTGGTCAGGAGGCCCTGGACCCATTTTGTAAGCCTGCTGTCTAAGGATGGAATGTCTGCCATTGAGATGCATGCTTTTGTGAGTTTCCTTTGCCCCGCCCCTCCCCCACACCCTCTTTGGCTCACATCTCAGTTGTGAACCTTGGAAGCCATTTCCACCTCCTGTTGGTGGCTTCCTTCATTCAGATGATGTGTTTGTGCCCTTGTGCTGTCTTTGTCTCATAAGATTTAGTAGATGTTCTCTTTAAACTATATTTAAAACGCGGTCTCCTTTTTACTCTACTGCATGTTCTTAACCATTTCTGCCCATCAAAAACTAGCTTGTGCTCTGATTTGGACTACAAAAGGAACTCCAATCTCAAATATAATTTACGGAGAACATTTATTAATTATTAAAAGAGACAAAGAGAATACAAAGACGCGGACCCATCACCGGATGGAGATCATAGTGCAGTTCAGGGAAACAGTCAAGTCGGGAATCGAATGAAATAAGATTGCAACAGAGGAAACGGTCACACGTTTCTGATTGGTGGAGCATCAGTACAGCATGTTATAAATGGGACTACAGAAGCAGGGGCAGGACTGTAACTGAGCCACCTTCATTGCCAGATAGAGCATTTTACAAGATTGTTCCAAGTCCTTCTGACCCAGGCAGTCAGTGAGACTGAGAAAATCAACCACTGCATCACCTGTCTAGTTTTGGACTATTGTCTATAAGGACACTACTTGCTGTGGTAAAGATGAAACATGTTCTATAAAATGTAAAACACAAAAGCCTAAGGAGCTGTTTCTCTGCTCTCTGTGGTTCTATGAGTCAGAATTCACACAACAGCTCTGACTTTATTGTTCTTCTTCTAAATGTATTTTCTTATTCTATATATGTAAAACCTTTAGAGTTTTGTGTATTTGCAAACCGGAGGCAAAAACAAGAGATATATCACTTCAACCATGGAGCTTGGTAAACAAGAGGAAAACTTTTTAGATTGAAAGAGGCTGAGACAATGGGCTCAAATATAAGAACAATTATGAGGATGGTTTAGGCCAAGCCAGTGTTTCTCCCTGTGGTGATATGGTCACTATGATTTGGAACTAACTTAGTGACACCTAACAACAACCTCTCTTGTACAGGGACTGTGTGTACAATAAGTACTGAAATGTTAGAGTGTTTCTTTTTAAAATAAGCAGTAAAGTAATAATCATTCCAGAATCTTGTTGAAAAAAATATAATCATGGTTTTAATATGTATACCTGCAATATGAATCAATAGTAAAGGGCAAAATTGAATAAATATAGATTTGTACAAGAAACCTTTTTATTAATGCATGAGAAACTTTAAAAGAAAATTTTATGACTACAGAGAATATGGGGTAAAATTATTTATAAAATACACTCTACAACAGAATATATTATACTAATATTTTAACAATAAAGGAACATATTTGATGATTACATAATATTGGTTTAGGTGAGTGAGTAGATCATACATCAGACCAGTTTATCTTTACATTTGTGGAAATGGGATGGATTGAGTTAGAGAGCGCCTATCCCTGACTTTGAGTTCATATTTCAACTTGATTAAGTGGGATTATTACCAGGGATACAAGAATGTTTCACTATTAGAAAAAATTAATGTAACCAACCACATAAATAGGACAAATAATAAGAACCATATCATATTAATAGATGCGTAAAAGGCATTTGACAATATCTACTACCTATTCCTGATAAAAACCCTCAATAACATAGAAATAGAAAGGAGAGACCTCAACACATGAAATATATTCAAGGAAACATTCTGTGTAGGACAATTAGTTGACTGTAACTTGGTCGAAATAGACACTTATTCACATAGAAAGGTTTCATAAAAACCTATGTGAACATAAGAACCCACAGATTGGGGGGAAATAAATCTTTAGCAGTGCGGGGAGAGAGAGAGAGCAAGGGAGGAGAAGAAGACAACAGGATAACTGGCATTTTCAGGGATTCCCCATCTTGATGCTCACCTGATCATACACAGGGAGCAGAGCCTGAAGCACAGGGAGCAGAGCCTGAAATCAGTGTCTGAGTTTCAGAGGCGTCCAGGTGAAAAGCAGGAGAGATGTGGTCAGGTGGAGCAGATGGCAGCAGATGCTGTCAAGTGTGTGTCTCTGTGGCCCTAGCTGCTGGAGTGTCTCTTGGGGAAATTCCCACTTGGGAAGCATGCCTTCCACCCATCACTTTTCTTTCAGTTTGTCTTTGTGCCTGGACTTGTGTGGTGTTGGGATTCAAATGCAAACGCTTTTCAAATGCAAGCTGGGCCACCCAAAGTGCTCAGATTTCAGCAGGGCTTCCAGACTAAGAAGAAACTACTAAGAATGAATCCTTTGCCTTGCCAGGCCCTGAGCCTCACCTCCAGGAACCTCCCTCCACGACACCCTCATTACCTCCAGGCCCCGCCCCTTCCCACAGAGACCACCCCACCCCCTCCCCAGGTGATAGTTTCCTGCTGAACCCATTTCCTCTGAGTGAGAAGGATCCAAGAGTGCGGCCCAAGAGCTTCTGTGGGTGAGTTTCTGTGTTTCTGTGCTGATCCCTGGCGCGGAATCCCCTGCAGGCCTGGAGTCCCAGCTGTGTCCGGGTTCCCGTGGACGTTACACTTCCCGCACCCCATACAACAGTGTTCCAGGTCGCCGCGACCCCCTGGGACATTTCCAGTTAAATCCTTATTGAATTGGTTGCAGGCCTTTGCCTTCGGGCGCGGGAATACTCTGGCCGCTTTTCCTGCTCAGAGCTCCTCCGTCCAGAAAGGCGCGATTGCGTGTTTTTTTTTTTTTTTTTTTTGGGGGGGGGGGTGTTTGCCTGGGGCCTGTCCCTTCGTGTCAGGTCGCGGGCATGAGAGCATGGGGACCCCAGAGTGGCCTTTACTGAAAGGAGAGGCAGCCTTTCAGTCATCAGGCCACCCCACTGATGACCGAGGTCTGTATTAGAGCTTAACTTCTCAGCACCCTGCTTTGCAAAGGGGTACCAGAGCAGTGACAGCCCCAAATCCCCGCACAGATCTGGTCCTTGCATAGATTGCAGAGCCCCACATGGAGTGAGCCTCTATTGAGTGGTTTCTGCCCAGGAACCAAGGTAGTAGGTAATCTGGCCCTCAGGCTTTGCAGGGTGGCTTTGCTTCACCTCTGCAGGCAGCCCATGGAGAAGCAGTTTCTCTGGGAGGTTTGCCTGAGTGTGTGTCCTTGATGGAGGTCACCAAACTGGAGACAGTCCAGGGGACTCCTAGTCAGGAGCCACTTGCTTTTAGCCTGTCCCTGACTGCATTGGTCAGGAGGCCCTGGACCCATTTTGTAAGCCTGCTGTCTAAGGATGGAATGTCTGCCATTGAGATGCATGCTTTTGTGAGTTTCCTTTGCCCCGCCCCTCCCCCACACCCTCTTTGGCTCACATCTCAGTTGTGAACCTTGGAAGCCATTTCCACCTCCTGTTGGTGGCTTCCTTCATTCAGATGATGTGTTTGTGCCCTTGTGCTGTCTTTGTCTCATAAGATTTAGTAGATGTTCTCTTTAAACTATATTTAAAACGCGGTCTCCTTTTTACTCTACTGCATGTTCTTAACCATTTCTGCCCATCAAAAACTAGCTTGTGCTCTGATTTGGACTACAAAAGGAACTCCAATCTCAAATATAATTTACGGAGAACATTTATTAATTATTAAAAGAGACAAAGAGAATACAAAGACGCGGACCCATCACCGGATGGAGATCATAGTGCAGTTCAGGGAAACAGTCAAGTCGGGAATCGAATGAAATAAGATTGCAACAGAGGAAACGGTCACACGTTTCTGATTGGTGGAGCATCAGTACAGCATGTTATAAATGGGACTACAGAAGCAGGGGCAGGACTGTAACTGAGCCACCTTCATTGCCAGATAGAGCATTTTACAAGATTGTTCCAAGTCCTTCTGACCCAGGCAGTCAGTGAGACTGAGAAAATCAACCACTGCATCACCTGTCTAGTTTTGGACTATTGTCTATAAGGACACTACTTGCTGTGGTAAAGATGAAACATGTTCTATAAAATGTAAAACACAAAAGCCTAAGGAGCTGTTTCTCTGCTCTCTGTGGTTCTATGAGTCAGAATTCACACAACAGCTCTGACTTTATTGTTCTTCTTCTAAATGTATTTTCTTATTCTATATATGTAAAACCTTTAGAGTTTTGTGTATTTGCAAACCGGAGGCAAAAACAAGAGATATATCACTTCAACCATGGAGCTTGGTAAACAAGAGGAAAACTTTTTAGATTGAAAGAGGCTGAGACAATGGGCTCAAATATAAGAACAATTATGAGGATGGTTTAGGCCAAGCCAGTGTTTCTCCCTGTGGTGATATGGTCACTATGATTTGGAACTAACTTAGTGACACCTAACAACAACCTCTCTTGTACAGGGACTGTGTGTACAATAAGTACTGAAATGTTAGAGTGTTTCTTTTTAAAATAAGCAGTAAAGTAATAATCATTCCAGAATCTTGTTGAAAAAAATATAATCATGGTTTTAATATGTATACCTGCAATATGAATCAATAGTAAAGGGCAAAATTGAATAAATATAGATTTGTACAAGAAACCTTTTTATTAATGCATGAGAAACTTTAAAAGAAAATTTTATGACTACAGAGAATATGGGGTAAAATTATTTATAAAATACACTCTACAACAGAATATATTATACTAATATTTTAACAATAAAGGAACATATTTGATGATTACATAATATTGGTTTAGGTGAGTGAGTAGATCATACATCAGACCAGTTTATCTTTACATTTGTGGAAATGGGATGGATTGAGTTAGAGAGCGCCTATCCCTGACTTTGAGTTCATATTTCAACTTGATTAAGTGGGATTATTACCAGGGATACAAGAATGTTTCACTATTAGAAAAAATTAATGTAACCAACCACATAAATAGGACAAATAATAAGAACCATATCATATTAATAGATGCGTAAAAGGCATTTGACAATATCTACTACCTATTCCTGATAAAAACCCTCAATAACATAGAAATAGAAAGGAGAGACCTCAACACATGAAATATATTAAAGGAAACATTCTGTGTAGGACAATTAGTTGACTGTAACTTGGTCGAAATAGACACTTATTCACATAGAAAGGTTTCATAAAAACCTATGTGAACATAAGAACCCACAGATTGGGGGGAAATAAATCTTTAGCAGTGCGGGGAGAGAGAGAGAGCAAGGGAGGAGAAGAAGACAACAGGATAACTGGCATTTTCAGGGATTCCCCATCTTGATGCTCACCTGATCATACACAGGGAGCAGAGCCTGAAGCACAGGGAGCAGAGCCTGAAATCAGTGTCTGAGTTTCAGAGGCGTCCAGGTGAAAAGCAGGAGAGATGTGGTCAGGTGGAGCAGATGGCAGCAGATGCTGTCAAGTGTGTGTCTCTGTGGCCCTAGCTGCTGGAGTGTCTCTTGGGGAAATTCCCACTTGGGAAGCATGCCTTCCACCCATCACTTTTCTTTCAGTTTGTCTTTGTGCCTGGACTTGTGTGGTGTTGGGATTCAAATGCAAACGCTTTTCAAATGCAAGCTGGGCCACCCAAAGTGCTCAGATTTCAGCAGGGCTTCCAGACTAAGAAGAAACTACTAAGAATGAATCCTTTGCCTTGCCAGGCCCTGAGCCTCACCTCCAGGAACCTCCCTCCACGACACCCTCATTACCTCCAGGCCCCGCCCCTTCCCACAGAGACCACCCCACCCCCTCCCCAGGTGATAGTTTCCTGCTGAACCCATTTCCTCTGAGTGAGAAGGATCCAAGAGTGCGGCCCAAGAGCTTCTGTGGGTGAGTTTCTGTGTTTCTGTGCTGATCCCTGGCGCGGAATCCCCTGCAGGCCTGGAGTCCCAGCTGTGTCCGGGTTCCCGTGGACGTTACACTTCCCGCACCCCATACAACAGTGTTCCAGGTCGCCGCGACCCCCTGGGACATTTCCAGTTAAATCCTTATTGAATTGGTTGCAGGCCTTTGCCTTCGGGCGCGGGAATACTCTGGCCGCTTTTCCTGCTCAGAGCTCCTCCGTCCAGAAAGGCGCGATTGCGTGTTTTTTTTTTTTTTTTTTTGGGGGGGGGGTGTTTGCCTGGGGCCTGTCCCTTCGTGTCAGGTCGCGGGCATGAGAGCATGGGGACCCCAGAGTGGCCTTTACTGAAAGGAGAGGCAGCCTTTCAGTCATCAGGCCACCCCACTGATGACCGAGGTCTGTATTAGAGCTTAACTTCTCAGCACCCTGCTTTGCAAAGGGGTACCAGAGCAGTGACAGCCCCAAATCCCCGCACAGATCTGGTCCTTGCATAGATTGCAGAGCCCCACATGGAGTGAGCCTCTATTGAGTGGTTTCTGCCCAGGAACCAAGGTAGTAGGTAATCTGGCCCTCAGGCTTTGCAGGGTGGCTTTGCTTCACCTCTGCAGGCAGCCCATGGAGAAGCAGTTTCTCTGGGAGGTTTGCCTGAGTGTGTGTCCTTGATGGAGGTCACCAAACTGGAGACAGTCCAGGGGACTCCTAGTCAGGAGCCACTTGCTTTTAGCCTGTCCCTGACTGCATTGGTCAGGAGGCCCTGGACCCATTTTGTAAGCCTGCTGTCTAAGGATGGAATGTCTGCCATTGAGATGCATGCTTTTGTGAGTTTCCTTTGCCCCGCCCCTCCCCCACACCCTCTTTGGCTCACATCTCAGTTGTGAACCTTGGAAGCCATTTCCACCTCCTGTTGGTGGCTTCCTTCATTCAGATGATGTGTTTGTGCCCTTGTGCTGTCTTTGTCTCATAAGATTTAGTAGATGTTCTCTTTAAACTATATTTAAAACGCGGTCTCCTTTTTACTCTACTGCATGTTCTTAACCATTTCTGCCCATCAAAAACTAGCTTGTGCTCTGATTTGGACTACAAAAGGAACTCCAATCTCAAATATAATTTACGGAGAACATTTATTAATTATTAAAAGAGACAAAGAGAATACAAAGACGCGGACCCATCACCGGATGGAGATCATAGTGCAGTTCAGGGAAACAGTCAAGTCGGGAATCGAATGAAATAAGATTGCAACAGAGGAAACGGTCACACGTTTCTGATTGGTGGAGCATCAGTACAGCATGTTATAAATGGGACTACAGAAGCAGGGGCAGGACTGTAACTGAGCCACCTTCATTGCCAGATAGAGCATTTTACAAGATTGTTCCAAGTCCTTCTGACCCAGGCAGTCAGTGAGACTGAGAAAATCAACCACTGCATCACCTGTCTAGTTTTGGACTATTGTCTATAAGGACACTACTTGCTGTGGTAAAGATGAAACATGTTCTATAAAATGTAAAACACAAAAGCCTAAGGAGCTGTTTCTCTGCTCTCTGTGGTTCTATGAGTCAGAATTCACACAACAGCTCTGACTTTATTGTTCTTCTTCTAAATGTATTTTCTTATTCTATATATGTAAAACCTTTAGAGTTTTGTGTATTTGCAAACCGGAGGCAAAAACAAGAGATATATCACTTCAACCATGGAGCTTGGTAAACAAGAGGAAAACTTTTTAGATTGAAAGAGGCTGAGACAATGGGCTCAAATATAAGAACAATTATGAGGATGGTTTAGGCCAAGCCAGTGTTTCTCCCTGTGGTGATATGGTCACTATGATTTGGAACTAACTTAGTGACACCTAACAACAACCTCTCTTGTACAGGGACTGTGTGTACAATAAGTACTGAAATGTTAGAGTGTTTCTTTTTAAAATAAGCAGTAAAGTAATAATCATTCCAGAATCTTGTTGAAAAAAATATAATCATGGTTTTAATATGTATACCTGCAATATGAATCAATAGTAAAGGGCAAAATTGAATAAATATAGATTTGTACAAGAAACCTTTTTATTAATGCATGAGAAACTTTAAAAGAAAATTTTATGACTACAGAGAATATGGGGTAAAATTATTTATAAAATACACTCTACAACAGAATATATTATACTAATATTTTAACAATAAAGGAACATATTTGATGATTACATAATATTGGTTTAGGTGAGTGAGTAGATCATACATCAGACCAGTTTATCTTTACATTTGTGGAAATGGGATGGATTGAGTTAGAGAGCGCCTATCCCTGACTTTGAGTTCATATTTCAACTTGATTAAGTGGGATTATTACCAGGGATACAAGAATGTTTCACTATTAGAAAAAATTAATGTAACCAACCACATAAATAGGACAAATAATAAGAACCATATCATATTAATAGATGCGTAAAAGGCATTTGACAATATCTACTACCTATTCCTGATAAAAACCCTCAATAACATAGAAATAGAAAGGAGAGACCTCAACACATGAAATATATTAAAGGAAACATTCTGTGTAGGACAATTAGTTGACTGTAACTTGGTCGAAATAGACACTTATTCACATAGAAAGGTTTCATAAAAACCTATGTGAACATAAGAACCCACAGATTGGGGGGAAATAAATCTTTAGCAGTGCGGGGAGAGAGAGAGAGCAAGGGAGGAGAAGAAGACAACAGGATAACTGGCATTTTCAGGGATTCCCCATCTTGATGCTCACCTGATCATACACAGGGAGCAGAGCCTGAAGCACAGGGAGCAGAGCCTGAAATCAGTGTCTGAGTTTCAGAGGCGTCCAGGTGAAAAGCAGGAGAGATGTGGTCAGGTGGAGCAGATGGCAGCAGATGCTGTCAAGTGTGTGTCTCTGTGGCCCTAGCTGCTGGAGTGTCTCTTGGGGAAATTCCCACTTGGGAAGCATGCCTTCCACCCATCACTTTTCTTTCAGTTTGTCTTTGTGCCTGGACTTGTGTGGTGTTGGGATTCAAATGCAAACGCTTTTCAAATGCAAGCTGGGCCACCCAAAGTGCTCAGATTTCAGCAGGGCTTCCAGACTAAGAAGAAACTACTAAGAATGAATCCTTTGCCTTGCCAGGCCCTGAGCCTCACCTCCAGGAACCTCCCTCCACGACACCCTCATTACCTCCAGGCCCCGCCCCTTCCCACAGAGCCCACCCCACCCCCTCCCCAGGTGATAGTTTCCTGCTGAACCCATTTCCTCTGAGTGAGAAGGATCCAAGAGTGCGGCCCAAGAGCTTCTGTGGGTGAGTTTCTGTGTTTCTGTGCTGATCCCTGGCGCGGAATCCCCTGCAGGCCTGGAGTCCCAGCTGTGTCCGGGTTCCCGTGGACGTTACACTTCCCGCACCCCATACAACAGTGTTCCAGGTCGCCGCGACCCCCTGGGACATTTCCAGTTAAATCCTTATTGAATTGGTTGCAGGCCTTTGCCTTCGGGCGCGGGAATACTCTGGCCGCTTTTCCTGCTCAGAGCTCCTCCGTCCAGAAAGGCGCGATTGCGTGTTTTTTTTTTTTTTTTTTTTGGGGGGGGGGGGTGTTTGCCTGGGGCCTGTCCCTTCGTGTCAGGTCGCGGGCATGAGAGCATGGGGACCCCAGAGTGGCCTTTACTGAAAGGAGAGGCAGCCTTTCAGTCATCAGGCCACCCCACTGATGACCGAGGTCTGTATTAGAGCTTAACTTCTCAGCACCCTGCTTTGCAAAGGGGTACCAGAGCAGTGACAGCCCCAAATCCCCGCACAGATCTGGTCCTTGCATAGATTGCAGAGCCCCACATGGAGTGAGCCTCTATTGAGTGGTTTCTGCCCAGGAACCAAGGTAGTAGGTAATCTGGCCCTCAGGCTTTGCAGGGTGGCTTTGCTTCACCTCTGCAGGCAGCCCATGGAGAAGCAGTTTCTCTGGGAGGTTTGCCTGAGTGTGTGTCCTTGATGGAGGTCACCAAACTGGAGACAGTCCAGGGGACTCCTAGTCAGGAGCCACTTGCTTTTAGCCTGTCCCTGACTGCATTGGTCAGGAGGCCCTGGACCCATTTTGTAAGCCTGCTGTCTAAGGATGGAATGTCTGCCATTGAGATGCATGCTTTTGTGAGTTTCCTTTGCCCCGCCCCTCCCCCACACCCTCTTTGGCTCACATCTCAGTTGTGAACCTTGGAAGCCATTTCCACCTCCTGTTGGTGGCTTCCTTCATTCAGATGATGTGTTTGTGCCCTTGTGCTGTCTTTGTCTCATAAGATTTAATAGATGTTCTCTTTAAACTATATTTAAAACGCGGTCTCCTTTTTACTCTACTGCATGTTCTTAACCATTTCTGCCCATCAAAAACTAGCTTGTGCTCTGATTTGGACTACAAAAGGAACTCCAATCTCAAATATAATTTACGGAGAACATTTATTAATTATTAAAAGAGACAAAGAGAATACAAAGACGCGGACCCATCACCGGATGGAGATCATAGTGCAGTTCAGGGAAACAGTCAAGTCGGGAATCGAATGAAATAAGATTGCAACAGAGGAAACGGTCACACGTTTCTGATTGGTGGAGCATCAGTACAGCATGTTATAAATGGGACTACAGAAGCAGGGGCAGGACTGTAACTGAGCCACCTTCATTGCCAGATAGAGCATTTTACAAGATTGTTCCAAGTCCTTCTGACCCAGGCAGTCAGTGAGACTGAGAAAATCAACCACTGCATCACCTGTCTAGTTTTGGACTATTGTCTATAAGGACACTACTTGCTGTGGTAAAGATGAAACA
Source organism: Tenrec ecaudatus (assembly GCF_050624435.1). Classification (NCBI taxonomy): domain Eukaryota; kingdom Metazoa; phylum Chordata; class Mammalia; order Afrosoricida; family Tenrecidae; genus Tenrec; species Tenrec ecaudatus. Next base: position 2,271,168 of record NW_027457651.1, read on the forward strand.
TGTTCTATAAAATGTAAAACACAAAAGCCTAAGGAGCTGTTTCTCTGCTCTCTGTGGTTCTATGAGTCAGAATTCACACAACAGCTCTGACTTTATTGTTCTTCTTTTAAATGTATTTTCTTATTCTATATATGTAAAACCTTTAGAGTTTTGTGTATTTGCAAACCGGAGGCAAAAACAAGAGATATATCACTTCAACCATGGAGCTTGGTAAACAAGAGGAAAACTTTTTAGATTGAAAGAGGCTGAGACAATGGGCTCAAATATAAGAACAATTATGAGGATGGTTTAGGCCAAGCCAGTGTTTCTCCCTGTGGTGATATGGTCACTATGATTTGGAACTAACTTAGTGACACCTAACAACAACCTCTCTTGTACAGGGACTGTGTGTACAATAAGTACTGAAATGTTAGAGTGTTTCTTTTTAAAATAAGCAGTAAAGTAATAATCATTCCAGAATCTTGTTGAAAAAAATATAATCATGGTTTTAATATGTATACCTGCAATATGAATCAATAGTAAAGGGCAAAATTGAATAAATATAGATTTGTACAAGAAACCTTTTTATTAATGCATGAGAAACTTTAAAAGAAAATTTTATGACTACAGAGAATATGGGGTAAAATTATTTATAAAATACACTCTACAACAGAATATATTATACTAATATTTTAACATTAATGAACATATTTGATGATTACATAATATTGGTTTAGGTGAGTGAGTAGATCATACATCAGACCAGTTTATCTTTACATTTGTGGAAATGGGATGGATTGAGTTAGAGAGCGCCTATCCCTGACTTTGAGTTCATATTTCAACTTGATTAAGTGGGATTATTACCAGGGATACAAGAATGTTTCACTATTAGAAAAAATTAATGTAACCAACCACATAAATAGGACAAATAATAAGAACCATATCATATTAATAGATGCGTAAAAGGCATTTGACAATATCTACTACCTATTCCTGATAAAAACCCTCAATAACATAGAAATAGAAAGGAGAGACCTCAACACATGAAATATATTAAAGGAAACATTCTGTGTAGGACAATTAGTTGACTGTAACTTGGTCGAAATAGACACTTATTCACATAGAAAGGTTTCATAAAAACCTATGTGAACATAAGAACCCACAGATTGGGGGGAAATAAATCTTTAGCAGTGCGGGGAGAGAGAGAGAGCAAGGGAGGAGAAGAAGACAACAGGATAACTGGCATTTTCAGGGATTCCCCATCTTGATGCTCACCTGATCATACACAGGGAGCAGAGCCTGAAGCACAGGGAGCAGAGCCTGAAATCAGTGTCTGAGTTTCAGAGGCGTCCAGGTGAAAAGCAGGAGAGATGTGGTCAGGTGGAGCAGATGGCAGCAGATGCTGTCAAGTGTGTGTCTCTGTGGCCCTAGCTGCTGGAGTGTCTCTTGGGGAAATTCCCACTTGGGAAGCATGCCTTCCACCCATCACTTTTCTTTCAGTTTGTCTTTGTGCCTGGACTTGTGTGGTGTTGGGATTCAAATGCAAACGCTTTTCAAATGCAAGCTGGGCCACCCAAAGTGCTCAGATTTCAGCAGGGCTTCCAGACTAAGAAGAAACTACTAAGAATGAATCCTTTGCCTTGCCAGGCCCTGAGCCTCACCTCCAGGAACCTCCCTCCACGACACCCTCATTACCTCCAGGCCCCGCCCCTTCCCACAGAGACCACCCCACCCCCTCCCCAGGTGATAGTTTCCTGCTGAACCCATTTCCTCTGAGTGAGAAGGATCCAAGAGTGCGGCCCAAGAGCTTCTGTGGGTGAGTTTCTGTGTTTCTGTGCTGATCCCTGGCGCGGAATCCCCTGCAGGCCTGGAGTCCCAGCTGTGTCCGGGTTCCCGTGGACGTTACACTTCCCGCACCCCATACAACAGTGTTCCAGGTCGCCGCGACCCCCTGGGACATTTCCAGTTAAATCCTTATTGAATTGGTTGCAGGCCTTTGCCTTCGGGCGCGGGAATACTCTGGCCGCTTTTCCTGCTCAGAGCTCCTCCGTCCAGAAAGGCGCGATTGCGTGTTTTTTTTTTTTTTTTTTTTGGGGGGGGGGGGTGTTTGCCTGGGGCCTGTCCCTTCGTGTCAGGTCGCGGGCATGAGAGCATGGGGACCCCAGAGTGGCCTTTACTGAAAGGAGAGGCAGCCTTTCAGTCATCAGGCCACCCCACTGATGACCGAGGTCTGTATTAGAGCTTAACTTCTCAGCACCCTGCTTTGCAAAGGGGTACCAGAGCAGTGACAGCCCCAAATCCCCGCACAGATCTGGTCCTTGCATAGATTGCAGAGCCCCACATGGAGTGAGCCTCTATTGAGTGGTTTCTGCCCAGGAACCAAGGTAGTAGGTAATCTGGCCCTCAGGCTTTGCAGGGTGGCTTTGCTTCACCTCTGCAGGCAGCCCATGGAGAAGCAGTTTCTCTGGGAGGTTTGCCTGAGTGTGTGTCCTTGATGGAGGTCACCAAACTGGAGACAGTCCAGGGGACTCCTAGTCAGGAGCCACTTGCTTTTAGCCTGTCCCTGACTGCATTGGTCAGGAGGCCCTGGACCCATTTTGTAAGCCTGCTGTCTAAGGATGGAATGTCTGCCATTGAGATGCATGCTTTTGTGAGTTTCCTTTGCCCCGCCCCTCCCCCACACCCTCTTTGGCTCACATCTCAGTTGTGAACCTTGGAAGCCATTTCCACCTCCTGTTGGTGGCTTCCTTCATTCAGATGATGTGTTTGTGCCCTTGTGCTGTCTTTGTCTCATAAGATTTAGTAGATGTTCTCTTTAAACTATATTTAAAACGCGGTCTCCTTTTTACTCTACTGCGTGTTCTTAACCATTTCTGCCCATCAAAAACTAGCTTGTGCTCTGATTTGGACTACAAAAGGAACTCCAATCTCAAATATAATTTACGGAGAACATTTATTAATTATTAAAAGAGACAAAGAGAATACAAAGACGCGGACCCATCACCGGATGGAGATCATAGTGCAGTTCAGGGAAACAGTCAAGTCGGGAATCGAATGAAATAAGATTGCAACAGAGGAAACGGTCACACGTTTCTGATTGGTGGAGCATCAGTACAGCATGTTATAAATGGGACTACAGAAGCAGGGGCAGGACTGTAACTGAGCCACCTTCATTGCCAGATAGAGCATTTTACAAGATTGTTCCAAGTCCTTCTGACCCAGGCAGTCAGTGAGACTGAGAAAATCAACCACTGCATCACCTGTCTAGTTTTGGACTATTGTCTATAAGGACACTACTTGCTGTGGTAAAGATGAAACATGTTCTATAAAATGTAAAACACAAAAGCCTAAGGAGCTGTTTCTCTGCTCTCTGTGGTTCTATGAGTCAGAATTCACACAACAGCTCTGACTTTATTGTTCTTCTTCTAAATGTATTTTCTTATTCTATATATGTAAAACCTTTAGAGTTTTGTGTATTTGCAAACCGGAGGCAAAAACAAGAGATATATCACTTCAACCATGGAGCTTGGTAAACAAGAGGAAAACTTTTTAGATTGAAAGAGGCTGAGACAATGGGCTCAAATATAAGAACAATTATGAGGATGGTTTAGGCCAAGCCAGTGTTTCTCCCTGTGGTGATATGGTCACTATGATTTGGAACTAACTTAGTGACACCTAACAACAACCTCTCTTGTACAGGGACTGTGTGTACAATAAGTACTGAAATGTTAGAGTGTTTCTTTTTAAAATAAGCAGTAAAGTAATAATCATTCCAGAATCTTGTTGAAAAAAATATAATCATGGTTTTAATATGTATACCTGCAATATGAATCAATAGTAAAGGGCAAAATTGAATAAATATAGATTTGTACAAGAAACCTTTTTATTAATGCATGAGAAACTTTAAAAGAAAATTTTATGACTACAGAGAATATGGGGTAAAATTATTTATAAAATACACTCTACAACAGAATATATTATACTAATATTTTAACAATAAAGGAACATATTTGATGATTACATAATATTGGTTTAGGTGAGTGAGTAGATCATACATCAGACCAGTTTATCTTTACATTTGTGGAAATGGGATGGATTGAGTTAGAGAGCGCCTATCCCTGACTTTGAGTTCATATTTCAACTTGATTAAGTGGGATTATTACCAGGGATACAAGAATGTTTCACTATTAGAAAAAATTAATGTAACCAACCACATAAATAGGACAAATAATAAGAACCATATCATATTAATAGATGCGTAAAAGGCATTTGACAATATCTACTACCTATTCCTGATAAAAACCCTCAATAACATAGAAATAGAAAGGAGAGACCTCAACACATGAAATATATTAAAGGAAACATTCTGTGTAGGACAATTAGTTGACTGTAACTTGGTCGAAATAGACACTTATTCACATAGAAAGGTTTCATAAAAACCTATGTGAACATAAGAACCCACAGATTGGGGGGAAATAAATCTTTAGCAGTGCGGGGAGAGAGAGAGAGCAAGGGAGGAGAAGAAGACAACAGGATAACTGGCATTTTCAGGGATTCCCCATCTTGATGCTCACCTGATCATACACAGGGAGCAGAGCCTGAAGCACAGGGAGCAGAGCCTGAAATCAGTGTCTGAGTTTCAGAGGCGTCCAGGTGAAAAGCAGGAGAGATGTGGTCAGGTGGAGCAGATGGCAGCAGATGCTGTCAAGTGTGTGTCTCTGTGGCCCTAGCTGCTGGAGTGTCTCTTGGGGAAATTCCCACTTGGGAAGCATGCCTTCCACCCATCACTTTTCTTTCAGTTTGTCTTTGTGCCTGGACTTGTGTGGTGTTGGGATTCAAATGCAAACGCTTTTCAAATGCAAGCTGGGCCACCCAAAGTGCTCAGATTTCAGCAGGGCTTCCAGACTAAGAAGAAACTACTAAGAATGAATCCTTTGCCTTGCCAGGCCCTGAGCCTCACCTCCAGGAACCTCCCTCCACGACACCCTCATTACCTCCAGGCCCCGCCCCTTCCCACAGAGACCACCCCACCCCCTCCCCAGGTGATAGTTTCCTGCTGAACCCATTTCCTCTGAGTGAGAAGGATCCAAGAGTGCGGCCCAAGAGCTTCTGTGGGTGAGTTTCTGTGTTTCTGTGCTGATCCCTGGCGCGGAATCCCCTGCAGGCCTGGAGTCCCAGCTGTGTCCGGGTTCCCGTGGACGTTACACTTCCCGCACCCCATACAACAGTGTTCCAGGTCGCCGCGACCCCCTGGGACATTTCCAGTTAAATCCTTATTGAATTGGTTGCAGGCCTTTGCCTTCGGGCGCGGGAATACTCTGGCCGCTTTTCCTGCTCAGAGCTCCTCCGTCCAGAAAGGCGCGATTGCGTGTTTTTTTTTTTTTTTTTTTTGGGGGGGGGGGTGTTTGCCTGGGGCCTGTCCCTTCGTGTCAGGTCGCGGGCATGAGAGCATGGGGACCCCAGAGTGGCCTTTACTGAAAGGAGAGGCAGCCTTTCAGTCATCAGGCCACCCCACTGATGACCGAGGTCTGTATTAGAGCTTAACTTCTCAGCACCCTGCTTTGCAAAGGGGTACCAGAGCAGTGACAGCCCCAAATCCCCGCACAGATCTGGTCCTTGCATAGATTGCAGAGCCCCACATGGAGTGAGCCTCTATTGAGTGGTTTCTGCCCAGGAACCAAGGTAGTAGGTAATCTGGCCCTCAGGCTTTGCAGGGTGGCTTTGCTTCACCTCTGCAGGCAGCCCATGGAGAAGCAGTTTCTCTGGGAGGTTTGCCTGAGTGTGTGTCCTTGATGGAGGTCACCAAACTGGAGACAGTCCAGGGGACTCCTAGTCAGGAGCCACTTGCTTTTAGCCTGTCCCTGACTGCATTGGTCAGGAGGCCCTGGACCCATTTTGTAAGCCTGCTGTCTAAGGATGGAATGTCTGCCATTGAGATGCATGCTTTTGTGAGTTTCCTTTGCCCCGCCCCTCCCCCACACCCTCTTTGGCTCACATCTCAGTTGTGAACCTTGGAAGCCATTTCCACCTCCTGTTGGTGGCTTCCTTCATTCAGATGATGTGTTTGTGCCCTTGTGCTGTCTTTGTCTCATAAGATTTAATAGATGTTCTCTTTAAACTATATTTAAAACGCGGTCTCCTTTTTACTCTACTGCGTGTTCTTAACCATTTCTGCCCATCAAAAACTAGCTTGTGCTCTGATTTGGACTACAAAAGGAACTCCAATCTCAAATATAATTTACGGAGAACATTTATTAATTATTAAAAGAGACAAAGAGAATACAAAGACGCGGACCCATCACCGGATGGAGATCATAGTGCAGTTCAGGGAAACAGTCAAGTCGGGAATCGAATGAAATAAGATTGCAACAGAGGAAACGGTCACACGTTTCTGATTGGTGGAGCATCAGTACAGCATGTTATAAATGGGACTACAGAAGCAGGGGCAGGACTGTAACTGAGCCACCTTCATTGCCAGATAGAGCATTTTACAAGATTGTTCCAAGTCCTTCTGACCCAGGCAGTCAGTGAGACTGAGAAAATCAACCACTGCATCACCTGTCTAGTTTTGGACTATTGTCTATAAGGACACTACTTGCTGTGGTAAAGATGAAACATGTTCTATAAAATGTAAAACACAAAAGCCTAAGGAGCTGTTTCTCTGCTCTCTGTGGTTCTATGAGTCAGAATTCACACAACAGCTCTGACTTTATTGTTCTTCTTTTAAATGTATTTTCTTATTCTATATATGTAAAACCTTTAGAGTTTTGTGTATTTGCAAACCGGAGGCAAAAACAAGAGATATATCACTTCAACCATGGAGCTTGGTAAACAAGAGGAAAACTTTTTAGATTGAAAGAGGCTGAGACAATGGGCTCAAATATAAGAACAATTATGAGGATGGTTTAGGGCAAGCCAGTGTTTCTCCCTGTGGTGATATGGTCACTATGATTTGGAACTAACTTAGTGACACCTAACAACAACCTCTCTTGTACAGGGACTGTGTGTACAATAAGTACTGAAATGTTAGAGTGTTTCTTTTTAAAATAAGCAGTAAAGTAATAATCATTCCAGAATCTTGTTGAAAAAAATATAATCATGGTTTTAATATGTATACCTGCAATATGAATCAATAGTAAAGGGCAAAATTGAATAAATATAGATTTGTACAAGAAACCTTTTTATTAATGCATGAGAAATTTTAAAAGAAAATTTTATGACTACAGAGAATATGGGGTAAAATTATTTATAAAATACACTCTACAACAGAATATATTATACTAATATTTTAACAATAAAGGAACATATTTGATGATTACATAATATTGGTTTAGGTGAGTGAGTAGATCATACATCAGACCAGTTTATCTTTACATTTGTGGAAATGGGATGGATTGAGTTAGAGAGCGCCTATCCCTGACTTTGAGTTCATATTTCAACTTGATTAAGTGGGATTATTACCAGGGATACAAGAATGTTTCACTATTAGAAAAAATTAATGTAACCAACCACATAAATAGGACAAATAATAAGAACCATATCATATTAATAGATGCGTAAAAGGCATTTGACAATATCTACTACCTATTCCTGATAAAAACCCTCAATAACATAGAAATAGAAAGGAGAGACCTCAACACATGAAATATATTAAAGGAAACATTCTGTGTAGGACAATTAGTTGACTGTAACTTGGTCGAAATAGACACTTATTCACATAGAAAGGTTTCATAAAAACCTATGTGAACATAAGAACCCACAGATTGGGGGGAAATAAATCTTTAGCAGTGCGGGGAGAGAGAGAGAGCAAGGGAGGAGAAGAAGACAACAGGATAACTGGCATTTTCAGGGATTCCCCATCTTGATGCTCACCTGATCATACACAGGGAGCAGAGCCTGAAGCACAGGGAGCAGAGCCTGAAATCAGTGTCTGAGTTTCAGAGGCGTCCAGGTGAAAAGCAGGAGAGATGTGGTCAGGTGGAGCAGATGGCAGCAGATGCTGTCAAGTGTGTGTCTCTGTGGCCCTAGCTGCTGGAGTGTCTCTTGGGGAAATTCCCACTTGGGAAGCATGCCTTCCACCCATCACTTTTCTTTCAGTTTGTCTTTGTGCCTGGACTTGTGTGGTGTTGGGATTCAAATGCAAACGCTTTTCAAATGCAAGCTGGGCCACCCAAAGTGCTCAGATTTCAGCAGGGCTTCCAGACTAAGAAGAAACTACTAAGAATGAATCCTTTGCCTTGCCAGGCCCTGAGCCTCACCTCCAGGAACCTCCCTCCACGACACCCTCATTACCTCCAGGCCCCGCCCCTTCCCACAGAGCCCACCCCACCCCCTCCCCAGGTGATAGTTTCCTGCTGAACCCATTTCCTCTGAGTGAGAAGGATCCAAGAGTGCGGCCCAAGAGCTTCTGTGGGTGAGTTTCTGTGTTTCTGTGCTGATCCCTGGCGCGGAATCCCCTGCAGGCCTGGAGTCCCAGCTGTGTCCGGGTTCCCGTGGACGTTACACTTCCCGCACCCCATACAACAGTGTTCCAGGTCGCCGCGACCCCCTGGGACATTTCCAGTTAAATCCTTATTGAATTGGTTGCAGGCCTTTGCCTTCGGGCGCGGGAATACTCTGGCCGCTTTTCCTGCTCAGAGCTCCTCCGTCCAGAAAGGCGCGATTGCGTGTTTTTTTTTTTTTTTTTTTGGGGGGGGGGGTGTTTGCCTGGGGCCTGTCCCTTCGTGTCAGGTCGCGGGCATGAGAGCATGGGGACCCCAGAGTGGCCTTTACTGAAAGGAGAGGCAGCCTTTCAGTCATCAGGCCACCCCACTGATGACCGAGGTCTGTATTAGAGCTTAACTTCTCAGCACCCTGCTTTGCAAAGGGGTACCAGAGCAGTGACAGCCCCAAATCCCCGCACAGATCTGGTCCTTGCATAGATTGCAGAGCCCCACATGGAGTGAGCCTCTATTGAGTGGTTTCTGCCCAGGAACCAAGGTAGTAGGTAATCTGGCCCTCAGGCTTTGCAGGGTGGCTTTGCTTCACCTCTGCAGGCAGCCCATGGAGAAGCAGTTTCTCTGGGAGGTTTGCCTGAGTGTGTGTCCTTGATGGAGGTCACCAAACTGGAGACAGTCCAGGGGACTCCTAGTCAGGAGCCACTTGCTTTTAGCCTGTCCCTGACTGCATTGGTCAGGAGGCCCTGGACCCATTTTGTAAGCCTGCTGTCTAAGGATGGAATGTCTGCCATTGAGATGCATGCTTTTGTGAGTTTCCTTTGCCCCGCCCCTCCCCCACACCCTCTTTGGCTCACATCTCAGTTGTGAACCTTGGAAGCCATTTCCACCTCCTGTTGGTGGCTTCCTTCATTCAGATGATGTGTTTGTGCCCTTGTGCTGTCTTTGTCTCATAAGATTTAATAGATGTTCTCTTTAAACTATATTTAAAACGCGGTCTCCTTTTTACTCTACTGCGTGTTCTTAACCATTTCTGCCCATCAAAAACTAGCTTGTGCTCTGATTTGGACTACAAAAGGAACTCCAATCTCAAATATAATTTACGGAGAACATTTATTAATTATTAAAAGAGACAAAGAGAATACAAAGACGCGGACCCATCACCGGATGGAGATCATAGTGCAGTTCAGGGAAACAGTCAAGTCGGGAATCGAATGAAATAAGATTGCAACAGAGGAAACGGTCACACGTTTCTGATTGGTGGAGCATCAGTACAGCATGTTATAAATGGGACTACAGAAGCAGGGGCAGGACTGTAACTGAGCCACCTTCATTGCCAGATAGAGCATTTTACAAGATTGTTCCAAGTCCTTCTGACCCAGGCAGTCAGTGAGACTGAGAAAATCAACCACTGCATCACCTGTCTAGTTTTGGACTATTGTCTATAAGGACACTACTTGCTGTGGTAAAGATGAAACATGTTCTATAAAATGTAAAACACAAAAGCCTAAGGAGCTGTTTCTCTGCTCTCTGTGGTTCTATGAGTCAGAATTCACACAACAGCTCTGACTTTATTGTTCTTCTTTTAAATGTATTTTCTTATTCTATATATGTAAAACCTTTAGAGTTTTGTGTATTTGCAAACCGGAGGCAAAAACAAGAGATATATCACTTCAACCATGGAGCTTGGTAAACAAGAGGAAAACTTTTTAGATTGAAAGAGGCTGAGACAATGGGCTCAAATATAAGAACAATTATGAGGATGGTTTAGGGCAAGCCAGTGTTTCTCCCTGTGGTGATATGGTCACTATGATTTGGAACTAACTTAGTGACACCTAACAACAACCTCTCTTGTACAGGGACTGTGTGTACAATAAGTACTGAAATGTTAGAGTGTTTCTTTTTAAAATAAGCAGTAAAGTAATAATCATTCCAGAATCTTGTTGAAAAAAATATAATCATGGTTTTAATATGTATACCTGCAATATGAATCAATAGTAAAGGGCAAAATTGAATAAATATAGATTTGTACAAGAAACCTTTTTATTAATGCATGAGAAACTTTAAAAGAAAATTTTATGACTACAGAGAATATGGGGTAAAATTATTTATAAAATACACTCTACAACAGAATATATTATACTAATATTTTAACAATAAAGGAACATATTTGATGATTACATAATATTGGTTTAGGTGAGTGAGTAGATCATACATCAGACCAGTTTATCTTTACATTTGTGGAAATGGGATGGATTGAGTTAGAGAGCGCCTATCCCTGACTTTGAGTTCATATTTCAACTTGATTAAGTGGGATTATTACCAGGGATACAAGAATGTTTCACTATTAGAAAAAATTAATGTAACCAACCACATAAATAGGACAAATAATAAGAACCATATCATATTAATAGATGCGTAAAAGGCATTTGACAATATCTACTACCTATTCCTGATAAAAACCCTCAATAACATAGAAATAGAAAGGAGAGACCTCAACACATGAAATATATTAAAGGAAACATTCTGTGTAGGACAATTAGTTGACTGTAACTTGGTCGAAATAGACACTTATTCACATTGAAAGGTTTCATAAAAACCTATGTGAACATAAGAACCCACAGATTGGGGGGAAATAAATCTTTAGCAGTGCGGGGAGAGAGAGAGAGCAAGGGAGGAGAAGAAGACAACAGGATAACTGGCATTTTCAGGGATTCCCCATCTTGATGCTCACCTGATCATACACAGGGAGCAGAGCCTGAAGCACAGGGAGCAGAGCCTGAAATCAGTGTCTGAGTTTCAGAGGCGTCCAGGTGAAAAGCAGGAGAGATGTGGTCAGGTGGAGCAGATGGCAGCAGATGCTGTCAAGTGTGTGTCTCTGTGGCCCTAGCTGCTGGAGTGTCTCTTGGGGAAATTCCCACTTGGGAAGCATGCCTTCCACCCATCACTTTTCTTTCAGTTTGTCTTTGTGCCTGGACTTGTGTGGTGTTGGGATTCAAATGCAAACGCTTTTCAAATGCAAGCTGGGCCACCCAAAGTGCTCAGATTTCAGCAGGGCTTCCAGACTAAGAAGAAACTACTAAGAATGAATCCTTTGCCTTGCCAGGCCCTGAGCCTCACCTCCAGGAACCTCCCTCCACGACACCCTCATTACCTCCAGGCCCCGCCCCTTCCCACAGAGCCCACCCCACCCCCTCCCCAGGTGATAGTTTCCTGCTGAACCCATTTCCTCTGAGTGAGAAGGATCCAAGAGTGCGGCCCAAGAGCTTCTGTGGGTGAGTTTCTGTGTTTCTGTGCTGATCCCTGGCGCGGAATCCCCTGCAGGCCTGGAGTCCCAGCTGTGTCCGGGTTCCCGTGGACGTTACACTTCCCGCACCCCATACAACAGTGTTCCAGGTCGCCGCGACCCCCTGGGACATTTCCAGTTAAATCCTTATTGAATTGGTTGCAGGCCTTTGCCTTCGGGCGCGGGAATACTCTGGCCGCTTTTCCTGCTCAGAGCTCCTCCGTCCAGAAAGGCGCGATTGCGTGTTTTTTTTTTTTTTTTTTTGGGGGGGGGGGTGTTTGCCTGGGGCCTGTCCCTTCGTGTCAGGTCGCGGGCATGAGAGCATGGGGACCCCAGAGTGGCCTTTACTGAAAGGAGAGGCAGCCTTTCAGTCATCAGGCCACCCCACTGATGACCGAGGTCTGTATTAGAGCTTAACTTCTCAGCACCCTGCTTTGCAAAGGGGTACCAGAGCAGTGACAGCCCCAAATCCCCGCACAGATCTGGTCCTTGCATAGATTGCAGAGCCCCACATGGAGTGAGCCTCTATTGAGTGGTTTCTGCCCAGGAACCAAGGTAGTAGGTAATCTGGCCCTCAGGCTTTGCAGGGTGGCTTTGCTTCACCTCTGCAGGCAGCCCATGGAGAAGCAGTTTCTCTGGGAGGTTTGCCTGAGTGTGTGTCCTTGATGGAGGTCACCAAACTGGAGACAGTCCAGGGGACTCCTAGTCAGGAGCCACTTGCTTTTAGCCTGTCCCTGACTGCATTGGTCAGGAGGCCCTGGACCCATTTTGTAAGCCTGCTGTCTAAGGATGGAATGTCTGCCATTGAGATGCATGCTTTTGTGAGTTTCCTTTGCCCCGCCCCTCCCCCACACCCTCTTTGGCTCACATCTCAGTTGTGAACCTTGGAAGCCATTTCCACCTCCTGTTGGTGGCTTCCTTCATTCAGATGATGTGTTTGTGCCCTTGTGCTGTCTTTGTCTCATAAGATTTAATAGATGTTCTCTTTAAACTATATTTAAAACGCGGTCTCCTTTTTACTCTACTGCGTGTTCTTAACCATTTCTGCCCATCAAAAACTAGCTTGTGCTCTGATTTGGACTACAAAAGGAACTCCAATCTCAAATATAATTTACGGAGAACATTTATTAATTATTAAAAGAGACAAAGAGAATACAAAGACGCGGACCCATCACCGGATGGAGATCATAGTGCAGTTCAGGGAAACAGTCAAGTCGGGAATCGAATGAAATAAGATTGCAACAGAGGAAACGGTCACACGTTTCTGATTGGTGGAGCATCAGTACAGCATGTTATAAATGGGACTACAGAAGCAGGGGCAGGACTGTAACTGAGCCACCTTCATTGCCAGATAGAGCATTTTACAAGATTGTTCCAAGTCCTTCTGACCCAGGCAGTCAGTGAGACTGAGAAAATCAACCACTGCATCACCTGTCTAGTTTTGGACTATTGTCTATAAGGACACTACTTGCTGTGGTAAAGATGAAACATGTTCTATAAAATGTAAAACACAAAAGCCTAAGGAGCTGTTTCTCTGCTCTCTGTGGTTCTATGAGTCAGAATTCACACAACAGCTCTGACTTTATTGTTCTTCTTTTAAATGTATTTTCTTATTCTATATATGTAAAACCTTTAGAGTTTTGTGTATTTGCAAACCGGAGGCAAAAACAAGAGATATATCACTTCAACCATGGAGCTTGGTAAACAAGAGGAAAACTTTTTAGATTGAAAGAGGCTGAGACAATGGGCTCAAATATAAGAACAATTATGAGGATGGTTTAGGGCAAGCCAGTGTTTCTCCCTGTGGTGATATGGTCACTATGATTTGGAACTAACTTAGTGACACCTAACAACAACCTCTCTTGTACAGGGACTGTGTGTACAATAAGTACTGAAATGTTAGAGTGTTTCTTTTTAAAATAAGCAGTAAAGTAATAATCATTCCAGAATCTTGTTGAAAAAAATATAATCATGGTTTTAATATGTATACCTGCAATATGAATCAATAGTAAAGGGCAAAATTGAATAAATATAGATTTGTACAAGAAACCTTTTTATTAATGCATGAGAAACTTTAAAAGAAAATTTTATGACTACAGAGAATATGGGGTAAAATTATTTATAAAATACACTCTACAACAGAATATATTATACTAATATTTTAACAATAAAGGAACATATTTGATGATTACATAATATTGGTTTAGGTGAGTGAGTAGATCATACATCAGACCAGTTTATCTTTACATTTGTGGAAATGGGATGGATTGAGTTAGAGAGCGCCTATCCCTGACTTTGAGTTCATATTTCAACTTGATTAAGTGGGATTATTACCAGGGATACAAGAATGTTTCACTATTAGAAAAAATTAATGTAACCAACCACATAAATAGGACAAATAATAAGAACCATATCATATTAATAGATGCGTAAAAGGCATTTGACAATATCTACTACCTATTCCTGATAAAAACCCTCAATAACATAGAAATAGAAAGGAGAGACCTCAACACATGAAATATATTAAAGGAAACATTCTGTGTAGGACAATTAGTTGACTGTAACTTGGTCGAAATAGACACTTATTCACATAGAAAGGTTTCATAAAAACCTATGTGAACATAAGAACCCACAGATTGGGGGGAAATAAATCTTTAGCAGTGCGGGGAGAGAGAGAGAGCAAGGGAGGAGAAGAAGACAACAGGATAACTGGCATTTTCAGGGATTCCCCATCTTGATGCTCACCTGATCATACACAGGGAGCAGAGCCTGAAGCACAGGGAGCAGAGCCTGAAATCAGTGTCTGAGTTTCAGAGGCGTCCAGGTGAAAAGCAGGAGAGATGTGGTCAGGTGGAGCAGATGGCAGCAGATGCTGTCAAGTGTGTGTCTCTGTGGCCCTAGCTGCTGGAGTGTCTCTTGGGGAAATTCCCACTTGGGAAGCATGCCTTCCACCCATCACTTTTCTTTCAGTTTGTCTTTGTGCCTGGACTTGTGTGGTGTTGGGATTCAAATGCAAACGCTTTTCAAATGCAAGCTGGGCCACCCAAAGTGCTCAGATTTCAGCAGGGCTTCCAGACTAAGAAGAAACTACTAAGAATGAATCCTTTGCCTTGCCAGGCCCTGAGCCTCACCTCCAGGAACCTCCCTCCACGACACCCTCATTACCTCCAGGCCCCGCCCCTTCCCACAGAGACCACCCCACCCCCTCCCCAGGTGATAGTTTCCTGCTGAACCCATTTCCTCTGAGTGAGAAGGATCCAAGAGTGCGGCCCAAGAGCTTCTGTGGGTGAGTTTCTGTGTTTCTGTGCTGATCCCTGGCGCGGAATCCCCTGCAGGCCTGGAGTCCCAGCTGTGTCCGGGTTCCCGTGGACGTTACACTTCCCGCACCCCATACAACAGTGTTCCAGGTCGCCGCGACCCCCTGGGACATTTCCAGTTAAATCCTTATTGAATTGGTTGCAGGCCTTTGCCTTCGGGCGCGGGAATACTCTGGCCGCTTTTCCTGCTCAGAGCTCCTCCGTCCAGAAAGGCGCGATTGCGTGTTTTTTTTTTGTTTTTTTTTTTTGGGGGGGGGTTTGCCTGGGGCCTGTCCCTTCGTGTCAGGTCGCGGGCATGAGAGCATGGGGACCCCAGAGTGGCCTTTACTGAAAGGAGAGGCAGCCTTTCAGTCATCAGGCCACCCCACTGATGACCGAGGTCTGTATTAGAGCTTAACTTCTCAGCACCCTGCTTTGCAAAGGGGTACCAGAGCAGTGACAGCCCCAAATCCCCGCACAGATCTGGTCCTTGCATAGATTGCAGAGCCCCACATGGAGTGAGCCTCTATTGAGTGGTTTCTGCCCAGGAACCAAGGTAGTAGGTAATCTGGCCCTCAGGCTTTGCAGGGTGGCTTTGCTTCACCTCTGCAGGCAGCCCATGGAGAAGCAGTTTCTCTGGGAGGTTTGCCTGAGTGTGTGTCCTTGATGGAGGTCACCAAACTGGAGACAGTCCAGGGGACTCCTAGTCAGGAGCCACTTGCTTTTAGCCTGTCCCTGACTGCATTGGTCAGGAGGCCCTGGACCCATTTTGTAAGCCTGCTGTCTAAGGATGGAATGTCTGCCATTGAGATGCATGCTTTTGTGAGTTTCCTTTGCCCCGCCCCTCCCCCACACCCTCTTTGGCTCACATCTCAGTTGTGAACCTTGGAAGCCATTTCCACCTCCTGTTGGTGGCTTCCTTCATTCAGATGATGTGTTTGTGCCCTTGTGCTGTCTTTGTCTCATAAGATTTAATAGATGTTCTCTTTAAACTATATTTAAAACGCGGTCTCCTTTTTACTCTACTGCATGTTCTTAACCATTTCTGCCCATCAAAAACTAGCTTGTGCTCTGATTTGGACTACAAAAGGAACTCCAATCTCAAATATAATTTACGGAGAACATTTATTAATTATTAAAAGAGACAAAGAGAATACAAAGACGCGGACCCATCACCGGATGGAGATCATAGTGCAGTTCAGGGAAACAGTCAAGTCGGGAATCGAATGAAATAAGATTGCAACAGAGGAAACGGTCACACGTTTCTGATTGGTGGAGCATCAGTACAGCATGTTATAAATGGGACTACAGAAGCAGGGGCAGGACTGTAACTGAGCCACCTTCATTGCCAGATAGAGCATTTTACAAGATTGTTCCAAGTCCTTCTGACCCAGGCAGTCAGTGAGACTGAGAAAATCAACCACTGCATCACCTGTCTAGTTTTGGACTATTGTCTATAAGGACACTACTTGCTGTGGTAAAGATGAAACATGTTCTATAAAATGTAAAACACAAAAGCCTAAGGAGCTGTTTCTCTGCTCTCTGTGGTTCTATGAGTCAGAATTCACACAACAGCTCTGACTTTATTGTTCTTCTTTTAAATGTATTTTCTTATTCTATATATGTAAAACCTTTAGAGTTTTGTGTATTTGCAAACCGGAGGCAAAAACAAGAGATATATCACTTCAACCATGGAGCTTGGTAAACAAGAGGAAAACTTTTTAGATTGAAAGAGGCTGAGACAATGGGCTCAAATATAAGAACAATTATGAGGATGGTTTAGGGCAAGCCAGTGTTTCTCCCTGTGGTGATATGGTCACTATGATTTGGAACTAACTTAGTGACACCTAACAACAACCTCTCTTGTACAGGGACTGTGTGTACAATAAGTACTGAAATGTTAGAGTGTTTCTTTTTAAAATAAGCAGTAAAGTAATAATCATTCCAGAATCTTGTTGAAAAAAATATAATCATGGTTTTAATATGTATACCTGCAATATGAATCAATAGTAAAGGGCAAAATTGAATAAATATAGATTTGTACAAGAAACCTTTTTATTAATGCATGAGAAACTTTAAAAGAAAATTTTATGACTACAGAGAATATGGGGTAAAATTATTTATAAAATACACTCTACAACAGAATATATTATACTAATATTTTAACAATAAAGGAACATATTTGATGATTACATAATATTGGTTTAGGTGAGTGAGTAGATCATACATCAGACCAGTTTATCTTTACATTTGTGGAAATGGGATGGATTGAGTTAGAGAGCGCCTATCCCTGACTTTGAGTTCATATTTCAACTTGATTAAGTGGGATTATTACCAGGGATACAAGAATGTTTCACTATTAGAAAAAATTAATGTAACCAACCACATAAATAGGACAAATAATAAGAACCATATCATATTAATAGATGCGTAAAAGGCATTTGACAATATCTACTACCTATTCCTGATAAAAACCCTCAATAACAGAAATAGAAAGGAGAGACCTCAACACATGAAATATATTAAAGGAAACATTCTGTGTAGGACAATTAGTTGAGTGTAACTTGGTCGAAATAGACACTTATTCACATAGAAAGGTTTCATAAAAACCTATGTGAACATAAGAACCCACAGATTGGCGGGAAATAAATCTTTAGCAGTGCGGGGAGAGAGAGAGAGCAAGGGAGGAGAAGAAGACAACAGGATAACTGGCATTTTCAGGGATTCCCCATCTTGATGCTCACCTGATCATACACAGGGAGCAGAGCCTGAAGCACAGGGAGCAGAGCCTGAAATCAGTGTCTGAGTTTCAGAGGCGTCCAGGTGAAAAGCAGGAGAGATGTGGTCAGGTGGAGCAGATGGCAGCAGATGCTGTCAAGTGTGTGTCTCTGTGGCCCTAGCTGCTGGAGTGTCTCTTGGGGAAATTCCCACTTGGGAAGCATGCCTTCCACCCATCACTTTTCTTTCAGTTTGTCTTTGTGCCTGGACTTGTGTGGTGTTGGGATTCAAATGCAAACGCTTTTCAAATGCAAGCTGGGCCACCCAAAGTGCTCAGATTTCAGCAGGGCTTCCAGACTAAGAAGAAACTACTAAGAATGAATCCTTTGCCTTGCCAGGCCCTGAGCCTCACCTCCAGGAACCTCCCTCCACGACACCCTCATTACCTCCAGGCCCCGCCCCTTCCCACAGAGACCACCCCACCCCCTCCCCAGGTGATAGTTTCCTGCTGAACCCATTTCCTCTGAGTGAGAAGGATCCAAGAGTGCGGCCCAAGAGCTTCTGTGGGTGAGTTTCTGTGTTTCTGTGCTGATCCCTGGCGCGGAATCCCCTGCAGGCCTGGAGTCCCAGCTGTGTCCGGGTTCCCGTGGACGTTACACTTCCCGCACCCCATACAACAGTGTTCCAGGTCGCCGCGACCCCCTGGGACATTTCCAGTTAAATCCTTATTGAATTGGTTGCAGGCCTTTGCCTTCGGGCGCGGGAATACTCTGGCCGCTTTTCCTGCTCAGAGCTCCTCCGTCCAGAAAGGCGCGATTGCGTGTTTTTTTTTTTTTTTTTTTGGGGGGGGGGGTTTGCCTGGGGCCTGTCCCTTCGTGTCAGGTCGCGGGCATGAGAGCATGGGGACCCCAGAGTGGCCTTTACTGAAAGGAGAGGCAGCCTTTCAGTCATCAGGCCACCCCACTGATGACCGAGGTCTGTATTAGAGCTTAACTTCTCAGCACCCTGCTTTGCAAAGGGGTACCAGAGCAGTGACAGCCCCAAATCCCCGCACAGATCTGGTCCTTGCATAGATTGCAGAGCCCCACATGGAGTGAGCCTCTATTGAGTGGTTTCTGCCCAGGAACCAAGGTAGTAGGTAATCTGGCCCTCAGGCTTTGCAGGGTGGCTTTGCTTCACCTCTGCAGGCAGCCCATGGAGAAGCAGTTTCTCTGGGAGGTTTGCCTGAGTGTGTGTCCTTGATGGAGGTCACCAAACTGGAGACAGTCCAGGGGACTCCTAGTCAGGAGCCACTTGCTTTTAGCCTGTCCCTGACTGCATTGGTCAGGAGGCCCTGGACCCATTTTGTAAGCCTGCTGTCTAAGGATGGAATGTCTGCCATTGAGATGCATGCTTTTGTGAGTTTCCTTTGCCCCGCCCCTCCCCCACACCCTCTTTGGCTCACATCTCAGTTGTGAACCTTGGAAGCCATTTCCACCTCCTGTTGGTGGCTTCCTTCATTCAGATGATGTGTTTGTGCCCTTGTGCTGTCTTTGTCTCATAAGATTTAATAGATGTTCTCTTTAAACTATATTTAAAACGCGGTCTCCTTTTTACTCTACTGCATGTTCTTAACCATTTCTGCCCATCAAAAACTAGCTTGTGCTCTGATTTGGACTACAAAAGGAACTCCAATCTCAAATATAATTTACGGAGAACATTTATTAATTATTAAAAGAGACAAAGAGAATACAAAGACGCGGACCCATCACCGGATGGAGATCATAGTGCAGTTCAGGGAAACAGTCAAGTCGGGAATCGAATGAAATAAGATTGCAACAGAGGAAACGGTCACACGTTTCTGATTGGTGGAGCATCAGTACAGCATGTTATAAATGGGACTACAGAAGCAGGGGCAGGACTGTAACTGAGCCACCTTCATTGCCAGATAGAGCATTTTACAAGATTGTTCCAAGTCCTTCTGACCCAGGCAGTCAGTGAGACTGAGAAAATCAACCACTGCATCACCTGTCTAGTTTTGGACTATTGTCTATAAGGACACTACTTGCTGTGGTAAAGATGAAACATGTTCTATAAAATGTAAAACACAAAAGCCTAAGGAGCTGTTTCTCTGCTCTCTGTGGTTCTATGAGTCAGAATTCACACAACAGCTCTGACTTTATTGTTCTTCTTTTAAATGTATTTTCTTATTCTATATATGTAAAACCTTTAGAGTTTTGTGTATTTGCAAACCGGAGGCAAAAACAAGAGATATATCACTTCAACCATGGAGCTTGGTAAACAAGAGGAAAACTTTTTAGATTGAAAGAGGCTGAGACAATGGGCTCAAATATAAGAACAATTATGAGGATGGTTTAGGCCAAGCCAGTGTTTCTCCCTGTGGTGATATGGTCACTATGATTTGGAACTAACTTAGTGACACCTAACAACAACCTCTCTTGTACAGGGACTGTGTGTACAATAAGTACTGAAATGTTAGAGTGTTTCTTTTTAAAATAAGCAGTAAAGTAATAATCATTCCAGAATCTTGTTGAAAAAAATATAATCATGGTTTTAATATGTATACCTGCAATATGAATCAATAGTAAAGGGCAAAATTGAATAAATATAGATTTGTACAAGAAACCTTTTTATTAATGCATGAGAAACTTTAAAAGAAAATTTTATGACTACAGAGAATATGGGGTAAAATTATTTATAAAATACACTCTACAACAGAATATATTATACTAATATTTTAACAATAAAGGAACATATTTGATGATTACATAATATTGGTTTAGGTGAGTGAGTAGATCATACATCAGACCAGTTTATCTTTACATTTGTGGAAATGGGATGGATTGAGTTAGAGAGCGCCTATCCCTGACTTTGAGTTCATATTTCAACTTGATTAAGTGGGATTATTACCAGGGATACAAGAATGTTTCACTATTAGAAAAAATTAATGTAACCAACCACATAAATAGGACAAATAATAAGAACCATATCATATTAATAGATGCGTAAAAGGCATTTGACAATATCTACTACCTATTCCTGATAAAAACCCTCAATAACATAGAAATAGAAAGGAGAGACCTCAACACATGAAATATATTAAAGGAAACATTCTGTGTAGGACAATTAGTTGAGTGTAACTTGGTCGAAATAGACACTTATTCACATAGAAAGGTTTCATAAAAACCTATGTGAACATAAGAACCCACAGATTGGGGGGAAATAAATCTTTAGCAGTGCGGGGAGAGAGAGAGAGCAAGGGAGGAGAAGAAGACAACAGGATAACTGGCATTTTCAGGGATTCCCCATCTTGATGCTCACCTGATCATACACAGGGAGCAGAGCCTGAAGCACAGGGAGCAGAGCCTGAAATCAGTGTCTGAGTTTCAGAGGCGTCCAGGTGAAAAGCAGGAGAGATGTGGTCAGGTGGAGCAGATGGCAGCAGATGCTGTCAAGTGTGTGTCTCTGTGGCCCTAGCTGCTGGAGTGTCTCTTGGGGAAATTCCCACTTGGGAAGCATGCCTTCCACCCATCACTTTTCTTTCAGTTTGTCTTTGTGCCTGGACTTGTGTGGTGTTGGGATTCAAATGCAAACGCTTTTCAAATGCAAGCTGGGCCACCCAAAGTGCTCAGATTTCAGCAGGGCTTCCAGACTAAGAAGAAACTACTAAGAATGAATCCTTTGCCTTGCCAGGCCCTGAGCCTCACCTCCAGGAACCTCCCTCCACGACACCCTCATTACCTCCAGGCCCCGCCCCTTCCCACAGAGCCCACCCCACCCCCTCCCCAGGTGATAGTTTCCTGCTGAACCCATTTCCTCTGAGTGAGAAGGATCCAAGAGTGCGGCCCAAGAGCTTCTGTGGGTGAGTTTCTGTGTTTCTGTGCTGATCCCTGGCGCGGAATCCCCTGCAGGCCTGGAGTCCCAGCTGTGTCCGGGTTCCCGTGGACGTTACACTTCCCGCACCCCATACAACAGTGTTCCAGGTCGCCGCGACCCCCTGGGACATTTCCAGTTAAATCCTTATTGAATTGGTTGCAGGCCTTTGCCTTCGGGCGCGGGAATACTCTGGCCGCTTTTCCTGCTCAGAGCTCCTCCGTCCAGAAAGGCGCGATTGCGTGTTTTTTTTTTGTTTTTTTTTTTTGGGGGGGGGTTTGCCTGGGGCCTGTCCCTTCGTGTCAGGTCGCGGGCATGAGAGCATGGGGACCCCAGAGTGGCCTTTACTGAAAGGAGAGGCAGCCTTTCAGTCATCAGGCCACCCCACTGATGACCGAGGTCTGTATTAGAGCTTAACTTCTCAGCACCCTGCTTTGCAAAGGGGTACCAGAGCAGTGACAGCCCCAAATCCCCGCACAGATCTGGTCCTTGCATAGATTGCAGAGCCCCACATGGAGTGAGCCTCTATTGAGTGGTTTCTGCCCAGGAACCAAGGTAGTAGGTAATCTGGCCCTCAGGCTTTGCAGGGTGGCTTTGCTTCACCTCTGCAGGCAGCCCATGGAGAAGCAGTTTCTCTGGGAGGTTTGCCTGAGTGTGTGTCCTTGATGGAGGTCACCAAACTGGAGACAGTCCAGGGGACTCCTAGTCAGGAGCCACTTGCTTTTAGCCTGTCCCTGACTGCATTGGTCAGGAGGCCCTGGACCCATTTTGTAAGCCTGCTGTCTAAGGATGGAATGTCTGCCATTGAGATGCATGCTTTTGTGAGTTTCCTTTGCCCCGCCCCTCCCCCACACCCTCTTTGGCTCACATCTCAGTTGTGAACCTTGGAAGCCATTTCCACCTCCTGTTGGTGGCTTCCTTCATTCAGATGATGTGTTTGTGCCCTTGTGCTGTCTTTGTCTCATAAGATTTAATAGATGTTCTCTTTAAACTATATTTAAAACGCGGTCTCCTTTTTACTCTACTGCATGTTCTTAACCATTTCTGCCCATCAAAAACTAGCTTGTGCTCTGATTTGGACTACAAAAGGAACTCCAATCTCAAATATAATTTACGGAGAACATTTATTAATTATTAAAAGAGACAAAGAGAATACAAAGACGCGGACCCATCACCGGATGGAGATCATAGTGCAGTTCAGGGAAACAGTCAAGTCGGGAATCGAATGAAATAAGATTGCAACAGAGGAAACGGTCACACGTTTCTGATTGGTGGAGCATCAGTACAGCATGTTATAAATGGGACTACAGAAGCAGGGGCAGGACTGTAACTGAGCCACCTTCATTGCCAGATAGAGCATTTTACAAGATTGTTCCAAGTCCTTCTGACCCAGGCAGTCAGTGAGACTGAGAAAATCAACCACTGCATCACCTGTCTAGTTTTGGACTATTGTCTATAAGGACACTACTTGCTGTGGTAAAGATGAAACATGTTCTATAAAATGTAAAACACAAAAGCCTAAGGAGCTGTTTCTCTGCTCTCTGTGGTTCTATGAGTCAGAATTCACACAACAGCTCTGACTTTATTGTTCTTCTTTTAAATGTATTTTCTTATTCTATATATGTAAAACCTTTAGAGTTTTGTGTATTTGCAAACCGGAGGCAAAAACAAGAGATATATCACTTCAACCATGGAGCTTGGTAAACAAGAGGAAAACTTTTTAGATTGAAAGAGGCTGAGACAATGGGCTCAAATATAAGAACAATTATGAGGATGGTTTAGGGCAAGCCAGTGTTTCTCCCTGTGGTGATATGGTCACTATGATTTGGAACTAACTTAGTGACACCTAACAACAACCTCTCTTGTACAGGGACTGTGTGTACAATAAGTACTGAAATGTTAGAGTGTTTCTTTTTAAAATAAGCAGTAAAGTAATAATCATTCCAGAATCTTGTTGAAAAAAATATAATCATGGTTTTAATATGTATACCTGCAATATGAATCAATAGTAAAGGGCAAAATTGAATAAATATAGATTTGTACAAGAAACCTTTTTATTAATGCATGAGAAACTTTAAAAGAAAATTTTATGACTACAGAGAATATGGGGTAAAATTATTTATAAAATACACTCTACAACAGAATATATTATACTAATATTTTAACAATAAAGGAACATATTTGATGATTACATAATATTGGTTTAGGTGAGTGAGTAGATCATACATCAGACCAGTTTATCTTTACATTTGTGGAAATGGGATGGATTGAGTTAGAGAGCGCCTATCCCTGACTTTGAGTTCATATTTCAACTTGATTAAGTGGGATTATTACCAGGGATACAAGAATGTTTCACTATTAGAAAAAATTAATGTAACCAACCACATAAATAGGACAAATAATAAGAACCATATCATATTAATAGATGCGTAAAAGGCATTTGACAATATCTACTACCTATTCCTGATAAAAACCCTCAATAACATAGAAATAGAAAGGAGAGACCTCAACACATGAAATATATTAAAGGAAACATTCTGTGTAGGACAATTAGTTGAGTGTAACTTGGTCGAAATAGACACTTATTCACATAGAAAGGTTTCATAAAAACCTATGTGAACATAAGAACCCACAGATTGGCGGGAAATAAATCTTTAGCAGTGCGGGGAGAGAGAGAGAGCAAGGGAGGAGAAGAAGACAACAGGATAACTGGCATTTTCAGGGATTCCCCATCTTGATGCTCACCTGATCATACACAGGGAGCAGAGCCTGAAGCACAGGGAGCAGAGCCTGAAATCAGTGTCTGAGTTTCAGAGGCGTCCAGGTGAAAAGCAGGAGAGATGTGGTCAGGTGGAGCAGATGGCAGCAGATGCTGTCAAGTGTGTGTCTCTGTGGCCCTAGCTGCTGGAGTGTCTCTTGGGGAAATTCCCACTTGGGAAGCATGCCTTCCACCCATCACTTTTCTTTCAGTTTGTCTTTGTGCCTGGACTTGTGTGGTGTTGGGATTCAAATGCAAACGCTTTTCAAATGCAAGCTGGGCCACCCAAAGTGCTCAGATTTCAGCAGGGCTTCCAGACTAAGAAGAAACTACTAAGAATGAATCCTTTGCCTTGCCAGGCCCTGAGCCTCACCTCCAGGAACCTCCCTCCACGACACCCTCATTACCTCCAGGCCCCGCCCCTTCCCACAGAGACCACCCCACCCCCTCCCCAGGTGATAGTTTCCTGCTGAACCCATTTCCTCTGAGTGAGAAGGATCCAAGAGTGCGGCCCAAGAGCTTCTGTGGGTGAGTTTCTGTGTTTCTGTGCTGATCCCTGGCGCGGAATCCCCTGCAGGCCTGGAGTCCCAGCTGTGTCCGGGTTCCCGTGGACGTTACACTTCCCGCACCCCATACAACAGTGTTCCAGGTCGCCGCGACCCCCTGGGACATTTCCAGTTAAATCCTTATTGAATTGGTTGCAGGCCTTTGCCTTCGGGCGCGGGAATACTCTGGCCGCTTTTCCTGCTCAGAGCTCCTCCGTCCAGAAAGGCGCGATTGCGTGTTTTTTTTTTTTTTTTTTTGGGGGGGGGGGTTTGCCTGGGGCCTGTCCCTTCGTGTCAGGTCGCGGGCATGAGAGCATGGGGACCCCAGAGTGGCCTTTACTGAAAGGAGAGGCAGCCTTTCAGTCATCAGGCCACCCCACTGATGACCGAGGTCTGTATTAGAGCTTAACTTCTCAGCACCCTGCTTTGCAAAGGGGTACCAGAGCAGTGACAGCCCCAAATCCCCGCACAGATCTGGTCCTTGCATAGATTGCAGAGCCCCACATGGAGTGAGCCTCTATTGAGTGGTTTCTGCCCAGGAACCAAGGTAGTAGGTAATCTGGCCCTCAGGCTTTGCAGGGTGGCTTTGCTTCACCTCTGCAGGCAGCCCATGGAGAAGCAGTTTCTCTGGGAGGTTTGCCTGAGTGTGTGTCCTTGATGGAGGTCACCAAACTGGAGACAGTCCAGGGGACTCCTAGTCAGGAGCCACTTGCTTTTAGCCTGTCCCTGACTGCATTGGTCAGGAGGCCCTGGACCCATTTTGTAAGCCTGCTGTCTAAGGATGGAATGTCTGCCATTGAGATGCATGCTTTTGTGAGTTTCCTTTGCCCCGCCCCTCCCCCACACCCTCTTTGGCTCACATCTCAGTTGTGAACCTTGGAAGCCATTTCCACCTCCTGTTGGTGGCTTCCTTCATTCAGATGATGTGTTTGTGCCCTTGTGCTGTCTTTGTCTCATAAGATTTAATAGATGTTCTCTTTAAACTATATTTAAAACGCGGTCTCCTTTTTACTCTACTGCATGTTCTTAACCATTTCTGCCCATCAAAAACTAGCTTGTGCTCTGATTTGGACTACAAAAGGAACTCCAATCTCAAATATAATTTACGGAGAACATTTATTAATTATTAAAAGAGACAAAGAGAATACAAAGACGCGGACCCATCACCGGATGGAGATCATAGTGCAGTTCAGGGAAACAGTCAAGTCGGGAATCGAATGAAATAAGATTGCAACAGAGGAAACGGTCACACGTTTCTGATTGGTGGAGCATCAGTACAGCATGTTATAAATGGGACTACAGAAGCAGGGGCAGGACTGTAACTGAGCCACCTTCATTGCCAGATAGAGCATTTTACAAGATTGTTCCAAGTCCTTCTGACCCAGGCAGTCAGTGAGACTGAGAAAATCAACCACTGCATCACCTGTCTAGTTTTGGACTATTGTCTATAAGGACACTACTTGCTGTGGTAAAGATGAAACATGTTCTATAAAATGTAAAACACAAAAGCCTAAGGAGCTGTTTCTCTGCTCTCTGTGGTTCTATGAGTCAGAATTCACACAACAGCTCTGACTTTATTGTTCTTCTTTTAAATGTATTTTCTTATTCTATATATGTAAAACCTTTAGAGTTTTGTGTATTTGCAAACCGGAGGCAAAAACAAGAGATATATCACTTCAACCATGGAGCTTGGTAAACAAGAGGAAAACTTTTTAGATTGAAAGAGGCTGAGACAATGGGCTCAAATATAAGAACAATTATGAGGATGGTTTAGGCCAAGCCAGTGTTTCTCCCTGTGGTGATATGGTCACTATGATTTGGAACTAACTTAGTGACACCTAACAACAACCTCTCTTGTACAGGGACTGTGTGTACAATAAGTACTGAAATGTTAGAGTGTTTCTTTTTAAAATAAGCAGTAAAGTAATAATCATTCCAGAATCTTGTTGAAAAAAATATAATCATGGTTTTAATATGTATACCTGCAATATGAATCAATAGTAAAGGGCAAAATTGAATAAATATAGATTTGTACAAGAAACCTTTTTATTAATGCATGAGAAACTTTAAAAGAAAATTTTATGACTACAGAGAATATGGGGTAAAATTATTTATAAAATACACTCTACAACAGAATATATTATACTAATATTTTAACAATAAAGGAACATATTTGATGATTACATAATATTGGTTTAGGTGAGTGAGTAGATCATACATCAGACCAGTTTATCTTTACATTTGTGGAAATGGGATGGATTGAGTTAGAGAGCGCCTATCCCTGACTTTGAGTTCATATTTCAACTTGATTAAGTGGGATTATTACCAGGGATACAAGAATGTTTCACTATTAGAAAAAATTAATGTAACCAACCACATAAATAGGACAAATAATAAGAACCATATCATATTAATAGATGCGTAAAAGGCATTTGACAATATCTACTACCTATTCCTGATAAAAACCCTCAATAACATAGAAATAGAAAGGAGAGACCTCAACACATGAAATATATTAAAGGAAACATTCTGTGTAGGACAATTAGTTGAGTGTAACTTGGTCGAAATAGACACTTATTCACATAGAAAGGTTTCATAAAAACCTATGTGAACATAAGAACCCACAGATTGGGGGGAAATAAATCTTTAGCAGTGCGGGGAGAGAGAGAGAGCAAGGGAGGAGAAGAAGACAACAGGATAACTGGCATTTTCAGGGATTCCCCATCTTGATGCTCACCTGATCATACACAGGGAGCAGAGCCTGAAGCACAGGGAGCAGAGCCTGAAATCAGTGTCTGAGTTTCAGAGGCGTCCAGGTGAAAAGCAGGAGAGATGTGGTCAGGTGGAGCAGATGGCAGCAGATGCTGTCAAGTGTGTCTCTGTGGCCCTAGCTGCTGGAGTGTCTCTTGGGGAAATTCCCACTTGGGAAGCATGCCTTCCACCCATCACTTTTCTTTCAGTTTGTCTTTGTGCCTGGACTTGTGTGGTGTTGGGATTCAAATGCAAACGCTTTTCAAATGCAAGCTGGGCCACCCAAAGTGCTCAGATTTCAGCAGGGCTTCCAGACTAAGAAGAAACTACTAAGAATGAATCCTTTGCCTTGCCAGGCCCTGAGCCTCACCTCCAGGAACCTCCCTCCACGACACCCTCATTACCTCCAGGCCCCGCCCCTTCCCACAGAGACCACCCCACCCCCTCCCCAGGTGATAGTTTCCTGCTGAACCCATTTCCTCTGAGTGAGAAGGATCCAAGAGTGCGGCCCAAGAGCTTCTGTGGGTGAGTTTCTGTGTTTCTGTGTTGATCCCTGGCGCGGAATCCCCTGCAGGCCTGGAGTCCCAGCTGTGTCCGGGTTCCCGTGGACGTTACACTTCCCGCACCCCATACAACAGTGTTCCAGGTCGCCGCGACCCCCTGGGACATTTCCAGTTAAATCCTTATTGAATTGGTTGCAGGCCTTTGCCTTCGGGCGCGGGAATACTCTGGCCGCTTTTCCTGCTCAGAGCTCCTCCGTCCAGAAAGGCGCGATTGCGTGTTTTTTTTTTTTTTTTTTTTGGGGGGGGGGTTTGCCTGGGGCCTGTCCCTTCGTGTCAGGTCGCGGGCATGAGAGCATGGGGACCCCAGAGTGGCCTTTACTGAAAGGAGAGGCAGCCTTTCAGTCATCAGGCCACCCCACTGATGACCGAGGTCTGTATTAGAGCTTAACTTCTCAGCACCCTGCTTTGCAAAGGGGTACCAGAGCAGTGACAGCCCCAAATCCCCGCACAGATCTGGTCCTTGCATAGATTGCAGAGCCCCACATGGAGTGAGCCTCTATTGAGTGGTTTCTGCCCAGGAACCAAGGTAGTAGGTAATCTGGCCCTCAGGCTTTGCAGGGTGGCTTTGCTTCACCTCTGCAGGCAGCCCATGGAGAAGCAGTTTCTCTGGGAGGTTTGCCTGAGTGTGTGTCCTTGATGGAGGTCACCAAACTGGAGACAGTCCAGGGGACTCCTAGTCAGGAGCCACTTGCTTTTAGCCTGTCCCTGACTGCATTGGTCAGGAGGCCCTGGACCCATTTTGTAAGCCTGCTGTCTAAGGATGGAATGTCTGCCATTGAGATGCATGCTTTTGTGAGTTTCCTTTGCCCCGCCCCTCCCCCACACCCTCTTTGGCTCACATCTCAGTTGTGAACCTTGGAAGCCATTTCCACCTCCTGTTGGTGGCTTCCTTCATTCAGATGATGTGTTTGTGCCCTTGTGCTGTCTTTGTCTCATAAGATTTAATAGATGTTCTCTTTAAACTATATTTAAAACGCGGTCTCCTTTTTACTCTACTGCATGTTCTTAACCATTTCTGCCCATCAAAAACTAGCTTGTGCTCTGATTTGGACTACAAAAGGAACTCCAATCTCAAATATAATTTACGGAGAACATTTATTAATTATTAAAAGAGACAAAGAGAATACAAAGACGCGGACCCATCACCGGATGGAGATCATAGTGCAGTTCAGGGAAACAGTCAAGTCGGGAATCGAATGAAATAAGATTGCAACAGAGGAAACGGTCACACGTTTCTGATTGGTGGAGCATCAGTACAGCATGTTATAAATGGGACTACAGAAGCAGGGGCAGGACTGTAACTGAGCCACCTTCATTGCCAGATAGAGCATTTTACAAGATTGTTCCAAGTCCTTCTGACCCAGGCAGTCAGTGAGACTGAGAAAATCAACCACTGCATCACCTGTCTAGTTTTGGACTATTGTCTATAAGGACACTACTTGCTGTGGTAAAGATGAAACATGTTCTATAAAATGTAAAACACAAAAGCCTAAGGAGCTGTTTCTCTGCTCTCTGTGGTTCTATGAGTCAGAATTCACACAACAGCTCTGACTTTATTGTTCTTCTTTTAAATGTATTTTCTTATTCTATATATGTAAAACCTTTAGAGTTTTGTGTATTTGCAAACCGGAGGCAAAAACAAGAGATATATCACTTCAACCATGGAGCTTGGTAAACAAGAGGAAAACTTTTTAGATTGAAAGAGGCTGAGACAATGGGCTCAAATATAAGAACAATTATGAGGATGGTTTAGGCCAAGCCAGTGTTTCTCCCTGTGGTGATATGGTCACTATGATTTGGAACTAACTTAGTGACACCTAACAACAACCTCTCTTGTACAGGGACTGTGTGTACAATAAGTACTGAAATGTTAGAGTGTTTCTTTTTAAAATAAGCAGTAAAGTAATAATCATTCCAGAATCTTGTTGAAAAAAATATAATCATGGTTTTAATATGTATACCTGCAATATGAATCAATAGTAAAGGGCAAAATTGAATAAATATAGATTTGTACAAGAAACCTTTTTATTAATGCATGAGAAACTTTAAAAGAAAATTTTATGACTACAGAGAATATGGGGTAAAATTATTTATAAAATACACTCTACAACAGAATATATTATACTAATATTTTAACAATAAAGGAACATATTTGATGATTACATAATATTGGTTTAGGTGAGTGAGTAGATCATACATCAGACCAGTTTATCTTTACATTTGTGGAAATGGGATGGATTGAGTTAGAGAGCGCCTATCCCTGACTTTGAGTTCATATTTCAACTTGATTAAGTGGGATTATTACCAGGGATACAAGAATGTTTCACTATTAGAAAAAATTAATGTAACCAACCACATAAATAGGACAAATAATAAGAACCATATCATATTAATAGATGCGTAAAAGGCATTTGACAATATCTACTACCTATTCCTGATAAAAACCCTCAATAACATAGAAATAGAAAGGAGAGACCTCAACACATGAAATATATTAAAGGAAACATTCTGTGTAGAACAATTAGTTGACTGTAACTTGGTCGAAATAGACACTTATTCACATAGAAAGGTTTCATAAAAACCTATGTGAACATAAGAACCCACAGATTGGGGGGAAATAAATCTTTAGCAGTGCGGGGAGAGAGAGAGAGCAAGGGAGGAGAAGAAGACAACAGGATAACTGGCATTTTCAGGGATTCCCCATCTTGATGCTCACCTGATCATACACAGGGAGCAGAGCCTGAAGCACAGGGAGCAGAGCCTGAAATCAGTGTCTGAGTTTCAGAGGCGTCCAGGTGAAAAGCAGGAGAGATGTGGTCAGGTGGAGCAGATGGCAGCAGATGCTGTCAAGTGTGTGTCTCTGTGGCCCTAGCTGCTGGAGTGTCTCTTGGGGAAATTCCCACTTGGGAAGCATGCCTTCCACCCATCACTTTTCTTTCAGTTTGTCTTTGTGCCTGGACTTGTGTGGTGTTGGGATTCAAATGCAAACGCTTTTCAAATGTAAGCTGGGCCACCCAAAGTGCTCAGATTTCAGCAGGGCTTCCAGACTAAGAAGAAACTACTAAGAATGAATCCTTTGCCTTGCCAGGCCCTGAGCCTCACCTCCAGGAACCTCCCTCCACGACACCC